>NC_081357.1:15164754-15472254 GCF_030684315.1 Stegostoma tigrinum
GTGTGTGTGTGTGTGTGTGAGAGAGAGAGAGAGAGAGAGAGGCTGTGTGTGTGTGTGTGTGTGTGTGTGTGTGTGTGTGTGAGAGAGTGTATTTGTGTGTGTGTGTTTGTGTGAGTGTGTGTGTGCACATGTGTGTATGTGCGTGTATGTGAATGCATGTGTGTCCCTGTGTGTGTGAGAGAGTGTGTGTTTGTGTGTGACAGAGTGAGTGTGTGTGTGTGTATGTGTGAGTGTGTGTGTGAGAGAGTGTATTTGTGTGTGTGTTTGAGAGAGAGAGAGTATTTGTGTGTGTGTGTGTGTGTGTGTGTGTGAGTTTGTGTGTGTGCACATGTGTGTATGTGAATGCATATGTGTCCCTGTGTGTGTGTGAGTGTGTGTGTGTGTGTGTGTGTGTGTGTGTGTGTGTGTGTGTGTGTTGTGAGACACAGAAAATGGTGAACAGGAGCTGGGCTGGCCTTCCTTTGTGCAGAATGCACCAACAGCTGGGCGACACCAGGGTAACCCATGCAACACAGCGAAGTGTGGTGCTGGTCAGCGCCGATGCTTGGGATCGAAGAGATCAAATGGGTCTGTGCCCCCCCAGGTTGGCTTGTGCTGGCTTGGTCTTTCGGCAAGGCTTCAGGAATCTACTCTAGCCCAGTAATCGAGCTGGGTTCAGAGCTCTGGGCCACCTTGAACATACTGGAAGGGCTCCTCAGGTCAGGCTTCATTTGCCGTGACAATTTTGCTAACACGGTCATGCTGTGCTTTCCTTTGGAGGGCTGCTCCATCCGTATTGAGTTGGAGTGCACTGTACTATGTGAGAACTTGGATGGATTCCACCGTTAATTGCAGTACCTGAGTGCAGCCCTGAGAACGTGTCATGTTCTCTCTTGACGTTTAGTAAAAATGAAAGGCACGAGCAGATTAACATTAAAGACTTTGTCATGTTCAAGTGAAAACCTCACACAGAATTGGAAACAACTTCTTCGCCCTCATTGCATTTGTGCTGAACTTAATTGAAAATGAACAAACAAAACACTGGCACTGCCAATTTAGACAGAAGGCAAGCCCAAATTCTGCCGTGGATAATTACACTGGAGAGACGTGGTAACAGGATAACGTTGATTCCCCACAATGTTGTTTCTAATCTTTTGACATTTGAAAGACCCTTGAAGTTGTAGGTCCTGCAGGCAAAACACTTACTCAGGGCTGTGGCAAGTGCTGTCGAAAAAGCAGCAATTCCACTTATTTATTGCTTCAGTCACTTCAAAGAGGCCGACTGTACAACCACAGGAAGGGGACATCGGAAGTGAGTCCATGACTGCTTCAAACTTGTTCCCCCTCCTCCTCAGGTGCATCGTTGCAGCTCTGTGCTGCAACCTTTACCCACCCCACCTTGATTTGGGAAAACGCAGAAGCCCTCAGTTTTCCGAAGCCCCGCTGACTCTCAGGCTATGTTTGGGCTAGAGAGATCCGGTACACTGTGTGGAAAGAGGTGCCCCAGGTGGAGAGTAAAGCCAGTGCTCCACTCGAGCTGCCGCCTTTGGTGGGGGTGTGCTGGCAGACTGGAGGGGCGCCTAACTGTGAGGGGTGGGGAGTCCGCTTCCTTCCCGAGTCCCCTCGTTTAAGATCCCAGATGGGTGGCTCATATCTGGCCTCCTCGCTCAGACCCGAGTGCAGGATTGATGCCCTCATCTGAGGCCTACCTGTCCAGGGTGCTGGTAGTCAGCTTCTGACAGGCAGATCCAGCTTGTCAGGGAGATGACCTTGGTTCAAAGGTCCACAGTGTCCGATGGAGGGCGACCTTGTCTCCAGAAACTGTGTCTCCGAGGTACACATTAACCAGAGGCTGCTAGTTCTCCCAAAGATATGGAGGACACCAGGGTGGGTGGGGTTTCCGCCCACATGTATCCTGTGGAAAGCCTCAAAAATCCTAGCACTTCCATTGCATCCTGTCTCTGTGAACAACTGAGGGAAGGGGCAGTGTGCAATATATCCAAATTCGCTCATGATGTACAATAGGTGGGAGGAGGTGAGGACAGAAGCAGTCTACAGGGGGATGTCGATGGGTTGAGAGTGTGGGCAGAATCTTGGTGCTTAATGTAGGGGCATGTGAAATCAAGCACTTTGGTAGGAAGAATCAAAAGGCAGACGATTATTTAAATGGAGAGAGAGAGAGACCCCCTCTCCCCAAAAAAAAGTGCATCTGGATGTTCTCCTGCATGTAAAGTTAGCATGCAAGTCATGGGACTTTGGTCTAGATTGGAGCTCAAAATGGAGTTTTTCCAGGGAGTTGGTGAGGTTACACCTGAAGTACCATATACATTTAGTGTCCCGTATTTAAGAAAGGATGTAATGGCTTTGGAGGTGGTTCAAAAGAGGGATGGAGAGTTGCCTTGTTGAAAATGGCTGAACAGATTACATCTTCATTCGTTAACTTAATTTTTTCTATTGTTTGTTCATGGGATTTGGGCGCCACTGTCTGGGACAGCATTTCCTGCTCATCCCTAGTTGCCCTTGAGAAGGTGGTGGTGAGCTGCCTTCTTGAACCACTGCGATCCATTTAGTGAATGTACACACTCAAAGGCAATAGGGAGAGGCTTCTAGAGTTTTGACCCATTGACGGTGAAGGAACGGCGATATATTTCCAAGTCAGGATGACGAGTGGCTTGGAAAGGAACTTGCAGGTGATGGTGTTCCCATGTATCTGCTGCCCTTGGTTTTCCAGGTGGAAGTGGCCGTGGGTTTGGAAGGTGCTGTCTCAAGAGCCAAATTGCTTTGTCTTGGATGGTGCCACGCTCTTTGAATCTTGTTGAAGTTGGACACAGCCAGATAAGTGGGGAGTATTCTGTGATGCTTCTGACTAGAGATCGTAAGGCCATCAGATAGAGAAGCAGCACTAGGCTTTCAGCCCATCAAGACTGCACCATTATTTGATGGGATAATGGCCGAGCTGATAATCCTGAATGAACTGAACGTTCCTGCCTTTTCCTCCAAACCCCTTTCTCACTGACTGATTTGTGCCTTGTAGATGATGGCCAGGCTTTGAGAAGCCAGAAGGTGAGCTACCTGCTGCAGGATTCCTAGTTTCTGACCTGTTATTGTCGCCACTATTCTTAAGAAACTAGGCCCCTTCAGTTTCTTGTCGATAGTCAGCTACCAAATGTTCGCAGAAAAGGATTCAGTGGTCGTCATGTCATTGAATGTCAAGGGATAAAGGTTAGATTCTCTTTTGTTAGAGATAGTCTTTGCTCGCTACTCACTAATTTCGAATAGTTAGCCTGAAAGTAGATATTGTCCAGGTCTTGTTGTATTTGGACGTAAACGATTTAGTATCTGGGATGTCACGAATGGTGCTGAACGTTGTGTAATCATCGGTGAACATCCCTGCTTCTGACCTTACGATGGAGGGAAGATCATTGATGAAGCAGCTGAAGATGGTTGAACTGAGGACAGTACTCTGAGGAACTCCTGCAGAGATGTCCTGGAGCTGAGATGACTGACCTCCCACAACCACGACCGTCTTCCTGTGTGTCAGGTATGACTCCAACCACTGGACAGCTCGCCCACGGATACCCATGGACTCCTTTATTGTTCGGGCTCCTTGATGCCAAATGTGGCCTTGATATCATGGGTCGATATGGACAAAGTTTGATTCACTGGCCTTGTGACGTTAAAAGCACAAGTCTGTCTTCATGCAGCATCTTCTTTAGCTCCCGAAATCCATCGCAGACAATTCACCTGTTGTTTTTTGAACTGCGCCCACTTAACGATTGGCCAACCTAAGTTCTCTGAGTCAAAATCCCTCAGACAATGACGGACATAAATCTGTTTCTGGTATTGATTGAAGGATAAATATTGGCCAGTACGTGAGCAGGATTTCCCTTGTTTCGATTTTGTTGAAGATATCCATTTGGAAGGGCGTGAACATCTGTTTGGCGCCTGCCTACCAGGTTCTAAACTGTTGGGTGATGATGAGCCACTTCACCCTGAGGTTAGAGAGGTCAGGATCCCCTGCTGTTTCTAATCAATAGTCAGTGGTCTCTGAGAGTTAATCCTTTGTATGGAGAACTAATGGATGGATTACCAATGCCTGACCACTTTTCCTCCTTAACAGCCCAATCTGTCCAGTTCAAACAACAGGCCAACACAGACGAGCTAGGCTAGGACATACCTATAGACCTTCAGTCCAGTGATGGAGCTGAGAGAAGTCAGATACCAAACTGCTGTTGCCCAGTGTCAGCTGTTACAATGTCTGATGTAGAATCTTCCACCACAGAGGGAGGCCATTCAGCCTGATGTGACTAGCCCTTTGAAAGAGTTAACCAAATTCGCCACACTCCACTACACTTTCCACATATCCCTGCTCAAGCTTGTTCCCCTTCAGAACCCATTTCCTTTTCATAAATTACTACTGAATCTGCCAGTGGAAACAAAAGAACAAAAGAGAAATATAGCACAGGAACAGGCCCTTCGGCCTTTTGACCCTGTGCTGATCATCATGAATTGACTAAACTAAAAAAAAAACAAAGCTTCTGCCCTTTTTTGGTCTGTATCCCTCTATTCCCTCCCTATTTATGTAACCATCCAGGTGCCTCTTAAATGTCACCAACACGCCTGCTTCCACCATTTCCTCTGGCAATGCATTCCAGGTTCCTATGCATGAAAAACGTCCCTTGCACGACTTCCTTAAACTTGCTCCCTCTCACCTCGAACCAGTGCCCCCTTGTAATTGAAACTACAACCTTGGGAAAAAGCCTCTGACCACCCTTCTCACAATTTTGTAGATCTCTGTCAGGTCTCTCAGCCGCTGTCTTTCCAGTGAAAACAATCCCTGTCTTTTTAACCTTCCCTCATAGCCAATGCCCTTGAGAACAGGCAATGTCCTGGTGGAACGTTTAGTTCATATTTATCCTGTCAAAAGATTTTGCACATCTCCGTTAAGCCATCGCCCCTTGTCCCCTGCATTGAGGGGAACAATCTAGATTCTTTGGTATCAGCACGTAACTGAGGTCTCCCAGACCTGCTATCAAATAAATCATTAGCCAGTAAGACGACGTTGCAGTAAGTGTGCTTCATTGAGCTGCCAAGCCTGTCAGCCATCTGCACATGTAGCTGCTGTTAAACCACTCCCAGCTTTTCTTGGCCAGCTTTCCTCCTTTCCTCGCAAAAGTCTCCTGCCAGGCTTGTTGGTACATTTAAGATGATAATCCGCAGCCCCTCAAGAGTAGCGCTCTATTACAAATCCTGTGTGCAACCAATTAGTGCAGCCTTATTGACTGTTGACATTCAGGGCTGGAGGGAGGAGGAGAGTTGCCTGGCCACTGAGGTAAAGTATAATGGAGGTTTGTCACAGCCACAGCACTTTAGTTAAGTGACAAACTCTGCTTAAGAAAGCGCAGTGTTCCTTTTTGAATGGGCAGCCATCCAAACCTGAGCACACTCATTTCCAATCTACAAATTGCAGCCCAATTTAGATTTGCTTTTGGTTGTGTAACAGTGTTGAGAGGGGAAAAAACATAGGGCCACCGGCCAGATTAATTTCTCACATGGTCCAAAGTTGTTTAATGGATTTCTACGTCCATTCTTCAACGTGGCACAAGTCAGAAAGGGCCTATTTTATGCATTGACTTTCTCCCCTCTCTGCCTTGCCATGAAACACATTATTACTGACTAAGACTGTGTGATCTGTACTCAGTCTGCTGCCAATGCTGTCAGTTTTGTATAACATTAGCTGGGACGTGAGGGCGCTGGAGTGACTCTGTTTCAGATTCTCCCTGTAGTCAAGAAGTCATGGCTCCTTCCCACAGCCAGGGACTCCCTCCCTTCACCAAACCTGATCGCATCTCCTGACAAAGAGGCAAACAACCCTGCCATGACTGAGGAATAATATCCCGCTGGATTATCTCCTCTTCTACGTTGACATCTACTACAAAAGACCACAAGAAATCGAGGCAGGAGTAGGCCCTTCAGCCCTTTGAGCTCATACCATCATTCAATGAGATCATGGCGAATCATCTACCTCAATACCATTTTCCTTCACTATCTCCTTATCGCTTGATTTTTTTAAATGTAGTTTAGCAAACCCGGTCTTGAGCATGTTAGATGACTGAGCCTCCCCAGCCCTAAGGGCCAGAGGATTCCAAAGATTCTTGTGCTCCGAGACCTCTAATTCCCCTTGTCCAGGAATATCCTTGCTTCTTTAAACCTGTAAGGTATTTTGTACATTTGAGTGAGATTACTGCCCATTCTTCTGATTTCCAGAGCCTCTTTTTAGTCCTTTCCACTCTATTTAGTCCTTTCTCCTAGGCCAAACATCCAAGAATTTGTTTTGGTGAATCTTTGCTGCACTTCCTCTATGGCAAGCATATCTTTCCGTAGATAAAGGAACAAACTGATACAAGGAGGTGATAGCCTAGTGGTGTTTTGCTAGACTGTTGCTAGAACCTCAGCTAATGGTCTGGGGGATCCGGGTTCAAATCTTGCCATGGCAGATGGTGGAATTCAAATTCAGCAAAGAGTTAAGGATCTAATGATGAGTTAAGGATCTAATGATGACCATGAAAAGCCCATCTGGCTCACTAATGCCCTTTAGGGAAGGAAACTGCCATCCTTACCTGGTCTGGCCTATATGTGACTCCAGACCCACAGCAATGTGGTTGACTCTTAACTGCCCTCTGGGCAATTAGGGATGGGCAATAAAAGCTGGCCTAGCCAGAGATGCTCATCTCCCATGATTAAATAAAAAGTACACCAGCCTTGGCCTACCTAAATTATTGTACAGTTCCTTCATAATATCGTTGTTCTTGTATTCGACGCATTGACTAATAAACATCCTTTATACATGCCAATTTGTTGAACATGATTTCCTTTTTATAAATCCATGTTGACTCTGTGTAATCCTACCAGTTATTTTAAGCATGCTTTAATTTATCTTTCCTGTAATCTGTGTGTTAGTTCTTTAAATGCCGTTGTCTTTCCATGACCATACATTTTAATGCCATTTCCTAATCTAGCATAACCTATTTTCATCTCATACCTTTCTAGTCTCTTTGGTTAAATTTAAGACAGTACTTCTGATTGAATCACCTCACTTCCAAAATTATATAGATTTCTACCATAGTATTATTATGATCACTCCTCCCTGAAATGATTTCATATTTAGGTGCCCTTTGGGAAATTGAGATGTGCAACAGGTGCTGGTCCAGCAAATGACACTCAGACAGAGCCATGGAATCAGAGCCCCACAGCACGGAAACAGGCCCTTCAGCCCAACTTAGCCAATTTGACATTCTGGTCAGACAGCCATACCACAGTTGGCTAGAGACAGTAAGAACTGCCGATGCTGGAGTTGGAGATAACACAGTGTGGAGCTGGAGGAACACAACAGGCCAGGCAGCATCAGAGGAGCAGGAAAGCTGACGTTTCAGGTCGGGGCCCTACTTCAGACCCTGTTCTGAGGAAAGGTCACCAGAGCTGAAACGTTAACTCATATTTTTTTTCTTCACAGATGCTGCCAGACCTGCTGAGCTTTTCCAGCAACTTCTGTCTTAGGTCCTGTAGCTTCCCACACTTAATGAGAATGGTGCCAGCAATCTTCAAGGTGAGCAGCAGTTCAGGAAACGCAGTGAGCTGATCTGCTCATAAACAGTATCCCAAGTCGGCTAGGCTTCCATCCAACAAGAATCCTAGCCTGGTGCTCTGGAGATAACTCTTAATGCTGTTCAGCTGAACACAGCAAGGACAAAGGCATTTGGACACAACCCCATGCTTTCTGATGAAAACAAAGAATTAATGTGGAGATTAGGCACCATTAATCAGAGTAAAATTAGTTCAGCGCACAGCACTGTGGAATTCTAAGCCTGTGGTCTACGAAATGTCACAATATTTTAACAAACTCATAGCAACAAGCCACACCCAGTACTTGAGAGACCATGGGATCATTTGAGACTTTTCAATAAGATGATGATGAATCAGCAATTGCCTGAACATTTCTTCCCAGGTTTATTTCCATTTCAATCAGTGAATATTCACTGGTGACATCATGTTTCTCACACGCTTTTATTTAATCATGTTGCATTTTTCACCTTCTGTGTCTCTTTTTCCTCACACTCCTGTCCAATCTGCTTTGATCCACTTTGTCCCACCAACTATATTTGTTTGCTTTCCCCTCCACCCTGAGACACTGTCTCATACCGAAAAATCCGCTCTTCCGAAAGATTTATGCTCTGTAATTTAATGCCCAATAATTTTAAAGATAGGAATCTGTGCATTCGCCTCTGAATTTATTTTCCCTTTGGATTTTTCTGACTCTCTTCTCTCTAATCAACAAATGCTGACTTGTTAGTGCAGGCAGAGAAAGTGTTTGAGATACAGGCAGTGATAAGTGCATAAACAATACAGCATTAATCATGAACAAAGCCACACAGCCTAGGGGTTTGTGCTTTAAGGCCTGTTTGCATGATAAAACTGATTCACAGCTATAGTGCCCCTAAGAGACCCCTCCCCACCTCAAACCCCCTTCTTGTACAGTCAGGTGTAATGGCCGTTGTTCTGTTGGTGAAGGAGTCAACCACTGTGTGCACAGCATTACGATGGGGAACAGCCAAGCCCCTTGGACGATTAAACTAAAACACAAGCCCCAATCTGTTATGATGGGAGTAGGGGCTCCCCTCTAATAATTAACCCTTAAAACACCCAGAGAAGCTTCATCCACTGCAAAGTCTCTTCAAAGGATGCCCAATCTCCATCCCTCAGACATGAAACTCAATGACTTCCTTTCTCACTGCCACAATGCCGTGACCTGTTCAGCCCTTCGACCACGCCATGAAACAAACCCACTACTACAGCCACGTGACCCTCCTCAGCTCCTGTTTTCGCTGCCATCTCATCCCTCCCATCCTGAGGAAGTGTAACACCTGAAACATTGATTGCTCCATTCCTGCAGGTGCTGCCTGTCCTGCTGTGTTCTTCCAGCCTTCTGTTTGTCTACCCGGAGAAGCTTGTCTTTCCCATTGTAATCTATTCAAAGAGTGATTAAAAGGAAAAATATCCCTCATCTCCCCTTTAGAAGTACCAAGAAACAATTCTTTTATTTAACCCAACAATAAACAAGTTAACAAAATTACTGACAAGCCAACAATCCCCCCAGACTACTAACTACTCCCTACCTGGACTAAATTCCACTGGAATGCTGTTTAAGTAAAGACAAATCCCACTAATATAAACCCAATTAATAAGAAACAATAAGTCATAACTTAATCTCTCCAAGTTTGCACAGACTATCTTCTGGAATATTCTGTCATCTCCAGTCTCTTTACAAATGCCTTTCTTCTGCTCATTCTGCTGTCAAGGATGCTTTATCTCTATAATTTCTTCAAGAAGAACTTTGTGCTAAAATGCCGTGGTACCTTTGATTAATTAGATGGGCTCTCTCCGAGAGCTGAACTCGAACATGTAGTGAATGGCTCTGTATGATTTTCCAAATCCCGTTATCTTAATGATGTAATCAAATGCTTATAATGCGATTGGTTTCAGGTTGTCAACACCATCAGATTTAAACTCAATTGGCTTTCTGTATCTCGGTGCTTGGTTTAAATTAATTGGCCAAATTCAAGCTTGTCACAACATCGAAACAAAACTGCTATTTTGCCTGCCACCTCTAAGGTTTTTTTGATACACTTGTTTCACTTTTCGAGGCTCTGTGCACTGGCAACTTCATCAGCTGCTCACATACATTTTTTATTAAACTTCTAAGTACAGACAAAAAACATATCTCTTAAAGGAGCCATACATTTTAGCTTCTTGACTTCCACTTCACAATCACTCTGCCGAACCGTGTCATAACAGCAAACGTTGCCCTCCGACCCACTAACCGCCCTGACTCGGAAACATATCGTCATTCCTTCATTGTTTGCTGGGTCAAAATCCTAGAACTCCCTTCCTAACAGTGTTGAGAGTCAGAATGTGGATTGCAGCATTTTAGGGAGGCAGCTCAGCTTCTCAAGCGCAATTAAGGATGTGCAATAAATGTTGCCTTGGCTTGTGACTGTTACTTCCCACAAATTAATGTTTCAAAGAAAGGAATGAATAACTATTAATTTCTGAAGAAGGGTCCTGACCCGAAACGTCAAACTTTCCTGCTCCTCTGATGCTGCTTGGCCTGCTGTGTTCACCCAGCTTCACACTGTGTTATCTCACTATTACTTTTTGCTTTAGATAGAATGCTTCATGGGTCAGGATACTTGAAGATCTCCCTCTTTTCTCAGCCGTGTCTTAGTCATAGAATGGCTACAGTGTGGAAACAGGCCCTTCGGCCCAACCAGACCACACTGAACCTCAAAAGCACCCCACCCAGACCCATCCCCTTATAACCCACCTAATCTCCACACCCCTGAACACTGCAGGAAATTTAGCACGGCCAAACCACCTACCTGCACATCTCTGGACTGTGGAAGGAAACCAGAGCACCCAGAGGAAACCCTCACAGGCACAGGGAGATTGTACAAACTCCACACAGACAGTCGCCTGAGGGTGGAATCGAACCCAGGTCCCTGGTGCTGTGAGGCAGCAGTGCTCACCACTGAGCCACGGTGCCACCGCCGTACTGACACAGTGCCTAAGACTTCCATCATCAAACACTAAAAACAAAATCACAAGTGTTTTATTTGGTGTTCTGAGAACACTGAGTTCTGAGGAAGGGTCACCGGACCCAAAACATTAACTGTTTTATCCTTCACAGATGCTGCCAAACTTGCTGAGCTTTTCCAGCAACTTTGTTTTTTGTTCCTGTTTTACAGCATCCGCAGTTCTTTTGGTTTTTAAGTGTCAACAACTTTGCTGTTAGTCTGGTCTCAGATTGCAGGCTGGGTAAGGAGGACAGATTTCCCTTCCCTGAAGGGCACTAATGAACCAAACTGGTTTTACAGACTGTTGATTGCAATTACAGAGTTGCTAGTCACCCATTTCCCCCCCCCCCGCCCCGACATTTCACTATCTGTGATGGTGGGGTGGGGGGGGGTGCGGAGGTGGGTGGATTTGAACTGACGTCCTCAGAACACACGTAGAGGTGCTCGATTACTAGCCCAGTGACATTGCCACCGTGCCATGGCCTCCCATATTGGGGAATCTAACAGTACAAGGGAGCAGAATTAACTTTGTGTTAAGCTGTCTTAAATTTGGCAGTTTTCTAAGGAAAGGAAGAGAAACCCACTCCCATAGATCACCTTTCTCATCCACAAGATATCCCAAAGCACCTGCCGAAAGTAGTTTTAAAGCGTTTTTCACTGTTGTATTGTAGGCAATGCGCTGATTTTTCTTCAATTTCCTTGTATGACTTAACACTTCGAATTGGCACCTTCCTCTTCAGAAAAATTGAGATTTTATTTTAAGAGGGACGTAATGTTGCTTTAAAATGTTCCTGCTTTACCAGGAGCCACCCAGGAACAGGAGGACAGTTAGGGTGAGAAAGGGAAAGGGCTGGGGAAGTTGGCAGGTGGGCTTTGGGGTGGCGGGAGAGGAAGGGAGAAATCAGTCCCTGGCAGGTGGGGACAGACTTATCCCCTTCTTGAAGGGCCACATCCAGTTCATCAGGAGGCTCCCCTGGAAGTAAAGGTGTGTCAGTTTTGTGTTTGCCATTTTCTTTCACCACTACAGACAGTAAAATATAAGTGTGATCTATCCAACCCTGAGGATTGAACTGTGGCATTGTTTAATTTTTGGTGCTTTGGGGTCTAATGTTTGATTTTGCCTGTTTAAGTGAGTGCGGATTTGTGCTTGTCAGATTTCATAGAAACCCTACAGTGTGGAAACCAGCCCATTTGGCCCAACAAGTCCACACTGACCCTCCAAGCATCCCACCCAGATCCATCCCCATATAACCCACACAGTCTACACATCCCTGTTGCACCATGAACAATCTGACATGGCCAATCCACCTAGCCTGAACATCTTTGGATGGTGGGAGGGAGCCCACACAGACCCAGGGAGAACATACAAACCCCACACAGACAGTCACCCGAGGGTGGGATTGAACCTGGGTCCCTGGCACTGTGAGGCAGCTGTGCTAACCACCGAGCCACCGGGCTGCCCATGCCTGTGGCTCACGATGAAAGAATGCCAAGGGGGCAAGATCTAATTCTTTAGCAGTGGAGACCAATCAACCGGTTTATGTATCCCAACTATCTGCACTATTTGTTGCCTCTGCTTCCCAAACATCCTGAAGAATTTTGGCTGTTCAGACCATGTCCGAAGAAAACTGGATTTGTGAGTGTGGAATTACAATTGTAAAGGCTGAGGATGACTTCTTTTGATGCCAGATCTGTCACGTTCATACTGATCCCTCGACGCCCAAGCAAAGACTACTTGTCAGCACAAGGACAGTAGGCAGCCCATTGCCTTGGGTGGGATTCCCAAATTCCAGAAGTTGAGTGGGCAAGGGAATGGTCAGCCTTTTTTTTTGCCATTTTGATTTTATGAGCTCATTAACAGCAGAATCATCTGTGATTTCCGCTCCCCTTGCTCGCTGCGTTCCTCTGCTGTCAGGGCAGGTTATAAAAGCTTCAGGAGGTGCTGGGGGTCTCAGGCTGGCTTGTGGCTGGGGATCCCTGAAGGCTTGATGCTAGTCAGCGGGCCAGTCCAAAGCAAACAATAAAAAATCATTTCTGCTCAGCAGCAGAGCCAAAAACCTCAACTGACTGCTCAGCTATCAGCATCCCACTATTTACATAATGTGAGCAACTCAGACACTGCACACTATATCTTTGAACCCAGTCTTTAGTTGGGATCCCTTCTTATTTCAAGCCTATGTGCGCGTGGGTTGTCTTGTTACTTCTTTTCGCATTTAGTCACGTATAAATTCACCTGTTTGATAATTCATGAAAGTCTAGTTAAATTTGCTCCTCTTCAAAAATAAGGCATAAATTCATATGGTTTGGGAGAAAAACATCTAGCAGTGAAAGGGGGTCCTTTGTGGTTCAGCTTGTTGGTGTGGGTGAAGAAAGTGGTTGGGGGGCTAACTCATCCCTCCAAATCTGGGCTTTGACAATATCCCGCCTGGAATCAACAAAGCTCGAGGAACAACAACAAAGTTGCTGGAAAAGCCCAGCAGGTCTGGCATGATCTGTGAAGGAAAAAGCAGAGCTAATGTTTTGGGCCATTGACCCTTCCTCAGAACCTCGCCCAAAGACTTGGAGGTAGGGAAGGCTGGAGATGGCCATTGCTACCTCTAAAGTACAACAGTGGACTGCTGGTTCTGGTTAGAGCAGCTTGTGCCTAAGGAAACGTCTCTTGTGCTGACCCGACTGTACCCCAAAGGTGGGGGTGGGTGGGCGCAGTGGGGGAGGTGGGGTGGTGACAGATGGAAAGCAGGGCGGAGGGTGGGGGGGCACAGTGCATTAACCGTGTGGCTCTTTGACCCCACAGGTTTGTAATGCGATTCATCGAACTGGATGGGCTTACATGCCTGTTGAACTTCCTCCGAAGCATGGACTACGACACGTCAGAGAGCCGCATTCACACATCCGTTATAGGGTGCATCAAGGCTCTGATGAACAATTCCCAAGGCCGGGCGCACGTGCTGGTTCACCCAGAGAGCATCAACATCATTTCGCACAGCCTCAGGACGGAGAACATCAAGACCAAGATTGCCGTGCTGGAGATCCTGGGCGCAGTTTGTCTGGTGTCTGGAGGACACAAGAAAATACTGCAGGCAATGTTGCACTACCAGGTTTATGCAGCAGAGAGGACTCGCTTCCAGGTAAGGCAGGGCTTCCTCAAGGACAATAAGTGTCCAAAGTTCAGACAGTTATATATCTTTGAGATTACATTCAGGGGCGGCACCTTGGCTCAATGGTTACCAATGCTGCCTCACAGGGCCAGGCGCCCAGGCTCAACTCTAGCCGCGGGCCACTGTCTGTGTGGAGTTTGCACATTCTGCCTGTGTCTGCGCGGGTTTCCTTCGGATGCTCTGGTTTCCTCCCACAGTCCAAAGATGTGCAAGCTGGGTGGATTAGCCATGGGAAGTGCAGGGTGAAGGGGATTAGATTGCGTCTGGGTTTGGGTGGGATGCTCCTCAGAGGTTTGGTGCGGACTTGATGAGCCAGCTGGTCTCTTTTCATGCTGTTGGGATTCTATAATACAGACTGGAATTGAATTGAGAAGGTCAGGTGGTTGATATATAGAAGAATGGATACCTGAAAGTGAGCTACAGACTGGAATCTAATGAAGGGGTTCAGATGGTTGATATATGTTATAGTGGAAACCTGAGAGTGAATTACAGACTGGATTCTAATTGAAGGGTTCAAATGATTGATGGTATGGAGTAATGGATACCTGGGAGTGATTTGGTTGCCCATAAATCATGACCTAGCCCATGTCTCGTGTTGACCTGCACTTACATCCCAATGACAAAGACCATTGCATGCCAGCAACAAATATCAGAAGAACTGTGTAACCAATCTGGCGTTGCCCTGTTTATACTATTGTCAAAGGTTGAAATGACACCTAAAGAGCAAGATATTTGACTGAGTGGTGCATCACAGCCAAATCCTGTCCAATCTGCATTTGATATTGAGTTGAAATTGTAACTGTTTTTGTCTCTTCCTATTCCCTTTCCTTGACCATTGGGTCAGATGCACTAGTCAACGCACAACAAAGGGGTGGATTTTGATCTTATCCCAATTTAAGGAATTTTCAAATGTTCCCCATAAAGATTTGTACAATGTGGAGGGAGAAACATGAACCTGGTGAAAATTTGTATTTGTCATGAAGGCTGTATTGGAAAAAAGCTCGCTGCGTTTACAGACTCCCAACTCTGACATCAGGCAGAGGGCTGGCATTGTTTCTATCAGGTCAGACTCTCTAACACAGCAACTGTCGCATTGAAGTGAAGTCACTGCATCCCAAACAGTGAACTAATGCTCTGCCTGTCTCCCCATTCCAAATGTCGACTGGTCTATTTTTGGCCAATTCTCAGAACCTGTTCAGGATGGGCTTTTACTCATAGATGTAATTAAACCAGGGAGAGGCGCTAAAATGGATCCTATTGTAAAAGCACATCCTCTTGGATTCAGCGTTTGAGCCGTGGCCCCTGGCTGTGACAACTGTCAGCCAGAAAGTGCTGGGACAACCGTAAGTTTTGGTAGGGAGGGTCCTACTTTGGTTTTACAAGGAATGCTGATGCAGGAGGGTTACCCACTACTGTCACATGCAGGCACACGAAACCATTTAGTGCACCCAATCACATAGTATTGGAGGCCAGTGCTGGAGGCAACACCATGTTTAGCCCAGTAAGAGGTGGCACCTCATATTCACCACATCTGTACCCTCAGAGCAGTGGTGAGGCGAGACTGGGAAGGAAAACAAAATAAAACCCCCATTACTTTCACCGTCTCTCCGATTGAGAAACAACACCCACCAGGTGAAGGAGGGAAGGCCCTCACCACCTCCTGAGGTTAACAAGAGACGGCAAGAGTTTCATTTACAAAGTGCTTTTCATAATCTGAGCACATCCTGATGCACCCTGTGGCCAGTGTGATGTTGCTTGAGATGTGAATGTTGGAGAGAGCACTGCTGAAAAGCAATGCAAAATACAGTCTGCAGAAATCTGCAAATGGGTTCAACTAGGAGGGAGCTGTTAAGAAGGATCCCATGGGGCCAACCTGTTCATTAACCTGCCAGCTTTTTCCCATCATTTTGTTTCCTCCCCCTTCTTTCAAAGTTACTGACTCCCTGCACAGGATATTTCCTGCAGAAAACAACAGTGCGCTTTGGGATATAAAATACTAATCTCGCTGTAGTCTGACACTGTCATCAGAGAGCGAGAGATAAATTGGTGGTGTTCTGCCCATAAATCATGACCTGCCAAATCACCCTGCTTCACTTATACTGGCATCACCAGATCACTCTGGAACGATCTCTTCCCAACATACCCTGGCTTGTTAGATGCTTCTTCACTTATGGTTTACACACTTGGTACTGTCTTCACACGAATCTCACTTCACCTAAGTCTATTCCATTCAAACCTATCCTCTCAAGACCCTGTGATGTTACAACTGTCTGTTCTGTTGAAACTGTCTGCACTCACTGGATCATCTCTCCCTCAGCTCTGAGATTTTTGTTCCACTCTAAGTTGAGCTCAGGTAATGTGTGTGTCACAGGGTGTCCCGTAGCATTTTACAACCTTAGTGCAGTTTGTGAACTGTCGACAGGATTGCGATACAGGGAAGGAAGCAGTCAGTTTTGCAAAAGGGACCCAGGGACAATGCATTTGATGATACCTAGATGATCCATTTAACTGGGAGACACCTCAGAGCACAGGGGGAGAGCACTTGCCAAAATAAAGTCGCTTATCTCTTACGCGTGCCCAGGCAGGACTTGTGTTAAATGTCTTCCCTGAAAGATGGCTAAACATTTCTTCTGTCATCCTACTGCCTCGAAGGCTGAACCATTGAGTCACAGCTATCATCGACTGCAACATGTGCAGGTGAACATGTCTGTCATTTTAAGCACAACTGCATCATACAAAGAAGTGAAAATGTCAATTTCATCTGTTTTAAGTGAGGAATTCAGGTAAACTCTCTACTTGGGAAGGGTCTCACTGTCCTCCTGACTGATGGGTACAGACAGACAGGACTTCGGTTCAATATCTCATTTAAAAAATGGGGCATGACTGTTCGATACCCAATTACAGTGAAGCTTGAATTCTTCTCACTTTGCTATAGAGGCAGAAATCCTGGCAATTTGGCCAAACCACTTGTTTATTATCATGAGACAGTGATGTCAAAGGGATTATCCATCAGGAAGAAAGCTTCTTCTTTCAGTTTGGGATTTTATAAATATGTATGTTCGTGCTTAATAGACTGGGAAATCTTTAAAGGCCAACAGAAAGCCACAAAAAAAGTTATAAAGAAAAGTAAGATAGATTATGAGAGTAAACCATCTCAGATTAAAAAAAACAGGCAGCAGAACTTCCTATAAATATGTACATCATAAAAGACTGGCGAAGGTAAACATTGGTCCTTTAGAGGATGGGAAGGCCAATGTAATAACTGGGAATGAGGAAATAGCCGAGACATTAAACAATTATTTTGTGTCGGTCTTCACAGTGGAAGACACAAATAACATGCTGAAAACTAATGGCAAGAAGGTTATAGCAGGTGAGGACCTAGAAACTATCATTAGCACTAAGGAGGCAGTGCTGGGCAAGCTAATGGGGCTAAAGGTAAACAAGTCTCCTGGCCCTGATGAAATGCATCCCAGGGTACTAAAAGTGGTGATGGGGGAAATAGCAAACGCACCAGTAATTATTTCCCAGAATTCACTGGACTCTGAGGTGGTTCCCGCAGATTGGAAAACAGCCAATGTGACGCCACTGTTTAAAAAAGGAAGTAGACAAAATGCATGTAAGTATAGGCCAGAGATAGTAGGGACTGCAGATGCTGGAGAATCTGAGATAACAAAATGTAGAGCTGGATGAACACAGCAGGCCAAGCAGCATCCTGCTTCACTAATGCTGCCTGGCCTGCTGTGTTCATTCAGCTGTACACTTTATTATCTAATAATAGGCCAGTTAGCTGAACTTTGGTAGTGGGAAAAATGCTTGAATCTGTCATTAAGGAAGAAATAGCAAGACATCTGTATATAAATTGCCCCATTAGGAACAGCCAGCATGGGTTCATGAAGTGTAGGTCTTGTTTAACTAATTTGGTGGAATTCTTTGAGGACATTACTTGCATGGTAGACAATGGGGAACCTGTGGATGTAGTGTATCTGGATTTCCAGTGGGCATTTGACAGGGTGCCACACCAAAGGCTGCTACATAAGATAAAGTTGCACAGCATTATACGTAATGCATTGGCATGGACAGAAGATTGTTTGACCAGTAGAAAACAAAGAGTAGGGGTAAATGGGTGTTTTTCTGGTTGGCGGTCAGTGGCTAGTAGTGTGCCTCAGGGATCAGTGTTGGGACTGCAATGGTTTACAATTTACATAGATGATTTGGAGTTGGAGACTAAGTGTGATGTGTCAACGTTTGCAGATGGCATTAACGTGAGTGGTAGAGCAAAGTGTGCAGAAGACACTGAAAGTCTGCAGAGGGATGTAGATAGTCTAAGTGAGTGGGCAAAGGTCTGGCAGATGGAGTACAATGTTGATAAGTGTGAGGTCATCCATTTTGGTAGGAATAACAGCAAAATGGACTATATTTTAAATGTTAAGATATTGTAGCACGCTGCTGTGCAAAGGGACTTGGGTGTCCTTGTGCATGAATCGCTCAAAGTAGGATTGCAGGTGCAGCAGGTAATTAAAAAGGCAAATGGAATTTTGTCTGCCGTTGCTAGAGGGATGGAGTTTAAAAACAGGGAGGCTATGCTGCAGCTGTATAGGGTCCTGGTGAGGCCACACCTGGAGTACTGTGTGCAGTTTTGGTCTCCTTACTTGAGAAGAGATATACTAGCACTGCGGGGGGTGCAGAGGAGATTCACTCGGTTGATTCCAGAGTTGAAATGGTTGGATTATGAGGAGAGACTGAGTAGGCTGGGATTATACTCATTAGAATTCAGAAGAATGAGGGGAGATCTTATAGAAACATATAAGATTATGAGGGAACAGATAAGGTGGAGACAGGGAGGTTGTTTCCGCCAGCAGGTGAAACTAGGACTAGGGGGCATTGCCTCAAAATAAAGGGAAGCAGATGTAGGACTGAGGTGAGGACGAACTTCTTCACCCAGAGGGTTGTGAATCAGTGGAATTCCCTGCCCAGTGAAGCAGTTGAAGCTACCTCACTGAATGTTTTTAAGGCAAGGCTAGATAAATTTTTGAACAGTAAAAGAATTAAGGGTTATAGTGAGTGGGCGGGTAAGTGGAGCTGAGTCTCAGAGATCAGCCATGATCCTTTTAAATGGCGGGGCAGGCTCGGGGGTCCGGATGGCCTACTTCTGCTCCTAGTTATGTTCTTTTATGTTCTTATGCTTGAGACGTGAGTAGATCTGTTTTAGTGGGACAGGAGTTGACCAGACAAATTAACAATTGACCAGTTCCTTTCCTGTTTAGACTTTTCTGACAACCCATCAGCTTTGATGCCTGTTTTGTCTTGAGCTAGCCTACAGTCCATTCCCAATTTGCAATGGAATGGTTGGAATTTGCAGCAATGCATTTGCATACTTGCATTTGTGTAGCACCTTTACCCCCACAATAAAATCATAGTTGTAGAATTGTCAGCAGAAACGAGGGAGGCCAATCTGAACAACTTTAATCTACAGAAGCACACTGAAGTGTTTTGCAGGAATGTTATCAATCAAAATTTGCCACTAGGTCACATACGGAGATATTAGGACATGCGATCAAGGTTGGTGCAAGCAACATCTGCTTTATTGTGTTATTGCTTTAGCTTCTGCTGGACCTGCACATAATGGGCAGCAGAAGAAGCTCCCAGATACAGAATAAGGATTCAAAAAAACTTTGGATGATGTTCAAACACATGTAAGCTCACAGGCTTTTTCTTTCTGTTTTAGACGTTGCTTAATGAGCTGGACAGAAGTACTGGAAAGTACAGGGATGAAGTGCACCTCAAAACTGCAATAATGTCCTTCATCAATGCTGTGTTAAATGCTGGTGCCGGAGAGGTAAGCTGAAGGCAGTCTCCCAGCTAATGCTGCACTGATGGTAAAAACAGAGAATGCTATAAAACCTCAGGAACTTCAGCACCATTTGTGGAAAGCGATAGAGAGAGAGAGAGAGAGAGAGAGAGAGTGAGCGAAACGGAGTTAAGATTTCAGGCACCTCTCCGTACCGTAATGGTACACTGTCTGGCTTGTGTTGTCTGACTGGCTAGTAATGGTTCAAAGCTTGACTGAGTGATGAACCTCAAGCGAACAAACACAATCTCCATGGCTTAGACAATGGGGGCAGCAAATCCCAAGAATGTAGCTTTGATCATTCAGTGACATTCAATATTTCACCACTGGGGCACTTTTCGGAACACAAGTTGTCACTGTTTTAAAATGAAATATCACGGTAAGACGCGAGGAGGCCGGAGAAATGCTCGACATTATCTGCTGAGAAAGGGCAGAGTTAACCATTACAAGCCAGTCTCTTATGTGGACTTTGCAAGGCTGAAACTGTTTCTGTCCCCACAGACCCTGCACACCTGTGGACACGTTTTCACATTTTCTGCATTTATCCCACCTTAAAAAGTGATGCCTTGTGTATCACTGCCACCTGAAACAGAAAATCTATACATTGAAATCCAGTCTAACCAGGGGGTCTCAACTCACCGCTCATTAAGCAAGGAGTCTAACTATCAATGCAAACAGAAAATCGCAGTGTCGACAGTGGGGTTTGCCTGACAAGCAGCTGGAACGATACCTTGTGGCTCAAGTTCGACATTTAACTGTGCCCTCCCCACCAATTGTGCGTCAAAAGTTTGTCAATCCTGGTCTACACATTTTGAAAAAGGAGTCTGGGCATCGACTCTTTTCAAGCAACGAGCCTCTGCGCTTTCTCAAGAAGCAGTAACTTTTTAAGGCCTGTATCATCGGGGTGCACTTTTAAATGTGTTTCGGGACTCTTTGTAGAGGGGAGTCTCAACTTTGAAAGTAATTTACACCAGACAATGTTACCTACACCAAGCGCTTCACGTGGCTTGGGAATAGCGGCTCATTTTTGCCGTGAAACATACAGACATGAAGTGCTGTATGGAGTGATACTGAAAACTACTAGAGACTCCATGTCAGACTAAGATTTATTATTTATTTATTCACATTCCCAAAGCATCTCTTCCTGTTAAAGCAGTTAACATGGTCCCACAAGCATCAATGTGATGACAACCAGGTAATCCGCTTCGGTGGTGGTGGTGACGAGGGAAGATCCACACGCAAAAGACAGAGGCTGTCAATGGTAGTGAAAGGGAAAGAAAGATATAAACGGATGCAGAATAAAGGTGTGGAAGTTGGAGAGAGTGCTCTCTAGACTTTGCAAACCTACACATTGTAAACAGAGACTACAGCAGCTTGGAAGTTAAATTCAACTTTCTTTGCCACTGATTTTGATCTAAGCTGGAGTATTGTAAGTGGCTTTGAGCCGCACACTAAACTGTAGAAGAACATTGACTGCCTGCACCTGAATAACACAAAATTGTCCAGAGGGATAGAAGGGTAAAAACTATTGTTGACTGTGGAGGAATGTGCTGAGCTGCTATGATGTACTAGGGTTTAATAATGTCTTCACTTCCCTATGCAGGATAATCTGGAATTCCGACTGCACCTCCGATATGAGTTTCTCATGTTAGGAATCCAACCCGTGATTGATAAATTGCGAAACCACGAGAACGCAACATTAGACAGGTAATGGTCCAACAACACTCAAGAAGCCTGACGCTATCCAGGACAAAACAGCCCGCTTGATTGGCACCACATCCACAAATATTGACTTCCTTCCCTACTGGCGCTCAATAGTAGCAGTGTACCTAACCTGCGCACTGTGGAAATTTACCAATGATCCTTAGACAGCACCTTCTAAACCCATGACCATGACCAACGAGAAGGATAAGGGCAGCTGATACAGTGAAACACCACTCTGTACGAGTTCCCCTCCAAGCCAGCAACCATCCTGACTTGGAAATATATTGCCATTCCTGCAGTGTCGCTGGGTCAAAATACTATAAGTGCTCTCTGAAAGGCACTGTGAGTTTACCCATGCCGAAGGGACTGTTCAAGAAAGCTGTCCATCACCACCTTCTCAATGGGCAATAAACTCTGACACCGTCAGTGGTGTCCACATCCTATGAAAGAATTAAAAAGAAGCCCCCAAACTCACCCTTTATAAATAACCATTAAACACTGACGTTGACTTTGTCTTAAGGGAGTGTATATACCACATTCTGACAGGGTCACAGCTGCTAGGATGCAGAGGGAGACCATTTGGCCAATCATGCACAATTCTTCATGAAGAGGAATTCCAGGATTTCTGTCTTCTTGTTTGGGAAGAAAGAGTTATTTTCAGTTTGTTTATCTCGTTGCAGTCAATAGTCGCATCACCCATGTCTCTGAAGAAGCAATATGCCCAGGGCTTTGGTCAAAAGCAGGAACGTTGGACAGGATAGATTTAGAGTGCTGACAATTGAGCGTTTTTTCTTTGTGTTCAGGCACTTGGACTTCTTTGAGATGGTCAGAAATGAGGATGAGAATGAACTTGCAAAACGGCTTGACATGGTGAGTGACAATCCTGCATCTGTAAATTCGGGGATCCTCGTGACAAGTCAAGTATCATCTGCCATCACAGATTTTCAAAATAAGGTGCTTAGCACATCGGCATTTTCATTATTGTATTAACAGCTGCCTATTTTATAACCAGAACACCATTAGACTTTGGAGTTGAGGAAGGCTATTCAGCCCCTTGAGTCTGCTCCACCAATGAGATCGTTGCTGATCTGATAATCCTCAACTTCACTTCCTTGCCTTTTCCCATGACCCTCAATTCCCGTATTGAATAAAACTCTGTCTCCTCCAGCCCTGATTACACATAACAACCCAAACACACCACCTACTAAGGGAAGAAATTCCTCCTCAACTGCATCTGAAATGTGTGACTCCTTATTCTGAGAGCCATGATGTGGAGGTGCCGGGGTTGGACAGGGGTGGTACAAGGTCAGAAGTCACACGACACCAGGTCGTAGCACAACAGCTTCATTTGAAATCACCAGCTTTCCGGGTGCTGCTCCTTCGTCTGTATCATGACTCCATTGATGTACCAGTGCTCTGCATTCCTCACTGTTCAACAAAGATTTGTCTGCTTTCTTGCTGAATCCATCTCCTCAAAGACTCAGAAGAACCAGGAATCTCTGGAATTCTGGTTTGAGCCAAGGCATGCTTAATTTGCACTTCACCTGACAAAGGAGCAGTGCTCCAAAAGCTTGTGATTTTAAATAAACCGGTTGGACTATAACCTGGTGTCATACGACTTCTGACTTGCTCTGAGATTTTGTTCTCAGGTCCCACAAGGGGAAACACCCTTTCTGTACTTCCTCTGTTAAGTTCCCTGAGAATCTTGTATGTTTCAGTAAGAGTGCCCCTCATTCTTCTAAACTCCAACAAGTACATCCTCAATCTACTCAACGTCTCCTTATAAGACATTCCCTCCATACTCAGGATCAACCTAGTGAGCTTTCTCTGGTCTGCCTCCAATGGTAGTGTATCTTTCCTTGGATAAGGAACCCAAAACTGTTCACAGTGATCCAGCTGTGGTCTGATGAGTTCTTTGTCTAAGCAAGACATTCCCATCTTTATCTTTCATTTCCTTTAAACTAAATGCCAACGTTCCATTTCCACCCTCCACTACCTTGTATGCTAACTTGCTGTGATCTGTCTCCCAAATCCTTTGGTGCTGTAGCTTTCTGCAGTCTTTCTTTTATTAAATATGTTCTAAGAACAAAGAACAAAGAAAATTACAGCACAGGAACGGGCCCTTCGGCCCTCCAAGCCTGCGTCGATCGAGATCCACTGTCTAACCTGTCATCTATTTTCTAACGGGTCTGTGTCTCTTTGCTCCCTGCCCATCCATGTACCTGTCCAGATATATCTTAAAAGACAGTATTGTGTCTGCATCTACCACCTCCGCTGGCAAAACGTTCCAGGCACCCACCACCCTCTGTGTAAAGAACTTTCCACGCATATCTCCCTTAAACCTTCCTCCTCTCACTTTGAACTCATGACCCCTAGTAATTGAGTCCCCCACTCTGGGAAAAAGCTTCTTGCTGTCCACCCTGTCTATACCCCTCATGATTTTGTAGACCTCAATCAGGTTCCCCCTTCAATCTCTGTCTTTCTAATGAAAGTAATCCTAATCTACTCAACCTCTTTTCATAGCCAGCACCCTCCATACCAGGCAACATCCTGGTGAACCTCCTCTGCACCCTCTCCAAAGCGTCCACATCCTTTTGGTAATGTGACGACCAGAACTGCACACAGTACTCCAAATGTGGCCGAACCAAAGTCTTATACAGTCTATTCTTCCTGCCTCAGCGCATAACCTTACCTTCCCCACAGTATACATCACTTGTCTTCCTACCTTTTTTTGTCATCCATAAATGTGGCTACAGTACATTCACTTTCATCATCCAAACCATTAATTTATTTTAAATAATTGTGACCCCAGCTCTGATCCCTGTGGCATTCCACTTGGTACAGGTTGCCGTCCTGAAAATGCCCTCCTTATCCCAACTTTATCTTCTTTCCGTTAGCCAATCCTTTATTTATGCTCATGTACTACTCAGTCACTTTGTCTCCCATCTTATTGAGTAACCCAATGTGTGGTTGTCAGACACCTCCTAAAAATCCAAATCCATTATATCGACTATCTCTCTTTATTGATCCTGTTTGTTACCTCCTCAAAAAACTGTAACATTGTGATTTCCCCTTCAAGATGAACCTGCTTGGCCATAGTATTTATTTCTAAATGACAGTCAAGAGTGAAATGCTTTTTAGAGAATGGAGAAAGTCGCAGTTTCAAACGGAATGCTACTCCTTGAGATAGCTGGTTGTACAAATGTGTCTTCAAAATGAAGTCACCAATTAGCAATCACTTGAAATGTAAGCACCAAGACTAACTAAAACCTGAAAATCTACAGGATCCTTGGACCCCACAGTAGGACATTGAACTTGTACCTACTATACCAGTTCGAACGTGGTTTATCTATATCACAAGTAGAGTTTGTTCGGTCAGTGACTGGACAACTGGTCCACAATGTACAGTTGCCAACAACATGGGCTGGATTCCTGCATCAACTGAGATCACCACGAAGGCCCTGCCTTTTCAACCTCACCCCTTGCCTGAGGCATGGTGGCTCTCAGATTAAATCACCGTCTCTCTCTCCAATGAGAGCCGACCTATGGCAACTTTACCCTTTCTATATCATGACTCCATTGACCTACCTCCGTTCTGTATTTCGTAACACTCAACAAAGATTTGTCTGCTGGCTTGCTGAGTCTGTCTCCTCAAAGACTCTGAAGAACCAGCAATCTCTGCAATTCTGGTTTCAGCCAAGGCACATTTAAGTTGCTCTTTTGCCTGTGTAGACCGTCTCATTGACAAGCCTAAACAACCGGAGTCCTTCCTAACTACTGCAGAGTCCATGCCAGTTCAGTGGTAATATCTCTGGTCACTGAACTTCAGTGACAACTCAACTTCTTACTCAATGCATGGTGCCCCTTAAGGAATTACTGTTCAGCTTACAGTTGACAGCTTTATGAGTTAAGTAGAAACTCTGCTTTGTCAGGAGGGTGTATCAAAATGATGTAATTCTCAAGACCCTGGCATTGCTGGCAAGGTCATGGCACAACCCTAGCTAATCTGTGTAGGCAGTGGTGATAATTCTTCTTTAACCATTAGCTTGCGTTATGATATTCTTTACAATGGTTTGTTATAACAATTACCTTGAGATTAACTCATCCATTTGTTTGAGTGCGAGACCTCAGTCCCCACTCTAGTATCTTCTAATTTGGCTCCATCCCTCCCTGTCTCCGTCATCTCCTCCAGCAGCACACTCCCCTTGATACCTGTCGTCCTCCAAATTTGGCCTCTTGATGAATCTGTTTTAATTGCTGTACTCTTGGTTGTTCTGGTTTTAGCTCTGGTATCTATTTCCATTCCCTGGCTGTTTCCTTTCTTTAAGATGCACTGTGATATGTGCCTCTCTGATCTTGAAGGGCTGAAGGGCCTGTTCCTGTGCGGTACTTATCTTTGTTCAAACCCTTGGTTACCTTGCTGACATCACCACTATTTACTCGCTTCTAATGTGGCTCACTCGTGGATTTTGTTTGATAATGTTCCTGTGTTAAAAATACTACGTGCCAGTTGTTAAGATACTTGTCGTCTGATAGTTGTGTGAGGTGTGCTAAAACTGTGCGTGCACTATAATGTACTGAGACGCAGTTTCATCTCTCTATTGTCCAGGTGCATATTGACACCAGGAGCACAAGCCAGATGTTTGAGTTGATTCGGAAAAAGCTGAGTCATACGGAAGCCTACCCACATTTGGTGTCTGTCCTCCAGCACTGCCTCCAAATGCCCTGTGAGTGGAATTCTCATTCGAGCTGCATTCTCTCCTGAATCCTAACCACTTACAATAGAGGTGGAGTGGACTGAAGCCAGGCTTTTGCTCCGTAGGCATCAAGCATCTTCCAGAAATGGTCAAATGGAAGTTTGAATTTTGCAGAAATTGCTGCAAAAACTCCGTAGGTCTGGCAGCATCTGTGGAGGGAAAGCAGAGCCAACGTTTCGGGTCCAGTGACCCATTCTTCGGAATGGAACCTGAGGCGTTAACCCTGCTTTCTCTCCGCAGACGTTGCCAGACCGGTTGTGTTTCTTCAGCAATTTCTGATTTCCAGCATCTGCAGTTCTTCTTGTTTTATTTTTAAATTTCACATCATCCTTTGAAATGGAATGACAGGTTCCAGTATAATTAGTAGAGGAGGGCATAATGATAATGTCATTAGGCTAGTAACCCAGAGTGTAGGTTAATGCTACAGGGACGTAGATTTGAATCCCATTAGATGGTGAAATTTGAATTCAACTAAAAATGGGAATTAAAGAACGCTGGTGTATTGGTGACCAGATAATCATTGATGGTTGTTGTAAAAACCCATCTGGTTCACTGATGTCCTTTAGAGGAGGAAAACTGCCATCCTTACCTGGATTGGCCTACACATGTCTCCAGACCCACAGCAATGAGGTTTACTCTTAATTGCCCACTAAAAAGCACCCAGCAAGGCACCCAGGTCAAAGAGAAACTCTGGCGCACATCCCACGTATGAGTAAAAATAAAACGGCCAGTAGACAGAAGGCAAACAGTCGGTAAATTTGGAAGGAAAGTCGGCTTGGAAGAATGACCAGTGAAACACAAGAGTCTTGAGAAGGCTCAGAGGAAGGCGTCGATATTCAGTGTCTGAGTTCCATTGGTGAGGAGGCAGCTATGAGCCCAGGTGGGGATGGGAGGATAGCCTGACAAATGCAGTCAGAGGCATTGAGGTGATCATACAGGCTCAGAAGAGGTTGCAGTAGAGAGCAATAGACAGATGTATAGACAGATACTGAAGCACTTCATGCTCATTTGAATGAGATCAGTCAACTGAAGAGAATAAAGGTTTTGAATTCAGGACCTTGTGGAGTGATATGGTTCAGCCATATTCATTGAACCTTCAATGTGGGGCCTGTTCAATAAATTCTAAGAGGTCCTTCTTGCCCATAGAACTTCGTAGGAAAAAACGTATTCAGCCCATCATACAACCTCGTCTATGGCTATCAACAGATCCTTTTTACTTTTGTTGGGTTCCCTTTAAATGCCCCCACACTACTTAATTCACTTACTCCAGGGCTGCAGTAGCATTGTGATTGTAAGACTACAAATCCAGAGGCACATCTCCTGCTAATATGCAGTAGTTAGGAATGTTAAATTCACTTAATGAATTGCTGGCATCAGTACTGGTGAATCTGGAGCTGGTGGATTGTTGAACTTCTTTTCGACAGTGAAAGCAAAAATGCTGCGGATGTTGGAAGTCTTAAATAAAAACAGAAGCAGCTGGAGATATTCAGCAGCTCTGGTGGTGTCTTGTGGAGAGAGAAACAGATTGAATGTTTGGAGTCCCATCTAACTCTTCAGAAACTGAAGGTGGATGGGCGACGATGATCTTTATGGTGTTGATAAAGGCCGGCAGGAGGAGATAGTGGAATACATATGGACACCCTCACTCTTTGTCAACTGCATAAAGACTATCATTTCCCATCATCCTTCAGCTTCTGAAGCAGTTTCACCCAATCCGAAACGTTAACTCTGATTTTTTTTGTTCACAGATGCTGCCAGGCCCGCTGAGCTTTTCCAGCAACTTGTGTTTTTGTTACCGAAGAAATATGTTGGCAATTTCCACAGCTTAACTGACCCTTGGTTGAAAAGATTCTACCAAAATCCCCAATGGATTAATTTGCAATCACAAATTTATGACCTTTAGTTATGATCTGATCCATAATTGGAAGCATTGCTTACACTGTGTGAAAGCTGTTACTTAGGAGGCAGAGACAGATGGATTTATTGACACAGACTACCACAGTTATGGATGGAGTGTTGGGCGTTCAGACTTAAGGAGAGGGAAAGTGCTGACGTTCTGTAACCATCTCTGCACAAGTGAACCTTCAGCAAATGGTTTCCTGCCACTTAGTTCCTGCGTGCAATGACTTTCTCTGAGTTACAGAGGTGCTGGACTCCTTCCACAGTGTCTGTCTCCAACAATCATGTTGCGGGCATGATGGGATGAGGGAAGAGGTGCAGCTGGGGAAGGGGGTGCTGATGGCTGACCGTTCAATAATGCATGGCTGTTTGACCCTTAAGTAAGGGCAGCCCTAAAAAAAGCTGGTCTAAAATGGACTTAACACAGAAAATCAACAGGAAACCGGCTTCCAGAGTGTCACTTCACTAGGGTAGAAAGACGAGGTGATTCTGTAAGCCCTAAACCACCATTTATTGCAATATAAGGGAGATATTGAAGAATCAAGAGATACAGGTGAATCTCTCTCACCACCATTTCGAGGAGGGAATATCAGGCATGTTACCATGGAAGGTAATGTAATAGATGTTATTGCTAGGTGAGACCGTGGAGGTCGGTGCTAGATTTGCCGTGGATTATTTAGGCTGCTCCCTGCTGGTGCTCATTGAACATTCTCATGCAAGCCGCATTTGTTAAGTGTTCCCCCCCACCACCCCCACGCGTGTGATGTATCTCCGTTTGCAGGCGGAGTATTGTTTATTTTACGTTTCAGTCTGAGTGCTAAATGAATAATCACACGCTGTTCATCAAGCTCTGTTCAATGGAATGCCCTGGGGTGCACTTTCCAATTGCAATAAGCGGAAAATGTATTCAGCAGATGTACGTTCAAATAGAAATCCTTGCTCACTATAAGTGCAGGCTGAGCCCTCACTTTCTCTGCCCAAGGATATCAAATGCTGCTGCCTTAGCCTCGAGTTACACTTTCTGCCGCTATCGCCTGCCCTTTCCACCTTTAATTTCAGTTGCGGCTGTTGAATCAAATAACGCGTGGAGTGTAGAGGTTAATGGGGTGTTGGTCAGGCTGGGATCCACTGATCACACAGAGGATTATCAAAGAGGGGTCAGCCTCAGAGAGCTGACAGGATGCCTCAGTGAAACACAGAAGCAGGAAGTACCCTTTTAAAAGCCCTGCACCTCTCCCCAACCCCGCACCAACCCATTCCCTACACCGTAATTCTTTTTATCCATGTCGATTCCATATACCTCAACCCTTGCTAAAATAACTCTTCAGAGGCTGACATTCCATCGCCAACTGTCCTTTACTTACAAGCGCACAGCCTTTGACAACAGCACTGCCTCTCACTGAGTCAGGCATTCAGGGGATCAGTGTCCCTGACATATGTGTCAGCCAGGGCTCCCTGACTGAGCCAGATTAACAGCCCCAATCAGGGAACTGGCATTCTATGAGGTCAAGCTGGCTGATCTCATTGCAATCACTGCCCTCATGCCGAACAAAATTCTTCCGATATTCGTTCCGAAGGGAAATGGCTCTCCCGGCTCCATCAGCCTCATTAGCTCTTTGGGAAACAGAGTTTCAAATTTCCACAACTTTTTGCAATGAGAAACTGGTTGCTAATATCACCCCTACCCTGGACAGCAGTAAATTTATTGTTCTTGATTCCCTCCGCAGTTCATTTCTTTGGCCCTCTCACCACGCCGTGTCTTTGCACTGATCCTTGCTCACAATGTTTCTGAGTCTCAGTCCACGAAGGGTGTTCATTGGTAAACATTTCTAACCGCACTTTTGATTCTGAAATGCCCCTTCAGGGAAGAGGAACGGGACTAACAGCCAGCACTGGCAGCTCCTGGACAGAATACTGCAACAGATAGTGCTGCAGGACGAGAAAGGGGAGGATCCTGACGTCGCACCATTGGAGAACTTTAATGTGAAGAACATCATTCGGATGTGAGCATTGCATGAGACTCATTCACACTGGGGAGCGAGTGTCTAGCCCTCTTCTATTACTGTGGTACTCATTAAAAAGAGTTCATTGATTGAGCCGGGAAGATCTCTGGGTCTTTTACCCCTGTGTTCGCCAAACTACAATAGTTCCTGGTCCCAAAGACCATTTAGAGATTAAAAATCCTCCCCCTCTTTTTCAGCTCCTACCCTGCGTCACTGCCCCCAGTCCCTTCAGTTTCCTTTTACAACCCTCTGACAACTCAGTCCTCTTCTATTCCTGCGGCTTTTCCATCATCCATCTTTCCACCGCTCGCCGTCGCTCCTTCAGTTGCTGAGGCTCACCACCCTGGAATTCTCTCCCTGAAACCTTGCTTGCTGATTGCACCACCCTCCTCCATTACAGCGCACCTGGTCACCTCCCCTGATCTCTCCCGGCTTGCTTGCTGCCAGTTTTTTTACAGAATTGCTTGCTCCTTCATCAAGGCCCACAACACCCATCATTATCAACCCGTGTGAGAATGAGGAAGAGCTTGTCTCCAGTGGTCCTACTGCTTTGGCTGGCCCCCTAACCCTCTTCCTCCTGATGTTCCATTCTCAGCGAGAGCTGACAGCAGGCAGAAAGAGTGAGGAAACCAATGTAAAGTGCTAAATTTCACCACCTGGGAAAATGTGCCAACTCCCAATAAGTAAGTACAAACTTCTGAATTAAAAGTCAGAGCCCCTCAGGTCCTCAAACCATGACTCAAAAAAAATCATGGTTGATAATAACCTCAATTTCACATTCCCAAATGCCCCGATAAATCTGCAAATTCTTGGTTAACGTGAGATGATCTACCATTGTGTTAAAAAGGGTTCAAACACTGTGATACCACTGCTTTTACAGGAAGAGAGTTCCAATGGCTCTCAACCCTCAGAGAGAAAATAAAATCATCTCAACACTGCCTTAACTGAGCAATCATCCAATTTTTAAACAGTGACCTCCAGTTCTGGACTGTCCCATAACGGGGACCATGCTCTCCACATCCACCTCAGGATTTCCCAGTGAAGACAAGCCCAGCCTGTCCAACCTTCTCTCAAAGACAGTTTGCTCACTGTAGCAAATCTCTTGCGGACTACCTCCCACACATTTCCATCTCTCACTAAATAAGGTGACCAGTTGTGTACACAGTACTCCAGACATTTCTCACCAGTGCCCTGTACAATTGAAATATAACCTCCCTACCTTTGTAATAAATTCCTCTTGCAATAAATGGGGAGCTTTTCAGCCCATGCCCATTTCAAGGACATAGCCCATGAAGAGTCTGTTCTTCTCATTTGGAATCCAACATCCCAAAGAGAGTTTTGAGGGTCTGAAAGTACATTGACACACAAACTCCCTTCTCAGTGCGACTGTACACTTCATCCACAGCTTAATATTCCCTCACTGATAGCCAGTGGGTGAAGGAAGGCACAAGAGGTAGTTTTTATTTGCAATAGATGTATTCAGAGAGTTGCAGATTGAATCGCAACTGTGCTACATTACAGTTTTTAACCTCCTGACAAGACCCACACCCCATGCCATTAAGTGCCTCTTCATATGCACTCAAGTAACCATTCAATCCGTTCATTCAGTCTACTGAGTACATACCTGATCTCCAATCCCATTACAGGCCTTGATGGTCAAGGAAAGTATGTTCATAATGGTGTTCGTTATCGACCTCCTAAACCTTATCACAGGCTAATGCCAGGTGGGAAAAGCAGGAGAGATTCCTAGCCAGCCACGAGATGGAGAAGAAGTTGGACCATGCACCATCCTTAAACGCAGGTCACAATGTGTATTTGCCATTGTGACTCGCACAACCCCTGTGATCTCAACCTATTACCTCAGTGAAAGATAGTGTCTTCTTCCCAATGGGGCTGGTCCATCCAATCACCTGTTCACTTCCCCCACTTTCTGCGTTGTACCAGCCATCGCCCATAAGGTTTGGTCACATTGAATTTTTAACTGTAGTGGATGACAGATCTACTGAATGGAAATGAAAGTTTTTTTAAATATCTTCAGGCTGGTGAATGAAAACGAAGTGAAACAGTGGAAGGATCAAGCAGAAAAGTTCAGGAAAGGTAAGTTTGCCGAGACAGAATTTTATGAGGACGTGGTTAACACAGTAACGGAGGCAAAGTGCTATGAACGCTGGTGATTTGAAAATAAAACAGAAAGTACTGGAGAAACACCAGCAAGTCTGGTGGAAAGCAAAGGAGAGTCCACTCAATTTAGTTTCCAAACAAGAGTCTCATCAGACTCGAAATGTGAACCTATCACTCTCTCCATTGATACTGCCACAGAACTGTTGAGTTCTCCAGCCCTTTCTACTTTTATTTATATTTGCCGTTGACATTGTTGTTCCATATCAAGATTCCAGTATCATTGTGGTGTTACAATTCCCCTCAGATTACCTCAACCAGGACCTGTCTGAGGGTTGCTTTGTGATAGTTTATGTATCCAACTTGTCTATCCATTTCATTAAGAAATAGGACTGTTGCCAGTTGACCAAGCAATAGACAGTACCACCAAAAGCTTGGTTTTTGATGGTAAACACATTTTTTTTGGAGTGTTGTTTGACTCTTACGTCTTCATTGACCAGTGTTACAGATTCCCTGGACTGAGCAAAGTGGGAGGCAGCCCTTATAAAATGGGTTTGTGCACTATTTCCACTGCATTCACTTGCTTGAATGAGCTAGAATCAGCCCCCAGAAGGGTTAATGCCCTCACTATCCTGTTAACAGTTTGGATGGTGCTGGCTCCATTCTGAAAGCGGGTGCACTTATGATTAAATTAACTACAGTGCAGTTGGAGGAGGTGCCAGCCCCTCATTGCCTGTATTGGCTCTTTAAAAGAGTGACTCAATACATCCTATACTTTTCCACAATCCTGCATTTTCTTCTCTTTTGTGCGAGTTCCTGGAATTCCCCTTTGAGGATTGGTACTGAATTTTCTTTACCTCCCTTTCAGACTGTGCTTTGCAATTCATTGCAACTCACTGAGTTGTACAACTTAAACCATGAGACCGTAAGACGTAGGAACAGGAATAGGCCATTCAGCCCATTGATTCTACTCCGCCATTCAGTGTGATCATGGCTGATCTGATAATCCTCAACTCCACTTTGCTGCCTTTTCCCCATAACCTTTGATTCTTCTACTGATTAGAAATCCACCAGTCTCAGCCTCGAATATATTTAACATCCAGCCGTGACAGCCGTCTATAATAGAGAATTCCACAGATTTAGTGCCTTCTGAGAGAAGAAATGCTTCCTTGTCTTTGTCTTGAACATGTGATCCCTTATTGTGAGATTATGTCTTCTGGTCCTCGACTCTTCCACAAGGTGAAGCAACTTTTCTGCATCTGCCCTGTCAGCAATAATATGCAAGGGTAGAGGGCATAAGTAGTGATGCTCATTTGAGACACCTGTGCAAACATGATGGGCTGATTGGCCTCCATATGCCCCATAGACAATTCTGCGATTCCTTCTAAGAACCTCGCATGCTTTAATAAGGTCATCCCTCTTCCTGAGATGGACTGAAGGACCTGTTTCACTTGATTTTGTCTCTCAGCCTTAAATAATAGATGTCATTACAGTCATTTCATTCAACAGGTGGTGGTTTCAGATGGCCTTAGCAAAGTTATGGTGTGCAGTGGAGCAGAGTGTTCCCAACTAGCACCAAAGGCGCATCATGGTTGGCTTAGCATCAGCATTGCCACCTTTGGTAGTAAGCTGGCAGAGCTGGTTGCTCACCCATAACAGAACCATTCCTGGAGGGCTGTCAGCCATTGACCTTCATCAGAAGACCTTCTGTTTCCACCAGCCTCAACCCCACATTTGAAAACATTCATTTGCACTGCATTGACAGACCATTATTCTCTCCAGAAATCTGGAGAATGTACGCAGAGAAAGAAACCAAATGCAATATTTTAGAAACTATTTAATTTTTCTGCATTTTAGTATCGAGTGCAATATTTCCCAGTATTTCCCTTGAGTTACTGGTGGCTCTGTCTTAGAGTTTAATTCCTGAAAACTCCAGGGTAGAGTGCATAGTAACTGTATTTTCACCCCCATTCACTTACGATGGAATGGTAGTTTGATGGGATTTGCACCTGGTGGGCGACCGATTTTATTGGGTGAATATTTGTTCTGTTTTGTGAGGAATCCCGATATTTAAGTTTTTGTTCATGCCGCCAAGCCCCCTCTTGGAGCACGCCAGGGATCAAACGTGGCATGGCTGACTGCCTGGCGTACACGAGCATGTGATTGTCTTTTGTCATGGGCAGAACACGTGGAATTACTGGCAAGACTTGAGAAGAAGGAGAGGGAGTGTGAGACCAAAACTCAGGAGAAGGATGACATGATGAAAACTCTCAATAAGATGAAGGACAAGCTCCAGAAAGAGTCTGCAGACTTGCGCCAAACAAGGGACCAAGTGGTGGAGCTCTCTGTCCGTCTGAACGAACTGACAAACTCAGTAAGTCCTTCCTGCTGTTATTAGCTCATGCCCCTTTGAGATCCCAGTGCTACCCCATTTAAAGGGAAGTGCGTTACTCCGAATGCTCCCAAGGGAATTGTTGTTAATTATTGGAAAGACAGATTTCAGATGACCTAGACTTGCATGCGTGGTCACACGCTGTCCTAGAGCAATCTGAAGCCACAAGTGTACTCTTGAGGTGTGGTCACTGTTGCAGAGTTAGCAATGTGATAATCCTCATCCACAATTCTGACCAGATCATGTATTTCAAGTGGGCTCCACCACTGCCCTGTGTACCAACCCTCTCAAGCCCTGTTCAGCGTTCAACACCTATACCACCTCTTCCTAGCTGCCATCAGCTGTAAAGAAGAGTTAAAATGAAACGCTAACTCTGTTTTCTCTCCACAGATGCTGCCAGACTTGCTGAATTTCTCCAGCAATTTCTGTTTCTCTTTCATGGCTTTGAAGCATTTTTTGGAATATTAAATGTTTTCCGGGATACCAGTTGAATTTCTTTTCACTTCTTCGATACTAAAATGTTGTCTTTTATGTTTATTTGACTTGGTTTAATGCCTCATGCAAATGACAATACCTTCAACAGAGTGGTCCACCCTCATTGCAGCACTGGGATGTTAATCCAAACCCATTTGTAGAATGGGTGTATTGCTGGCTAGGCTAACATTTATTGAAGATTTGACTCCCAGGACTAGCCGTTCCCCTCGCCAAGCTGTTCCAGTGCAGTTCCAACACTGGCATCTACCTGACAATGTGGAAAATTGTGGAGGTATGTCCTGAAATTAAAAGCAGGACAAATCCAACTTGCCCATCAGTCTACTCTCAACCAACAGTGAAGAGATGGAACGTGTTCTCAACAATACTATCAAACCGTACCTGCTCAACAATAACCTGCTCAGTGACGTCCAGTTTGAGGTGTGCCAGGGCCACTCAGTCCCTGACCTTATTACAGCCTTTATTTGAACATTGACAAAGGAGGTGAATTCCAGAGGTGGGGTGAGAGTGACAGCCCTTGATATCACAACCTAGTGTGGCATCAAGGAACCCGAGCAAAAATGGAGTCAGTGGGAATTGGAGAGGGAATCTTTGCTGATTGATGTCATGTTTGGCATAAAGGTCTTAGTTGGACTTGCTGGAGGTCTGTCATTTCTGCTCCAGGACATCTCTGCAGGAGTTAATCAGGGTAGAGTCCAAGGCCCAACCATCTTCAGCTGCTCCATCAATAGCCATCACTCCATCATAAGGTCAGAAGTGGGGGCATTTGCTGATGATCGCACAAAGTTCAGCTCCGTTCATGACTCCCAAGATACTGAAGCGTCAAGATCTGGATAAAACGCAGGCATTGGTTTAAAAGTGACAGGTAACGTTCATGACACTAAAGTCCCAGGTAAAGACCATCTCCAAAAAGAGAGTATCTAACCACCACCTGTTGTCATTCAATGGAATTACCAGCATTGAATCCCCCTTTATCAACATTCTGAGGTGGGTATCATTGACCAGAGACGGAGTGAGACCAGACATCAAAACAAAGCCTCTTCCAGGGATGCCTAACCTGAAGAAATTACCCTCCTCCCTCTGGACCAACCTCAGGGAATCTCTCTCCCATTGCACTCTCCTCTCCACCTATCTTCTTTTCTCTCCATCTTCGGTCCGCCTCTCCCTCTCTCCCTATTTATTCCAGAACCCTCACCCCATCCCCCTCTCTGATGAAAGGTCTAGGCCCGAAAGGTCAGCTTTTGTGCTCCTGAGATGCTGCTGGGCCTGCTGTGTTCATCCAGCTTCACACTTTATTATCTTATTATAGTGACCACACAGGCTGGGATTCCTGCAACAACTAACTCACATTTTGACCTCCCAAAGTCTGTCTACCATGTATCTACAAGGCATAAGTCAGGAGTGTGATGGAATACTCCCCCTTGGAAGAGTACAGCCCAACAATATTCAAGGAGTTTGACATCATCCAGGACAAGAAAATCTGATTGATTGGCAGCAAATCCTCAAACATTCACTCCTACTATGACCGCTGTTCAGTAGCTGCAGTATGTACTAGTTACAAGATGCACTGCAGAAATTCACTAAAGCACTTTAGACAGCACCTTCCAAACCCATGACTACTTCTGTCTAGAAGGACAAGGGCAGCAGACACATGGGGACGCCATTAGCTTCAAGTTCGCTTCCAAGCCACTCACCATCCTGACTGGGAGACAGATCTCCGTTCCTTTACTGGGTCAAAATCCTGGAATTGCCCTCCCTAGTGGCATTGTAAGCCTACCTACAGCACGTCGACTGCAGCAGTTCAAGAAGGCAGCCCACCACCAGCTTCTCAGGGGCATTGGGGGGTGGGCAACAAATGCTGGCCAGGCAGCAACACCCACATCCCAGAAACGAATGAATGGTGACACTGCTTATATGTTCAATGCTCGGAGATTCAGCGGATAACCCAGCTCAGAACACCAGTACAGCCCTAAGAGTAGGCTGGACTGTCAGAAGTACCATCCCACCAGTGGAGACACTTCTAAATTATGTGGGTGCTTCATGCAGATGTTAAAGAATCCAAGATGCTACTCAGACCAGAGGAGTGAGTTTTCCTGGGGTGTTTCATTGACCATCTGCAAGGTGCAACTCGGGAATGGAAGACTGTGAAAGAGAGGTGAACCACTCACTCACTTTATTCATGCTCTGAGATAAAGATTGGCTGCCCTTCTCTCAACCAGAACGAGGGAACTGTCCTTCATAGGTTGCAACATAGTTTAGCATCTTTGTATGCAACGTGGCAAGCACTATTTATACTGCATGATGCACAATTCTCTTATATTTAGTGCCATGGTTCCCTCATTTTAAAAACGCGCACATACATAAAGTTTCACATGCCTCACAGTTCCCGACAGGAAAGAGAACAGCCATGTTGTATGTAAAGTCAAAAAGGAATTTGATTAATCTGACATAGCATAATTCTGCAAGAGAAGGAATTTCCCACCTGGATCTCACTGAGACATGAGACAGCCAGGTAGAATTTCCACAGATATAAGTACCAACAAGACGTAGCTGAGGTGAATAGCACAGATGCATTTAAGCTAGAGCTCGATAAGGAGATGACAGACAAAGGTCTATGCTGAAAGGGTTAGATGAGGTAGGGCAAGAGGAGACCCATGAGGAATGTAAACACTGATTGACTGGTCAACTTCTGAACGAGAATTCTTGTACGTTTCTGTGTAATCAAATTCTTGTTCCTTTTTCACATTCAAAAGAAAGAATGTTGCAATCAGTGGGATCAACTCACTTGTTTGAAAGAGCTACTCAGGGTTCCATTGACTGTTGTAAGCATGAAGTCTGACTTTGATGGGTCATGCGGTCTTGTGTGAAAAGGGTCGTCTCAGATCGAGCACAAAAATCCACTTTTCAGGCCTTTCGTTGGCTCTTTCCCATCTAGTCAAAGTTGAATTTCTGCCCCACGCTGTCCCAGGGTGACCAGACATTAGCCACGCTGCCTTGAACTGACATCCCAGTTTTAGATTTCACAAGCCTTTTAAGGGAATAGGTGTGGCCATTGGGCTAGATTTGTAGAGAACCTTTAATTATTCTTTCCCCAAAAGTGATGCTCATGTAACTATCAGCTGTTCCATTGTGGCTAGAAATCTTTAAATTCCTCCCTTTCCCTCGGTGCTGTGTCATCTCCCTGCTAACTGAGAGGTAACTCCAAGTCAGTAGAGGTTGTGGAGTGGGGGCTAAAATCAGAAGATTTCATCTCTGGCCCTCTCAGAAGATCACAACCAGACCAGAAGCTCATGAAGTGTAGGTTATTTATTTGTCCCCTTAGCATCCTTTCAAATCCAGCCCAGGTTATTAGAAGTTAGGGTAATAACAGCAGTGATTTGAAGGTTGGCTAGGTTGGTAGCAAGAAGGTTATCCTATAATGTGAGGTGGGCTTATACTCTCTGCCAGTTATTGGAGTAGGAGGTTGAAGCATCCAAAATTCTGACAATGTTGGTGCCCATTGGTAATTTCCCCGACTGGGTAAGTTAGGAGGAGGGGTCATAACAAGGGAACAATCATTTCGGGCTGAGATGAAATCTCTCCGAAGACTGTGCAGTCGTGAAACTCTTCAGCCTAGAGGGCTTGTGAGTGCTTCGCCGGTGAATATATTTCGGGTTGGGATTGGCAGATCTTTGGAAACAAAGGATATAAAGAGAGGGAGGAGTTGAAATCAAAGATTAGTTACAATTGTGTTGAAGAGCAGAGCAGATTTAAGGGGTCATATCTGAGATCACTCCAATTTCTTCTGTTCTTCACAGAGCTAATGCCCCACAGATAGGAATTACAGACTGCCAGTGCTAGAAACTGCCATTTCCCCAGGTTTCTGCAGAGGGCTGTGTTGCTATAATGGAGTAGAAAGGAGATTTAGTCCACATCTGATCATGCATTCCACTCCCAAAGCAATATAGCACAGAGGGTTTTATTCTAATGCATTCATGGAACATAAGTGTCGCTAGCTAGGCCAGTATTCATTGCCTATCCATAACTGCCCAATGAAACATCAATCACACTGCTGCAGGTCTGGAGTTACATGGAGACCAGGCCAGGTGAGGATGGCAGATTTCCCTCCCTATAAGACGTTAAATGAACCAGATGGATTTTTCCAACACTCATCAACAATTTCATGGTCATCAGTAGACTCTTAATTCCAGATTTTTATTGAATTCAAATTCCACCATCTTCCCTGGTGGGATTTGAACATGAGTCCCAAGACATTCCCCGGGTCTCGGGATTAACAGTCCAGCCATAATGCCACTAGGCCTTCATCTCCCAATAATTATTGTCCTCTTATTATTATGATTATTAACCTGTGATTCTACCACTAGGATTTGTTGGGCAATTACCACATGGAAGCAACAATAAGCCTCTGTAATTTATTATTTGGTTGGAATTATTGTTGAAAGGGGAAAAAACAGAAATTGCTGGAGAGACTCAGCAAACCTGGCAGCATTTCTGGGAAGACAGCAGAGTTTACGTTTTGAGTTTGGTGACCAAGATGATTCATCACACTCAAAACATTAACTGTGCTCTCTTCCCACAGACGCTGCCAGGCCTGCCGAGTTCCTGTTTATCCTTGTTTTTGTTTATAGTATCAGGTCTCCAGCACCTGCAGATCTTCCTCCAAATCTTCTCGTTGAATCGTTCCTCTCCCCTATTTTGCAGCTCAGGGCGTTGACCTTCAATGGAGTCCTCCTTGCCAATGAGGGGAGCTGATTACTGCCAATACAGAGATTCACTGGTCTTTGCTTCTGTAGCACTGCTGTAGCCAAGGAGCAGAATTCCGTTCCATCCCATGTCCCTCACCTCCCTCAAGGTTGAAGACTCCTTCTCAAATTCCGAAAGTCAGGTCACTTGTACCTCTCAGCAGAACCACTCATAGAGATTGCACTAGCCATGACCAGCTTCTTTGTATGGGATCCACCCACCCACGGCCCCAGGGCAACTGGATAATCATTCAGAGAGATAGGTTTTCTGGGCTTTGGGATAAGGGCAGGGACGTGACCAGGAGAGTCGCTCCTGCAGAGAGCTGGCACAGGCACAGGGAACTGCTCACACCATCCTACCATTCTCATAAGTGGCCAGACGTTAGATTTTCATTTCAAACCTTCTGCCCCCATTCCTGGTGTCCAGAGAAAGTAAGCAATCCCAAAGGGTTTATTCCTTTACTCTGGCAAAGGTTCGGGGCCTTTGGAAGGCCTCAGGTCAGACCAGAGGCAGGGCATGGCTGATAGGACATAGAGCAGTACAGCACAGTACAGGCCCTTTGGCCCACGATGTTGTGCTGAACTTTTACCCTAAACCTAAGGTCTATCTAACCTCCACTGCTACCTTATACTATCATCCAAATGCCTATCTAATAGCTGCTTAAATGCCCCTAATGAGGCTGATTCCATTACCGTCCCTTGCCACCCCCCCGACCACTCTCTGAGTAAAGAAAGCTACCTCTGACGTCTCCCCGATATCTACCTCCATTCACTTTAAAACTATGCCCCCTTGTAACAGCTACCTCCACCCTGGGAAAAAGTCTCTGGCTGTCAACTCTATCTGTATCTCTGATCATTTTGTACACCTCTATCTCATCCTTTGTTGTTCTATAGAAAAAAGCCCTAGCTCTCTCAACCTTTCCTTGTAAGACCTTCCTGCCATTCCAGGCAACATCCCAGTAAATCTCCTCTGCACCTTTTCCAACGTTTCCACATCTTTCCTGTAACAAGGCGACCAGAACTGGACACAATACTCCAGATGTGGCCAAACCAGGGTTTTGTATAGCAAAACAATGTGGTGTGCATGAGGCTATTCCAGGGAAGGGTTCCTCAAAGGAATCCAGGAGGCCACCCCAACACCACTAACCTGACGTGGGAAAGCAAAAGGGAAAAAATGCCTTAGGGTCATTGTCTCAATGGCTCAACAGTGGACTATTACAAGAGTTTATATCGTCATGAGGTTATTGTGGCTTGCGGTGAACACGGTGAGGCATGCTTATACTGGAGGATAAACCACGTGCGGCTCTCCTGTTGGGATGGAGATGGGAAAATACTGTTTAAACTGTGTAATTGTGTAAACGTGAGGAATACAGAAATCCATTACTGTTCTGCCCATGAGGTAAAGCAGGGCCAGAGGGGCTGAACGGTCTCTTAAAGGTAAATGTTTACGCAAGCAGTACTCCTGAAGATGGTAAAACAAACGAAATCTGAGAGTGAAACAGAGAGTGCTGGAGAAGCTCAGCAGGTCTGGCAGAGTCTACGGGTGGCGGGGGGAGAGAGAGAAAATAGAGTTGATGTTTCGGGTGAAGTGACCCTTCTGCAGGTCTGAAGGAATTAACTCCAGTGTTTTCTCTTCACAGACGCTGCTGAATTCTTTCCGGGGGTTTTGGTCCTAAAGCTGGTGCCTCTTCACCAGAATGCGTCATTGCCGGACTGTTTTGTTTTGCTTCTGAAAGAAACCCTGACTTTGTCTCTCTCTCTCTCTCTCTCTGTTTCAGAATACGAGCGGCCTTTCCTTCCCCCCCCTCCCTCCCCCTCCACCGCCCGGCGGGCCCCTCCCTCCCCCTCCCCCTCCCGTCCTGGGCGAGCTGCCCCCACCGCCCCCGGCCCTCCCCTACGAGTTCCTTCCCCCGCCTCCCCCACCCCTGCCCCCTGGCGGGCCCCCTCCCCCTCCCCCCGGAGCACCCCCCTTCTTCAGCTGCACCGTGCCGCCCCCCTCCTGCCCGCCGACGACGGGGAGCTCGAAGAAGAAAGCCATCCCACAGCCATCGCACCCGCTGAAGTCTTTCAACTGGCACAAGTTGGCAGAGGTAAGGAGTAAATTGTATTGGCCCGTCTGCAGTGGGCAGACAACCACCGTTATGCAGTGTTACTCTCGCGAATGGGACCTTCCAGAGTGCTCTGGGGCTGAGGAACTACTTATTGAAGCATGTAGCCAGTGTTGCAATTGAAGGTGGGCAGCCACTGCCATGTGCACAGTGAGATTCTGCAAGCGGGAAGGGGATAACGAAAGGATATTCTCTCTCTGTAACATCAGGGAAATATAACGATGGCCATAACACTGGGGAGGGCATCGCTGATCTTCTGCCAACAGTGTCCTGCGTTGTTCGATCTCCATCCAAGGAGGTGCTGTTGGCTGAACGAGCCAGGCCTCAGGATGGGGCTTCCAACAGGGCTGTGCTCCCTCGCTGCTCCTCCAGGGCTGTCAACTGCAGTTTGCACCTGGACTAGGGCCTGAATCTCCTTCCTCTGCCCTCCTTGTGTTCTGCATGCTGAGGCCAACAGTCTGCTAGCTGGTGGGCCCTGATCTGAGTTGATACTTTGAGTTGACTGGTCCAAACCACGCCCCCCCCCCCCCCCCCCCCCGCTGCCACCCCGTCAGATAAGTTGGCATGGAATTAACCGTGTGCAGGATTACCCAGGGATCTCACCTCAAGCCTTGCTTATTTGTAGTGGGCAACTTGCAATTGGTCTCAATCCCCCCAGAGTTAGACAATGGAGGACCTATTGCGCACTCTTGTCTGGTGACCCCAGGAATTAAGGAATTCCCTGCCTCGTGAAGTAGTTGAGGCCATCTTACTGAATGTTTTTAAGACAATGGTAGGTAGATTTTTGCAAGGTAAAGGGATTAAGGGTTATGGTGAGGGGACAGGTAAGTGGAGCCGAGCCCACGAAAGATCAGCAGTGATCTTATTGAATGGAGGAGCATGCTCGATGGGCCTACTCCTGCTCCTATTCCTCATGTTCTTGTAACACCAGTGGTGATAGCACCTCCTACATCTAAGGAAAAAACCATTCCTAAAGGAGCCAGAGCAAATCCAAAGGAGCTGGGGACACTTTGCCTATGAAATGCAATGTATCGCCTTCTGTTTGATGACTGTGAAAGCTCCCAGACATTAGGGGTGGAGCTCGGTGAATAATTCCCTCTGGGTGCTTTAGCAACTGTGTGCTGAGAGCAGACGAGGGAGAGTATATAAAAGATCATGTTCACACAGCCCTATGTTGCCAGGGGAGGCCGAGTGTTCAGTGTTACCTCTGGAATGAGACACGTTTAGCATCAAATGTGAGCCTTTCAGTTGGATCTGGCCAGATTCCCAGCTATTACTCTTCAGCCTTACCCCCTACCAACCCCCGCTTCACCCCCACCAACCCCAAAACAAATGCAAATCACACAAGAAAGAAACATCAAGGTTAAATGGTAGTCTGGAGACCAGAAAAAATGTCTAAGTGGAAATAGAACGAAACCTGATGTAGATTTGCAATGTCTTGCACTCCTTTGTTGTTCGGAGTGTTTGGTTTTATGACATGCTTGGCAGTCAATGTGGAATGCGGAGTAATTGTCATCATAAACAGGGCCCTTCCATTAATCAGCATCTTGCCATCAGTTGTTTTTATTGGCTAGAGCTGAGAGAATTATTTTGGAACAGTAGTCTCAGGGTTTCGTCCATATGTGGAGCAAATGGGTGATGGAGTGCACCTTCTCTCCCTTCACCTCATTCAGGGTTCAACAATGCTGCAACTGCAGAAACACACCTTTGAATCCCTACTGTGTGCAGGCAGGCCTTTCAGCTCCTCACGTCCACACTGACCCTTCCACCCAGACCCAACCCCCTACCCTGTCTCCAAAACCCTGCATTTCCCATGGCCAAATTACCTAACCTGCCCGTCTTCAGATGGTGGGAGGAAACCCATGCAGACACAGAGGGAATGTGCAAACTGTGCACAGACTCTCGCCCAAGGATGAAATTAAACCCAGGTCCCTAGCGCAGTGAGACATCAGTGCTAACCACTGAGCCACCATTCCACCCTTGAAGCTAGCTACCCTGGAAGGTGGGAAGTGAACTCATGAGCTGAAATCCTCCAACCTCAGTCGCTAGAGCTCAAATGCCCTCTCGATGAGGGGCAGCCAAACTGATCACGTTTCAAAACTGCTTGGATTCATGCTGAGAGGTGGGAAGGTTACTGGTGTAGGAAGTGGAGAAATATTGTCCATGAGGGAGCTCTGAGCAGCACAAGGCGAGAACATGATGAAGCAGCCTGTTGTTATGATTTTGAAGGATGCTCAGTATTGACCAGGGCACCAGGGATAACTTCTTTGAAATAATACCATTCAATCTTCTGCCTTTATACCTGGAAGACTGTAGCATCTGATCTGAATGTAAGCAGGGAGACGTTGGTGGATGTCTTCACTGAATCTGTAAGCACTGACTGCTGTGTTGCGGGTATTGTGAAGGAGCTCCTACACTGAATTTGATCTGCTCTGCATGACCTGGCATTGCAAGGGGATGATGGAGAAGGGAATTCACTTGACTCTTTATTTGTAATGTATCTAACCCAGGAGATTCTGTTACAGAAAGCACATGGCTGTGGCAGGAATGGGGAGCATGCACTTGGAATGGTATGTTGAGAGTAGCAGTGTAGGGGGCAGTTTGGCAAATGGCTATGGAAGTAAAGAATGGAAGGAGATTGGCTGAGATGGTGGAACAAGAGCCACACTAGTTAGAAACCAACAGGCAAATAGTCTGTCAACCCCAAGGGCAGGATTTTCTGATTTCTTTTTAAGCTCGGTGGGGGCAGGTGGGGGGTGAATGTTTAAGGGGGAAGACTAACACACCACCCCCACCATCAAGGTCACCCACCCAACCGCTGACCAATCAGCTCATTAGGACAGACTAAAGGCGCACATATCACTTTTCCCAGATCTCAGCCGCCAACGTCCCAGCAGCCTCTGGAGCCTAAAGTCTTCCTGGTTGAGGCCTACTCTGCAGGGAATCTAGCAGTGAGAAGGTAAGTCACACCAAAAGGTGGGGTGGGTCTTTCAGAGGCCTCCCTGTTCTCAGTCGCCTTCTCTCCTACACCACTTGATCAGGGCCTCTAATTGCCCCCACATTGGGGAAATTAGAGGACACTACTACCCCCTCCTCAAACTCTCAGGAGTGCGGTCCTGGTCTGCCACCATTATTGCTGGGAAATCAAGAAAGGTCCCCCCTCGGCTGACCTTCCTGTCCAGCACGAAATTTTAGAGGTGGCAAGAAGGAGGACACTTCCGCCCAATGGCATGAGACGCTCCATTTTTCTTCCCTACCATGGCCATTTTCCTCACCACTTTCAGGGGTGAGCAGGGAGGGAGATTCTGCCTCGTGTGACTCTATCTTTTTGACCTGAGCTCAGTTGGTAACCTGTGCAAGTCTGAGGGACAGTGCGGAGGGAGATTTACAGCCGCATCTTAATATTAAAGGAGAATTGGAAACAGGGGCTAAAAGATCAGAGGAGGTGATCTGGGGCACTACCACCTGACACCGGTGAACACTGGAACCCAAACACAGGGAAAGGAAAACGAAGAAACTGCATTGTCTGATCCGACAGGGTTCGTTGTCTGTTCATTGTCTGAAAAATGATTTCTTTTGCAAAATGCTGCGTGGGACCAGGGAAGTTTGGGAAAGCTGTCTCCACCTTGCCTTGAGTTAAACAAGGGCCAGTTGATCTCAGTCCAGCTCACTGCTGGCTGTGCTGTGAATATATTGGGCCCATCACTTTAAAATGAGGGGAAACCCAACATTTCTCATTCCCCTGGCACAGGCTTGTTTCTTGCCATTAATGAGTCCAACTAGTGGTCATAAACTTCATCTATTCATAGGCTCACAGCTCTCAGGAAAGATTTATAGTCAGCATGTTGAATGGCACTTTACGGTGAAATGTATCCAGCCTGTAGTTAACCTTGGGGATACTGTGTACTCATCAGCGGCATCTCTTCTCAATCTCCCCACTTAGGGCCAGTGGGACTTATTTATAACTCATGCCATGTTTCCTAAAACTGGGGAAGGTGATTTGACAGTCCCTTCTGATTTCCCCCATCTGATTTCTTTCGCAGCGATTACAGATTGGAATCTTCGTCAAGGGGCTTGCGTAGTTTATGACTATCTGGGAGTGATTTGAGACTGGAATCTCGTCCAGATGGATTGTATATCATAGAAGTGCAGAACATTTGCAGCACAGAGGAAGGCGTGTTGAGACTCCTTGTCTATGGCTGCAGGAGGGACTCGCCTGATGCTGGGCTCTGGTCTTCTCCTGTGGTTGACATTGATTACCGAGTTGGCACTGGGCCAGGTTTTCATTCCATGATGGGATTCAAACCCATGACCCTGGGGTTAGCCTGGGGTTCTGGGCAGCTATTATATTACCATTACTATTCTGTTACTGTGCCACTACATCCTCCTTTCTGAACTTTCTGTAATAACTTCACATCTGCCCAAAAGTGTGGACAGAGTGCTCCAGTTGAGGCCAAAGCAGGTTCTTGTTGAGCTTTCGTACTCTATGCTGTCAGATCCCTGTACTCAACTCTATGTTGCCTCTCTTCATCCTTCCCAACAAAATTATCCATTTGCATTCTGTGCATTCATCTGCGGTCAACTTACCACTTGCCTGCCTATTCCATCAACCTGTTAACATATGTCTCAGGAACAGGGCTTTTGGTCCACCGCATCTGTGCTGACTATGATGCCATTCTAAACTAATCCCATCTGCCTATACATGGTCCGTATCCTTCTATTCCCTGCCTATTCTTTTGTCTGTCTAAATGCCTCTTAAACAATGCCACTGTATCTGCAATAGTGTATCAGGCACCTACCACCCTCTGTGTGCAAAATCTGCACTGCATTTCTCCTTTAAATTTCCCCCCATCACCTTAAACCTATGCCCCCGAGTGTGTGACATTTCCTCCCTGGGAAAAAAAGCAAATTCCTATAATCACCCTCTCCAGGCCTCTCATAATTTTACACACTTTATCAGGTTCCCCTCAGCCTCCAATGCTCAAGTGAAAACAATCGAAGTTTGTCCAACCCTGCCTTATGGCGAATACACTCCAATCCAGGCAACATCCTGGTAAACCTCTTTTCCACCCTCTTCAAATCCTCCATATCCTTCCTATAATGTGATGGCCAGAGCTGCGCACAGTACTCCAAATGTCTTATTCAGTTGCAACATGACTTGTCAACTTACATTTTACAATACTTCCAAAGCTTTGCATCATTTAAAAATTTTAATTTATACCCCTCGATCTAATAAGTCCAGATCATTAATCTTGATCAGAATGAATCAGGAAAACAGACTCGTCGGGAGCTCCACCGCAAATCCCAATCTGTAAAACACCCACTAACCATTGCTTTCTCTTTCCCAACCCTCAGACAGTTTTGTTTCCATTCCTGCCTGTTTTACCCCACGAGCTTAATTTTGTCTGTTCTGAGGCACTTTATTCAATGTTTCTTGGAAGTCCAGGCACTCAACAAGAACAGCGTTACCTTCATTAATCCTCTCTCTTACCCCAACAAAATAAAAATCCCATCAAGTTCACCGTGACTCACCCTTAAAAATAATACTTTTTTTCCTCTATTAGCCTGCATTTACCCAAATGGCTGTTAATTTTGCCCCAAGCTGTTGTTTCTGGAAATTTCCCACAATTGAGGTTAAACTGAGCAGTCTGTCATTGCTGGTCTTTTCCTGACATCCTTTTTTTAACAAAGGTGGAACATTTACGATTCTCCAGAACCCTGGCATCTCCCCTGAGTCTGGGGAAAACTGGGGAAAGAAAACATAGCCAGTTACTGTGTAAAATACCATCTCACTTCCTTCAGAATCATCTCATTCTGCCCTAGTACCTTATGAACCCAAGTACAGACAAGTTATCCCATACCTCCTTCTTATCCATTTTAAACCCTCAAGTATCTGAATGACCTCTTAACCTGCATGGCATCTTGTTTCTTCATAAAGACAGGTGCAATGTATTAATTTAATATCTCTACCATATACCCTGAATCCATGCAAAATCTCTACTTTGGTTCCTAGTCTGCCCCCCTCCACCTTTTACCATCCCTTTTACTCTCTCAATTCCTATGGAAGACTTCTGGATTCTTTTTGCCAATCTCTTTTTCATACTCTCCGTTTGCTTCTCTTCTTGCCTTTCCAGTTCTCCTCTGAATCTTCCATTTTCAGCCCTGTTCTTGGTTGTATTATCCACCCAGCATCCCTCATAAGATCACTTCTTTGTTTTCTTCATCTTTATCTGTATATTTTTTGTCAACGAGGGAGCTCTGGGCGTGTTTACACAACCCTTTTCCGTTTTTGGGAATTTTGTGCCCAAACTATTGCTTCTTGAAAAGCAGCCCATTGCTTAGCAACTGTTTGGTCTGCCAACCTTTGATCCCAATTCATTTCTGAAGAAGGGGTCCTGACCTGAAATGTCAGCTTGCCTGCTCCTCTGATGCTGCCTGACTTGCTGTGTTCCTCAAGCTCCATGCTGTATTATCTCTTACACCACTGAAGTTGGTTTTTCCCCAATTAACTATACTTGCCCTTGATTTCTCTTTGTCCTCTTTCATAACTAACCCGAACTTTACAACACAATGAACGCTATCTCCGGAACTTTATCTTTTTGGCACTCAATCCACCATGCACCCCATTCCCAAGGGCCAGGGCTCCTGTCTCATTGAGCCAGGGATATATTGCTGTAGAATATTTTCCTGAATAAATCTAGGAACTGTCTCCTGGGATATCTGGGACTGGAATCTAATCGAGGAGTTCTGATGCTTCATAAGTAGATGCATGAAGAGGTCATTACCTCCTATGTCTTGAGATAATGGGAACTGCAGATGCTGGAAATTCCAAGATAATAAAATGTGAGGCTGGATGAACACAGCAGGCCAAGCAGCATCTCAGGAGCACAAAAGCTTTTGTGCTCCTGAGATGCTGCTTGGCCTGCTGTGTTCATCCAGCCTCACATTTTATTACCTCCTATGTCTTGCCCACTTTCCCTTGTTGTGAGACCTTTAAACACTCTTGAGATAGGAAGGTGCAGTGTGGAGTTATGAAATGAGTGAAAAAAGCAAAGAGCTAGAGAGTTAACCTCGGTTTCTGAGCAACAGTTGGTAGTGAAGTGTACTGCAAATGAACATACATTGCTTCCCAGGTTGAATTGCTTCCTAGAATATCAGGTTATAGCTGCAGAAGTTAGTGTTTGCTGCAGTGTCTGAAACACTGGTTACAGGAGGGAAATTAAATTCAGATTACTGCAGGAATGTGCAAAGTGCCTCTGAAAACAATGAGAGTTTAACATGGATTGAGTTTTGAATAGCCAGCACAGTGACTGTTTACATAATGGGCTGCTACATGAACAAGAGATTAAATAAACTGAGAATTCATTTGAATTCCAGAGGTCCCTCGCTCTCCCTACTTAAATACTTATCATTTGATGTGTATGTTCTAGAGAGAGCTGCTTAAAATGTAACATTATTATGTGAAGTCCGAGCTGTCATCCTGTTTATCTGTACAGTATTGAATGTCAAGGAAGAATACTGGGCAGTAATCTTCCACGGTTGAGGAGCTTATTTAAATTCTTAGCTTAATTAGCCCCCAATCATTGTACATTGTGTGTGACAACCCTTGGATTATTTGTATAACATTACTGTCCATGCTTTACTAGAGAAATACCACTAATGTTGCTTTTGCAAATTCCCCCAAATCTGGTGGCAAACAAGGCATTCCAACAGCATGTGCCCTCTCAAACCAACTCCACAACCAACACTGAGACACTAACCAGCCAAAACAAGGGTGGGGCTGGGCTGACACCAGGTTTCCAAAGCAACAAACCCGCTTGGAACTTGGCTGTGACAGGAGACTCCCATGGGGGACAGCGGGAATGCCTTAGCTATGTACACAATTCTTCCCAGAGAAGTCCATCAGCTAACTACCCCTATTCCCCACCATCCCCACAGATAAACTCATCAGTCAGTCTCTCTGTCTCTCTCACACACACACACGCGCACGCACGCACACACACATACATACATACACACGCACACACTCACAGACACACACACACACACACACACACACACACACACACACACACACACACACACACACACACACACACACACACACACACACACACACACAAACACACACACACACACACACACACCTCTACCTTATAGGCATCCCTTGCTTGTGACTGACCAAAACGGAGAAGCTTCGTCCTGGAAGACACTAAACACATTGAGAGACTTCATTGATTCCATGTCAAGCTCCCATGCAACCTTTCAACCTTCAGTCTGAAACTCAGACATTCGACTCATCAAGTATCTCAGAACTGGTCCAAACTAAACAAAAACTTGTTAACTTAATCCCAGTGACTGTCTAGAAAGACTTTATCAATACTTCGAGTGCTTGTTTTGGCTCGTTTCAAACACGCTGGATACTCCACTAAAGCTGTGGCCCGTTCCGAGGAAGGGTCATTGGACCTGAAACATCAACTCTGACTTTTCCTTCACAGATGCTGCCAGACCTGCTGAGCTTTTCCAGCAACTTTGTTTTTGTTGCCCAAGCCACTTCATTGGTCAGATGAAGTGTCTCACATTGAAAGTGAGGTCCACAGTTTGAAAGTGATGTCACTTCACCTGTCTTTGATGAAGATATTGACTGGACATCTGCTAGGGGTGTATAACACTATGAGGGACATGGACAGGGTGGATAAAACAGCTCTTCTCTTAGTTGAAGGGTTAATAACATGGGAGTATAATTTTAAGGTGAAAGGTGGGAGGTTTGGGGGGGATTTGAAGAAAGACCCTTCACCCAGAGAATGGTGGCGGTCTGGAATGCATTGGCTGAGAGGGTGCTAGAAGCAGGCAACCTCACAATTTTTATGAAGTGCTTGGATTAGGTATTTGAAATGTCACAGCATTCAAGACCATGGACTTAGTGCTGGCAAGTGGGATTAGCATAGATTTAGTGCAGTGCTGTCGGTACAGACTTGCTGGACTGAGGACCCTCTTCTGTATTGTGTGATTTTGTGAACTAAGTAGAAATAACTAGACACTTTGTCCCAGTGCCACTGGGCTAATTGGCAATATTGTTTTGATTGAATGAATCAAAACAGTGCCTTGCCACTGCAAAAAAAAATTATTATAGGGGAGTGCAATTCGGGTCTCCCTCCTATAGAAAGGATATTGTGAAACTAGAAAGGGTTCAGAAAAGATTTACAAAGGCGTTCAATTACAAGGTTTGGAGGGTGTGAGCTATAGGGAGAGGCTGAGTAGTCGGGGACTGTTTTCCCTGTAGCGTCAGAGGCTTAGGGGTGGCCTTATAGAAGTTTATCAAATCATGAGGGCATAGATAGGGTAAATGAGCAATTGTCTTTTCCCCAGGATAGGGGAGTCCAAAGCTAGAGGGCATAGGTTTGAGGTGAGAGGCGAAAAATATAAAAAGGATAACTTGTTCATGCAGAGGGTGGTGTGTGTATGGAATGAGCTGCCAGAAGAAGTGGTGGAGGCTGGTACAATTACAACATTTAAAAGGCATCTGGATGGGTATGAGAATAGGAAGTGGTTAGAGAGATATGGGCCAAATGCTGGCAAATGGGACTAGATTTATATAGGATATCTGGTTGGCGAAGACAAGTTGGACCAAAGGGTCTGATTCCGTGTTGTACGTCTCAATGACTCAATGACTGCATTATTAGGATGATATCAGATATGTGAATTGTGTAGTGAGTATATAAATAATTGTCTTCAGCTTGAGGGTTTTAAATTACATTCCACCTATGTAGTGTTCCTGGGGCTTTTGCGATGTGGTGATAGTGTCCTTACCTCTGAGGCAGGAGGCCCAGATTGAATCGCATCTGCTCCAGAGTTGTGTCATAGCATCTCTTGAACAGGTTGATTTGAAAATATCACACATTTGTGAAGCAGACATCTATGTTTGATGCAGCCTCAAAGAAAACATGTTGTAGGTACACAGTTGTCGCACAAATCTGTGACCCCTGTCCCCAAGGGGGGCTGCTCTTGGATACTTGTTTCCCACTGAGATTCAGGCACCCAGTGTGGGCTGATGGGATGGCCTTTCCGCGACCACAGTGATACAGAGTGATGTGCTTTTAAAAATGCTAAAACCCCTCTTTCATTCCTACCATTAACTATACTGTATAGATTCCCAGCGTCCCACCTTCCCATATCCTTTTCACGCCCTTTGTTGACAATTCCAAGGCACAAACTCCCAGCTGTTTTAACATGCTTCATCGGGAATGCAATCTGGATCCCAGAAACCGATTATTCGGCTCAGTCAGTATCGCTAGATCTCCTGCCAGATTCCTTATTTTAGACAACACAAGCTTACTGTGTAACCTTATTTCCCTCCCCTCCCCTCCCCCACCACCCTTTCCTCAAAATTGACTCTGTTTCTGTTTAGATTGAAGTGCTGAATGAATGATTAAATGAGCTGTGGGGACGGGAATTTATAAATGGGCTACTTTCAGTCTGCAAATTCTAGCTGTCGTGCTCCAAGCAAAACATTTGTCTTGGCATTGTGTGGCTGTGCGTTTATCAGGACCTGAGGGTATAGTTTCCCGCAGTAGCCACAGTGGTTTGACCCGAGATAATAACCAGTCGTGATGCTGTCGACAGGGCTATTAGCGAGTTGTGAACACATGTCGTTCTGTGCATCTCACTGATTTCACCCCCTCTCTTGCTGAGAAGAGACCGACTTATGATGATGCAGACTTCTGTCGGTGAACAAACATTGCGTTTATGACTGCATTGCAACTTCCCACTCCTTATGTTAAAATTCTATTCACTACTACCTTTTGTGGATGCAATTGGAGCAATGAAGAGGATACTCTGTCAAGCACATTGCAGTGTCACTTCGATGTTAAACTTAAATTATAACATTTGTGTGCTCTGGCTGTCCCATAGACGTGTGCCTTTTCCCTTCCTGGTTGATGGTATGTGACCATAATGTTGCAAAAATATTTTTTTTCTCTGATGAAGAGCTTCCATCTCACTGAGGTGGCTTCAGATCAATTCACGTCTAGCAACTTGCTCAGAAAACTCTGCTCACAGTTTGACAGCTTTGACAAATTCCACCACAGCATTTTAAACAATCAATAACATTCTAACTAAATCTAGAATCTGCCTGTGCTTGGCCAATATCCTTCTACACCTTTCTTATTCATGTACCTATCCAAATGTCTTTTAAATGTTGTAACTGTATCTGAATCTATTGCTTCCCCTGGCAGCTCATTCCACATATGAACCACCCTCTGTGTGAAAAAGTTGCCTCTTGAGTCCCTTTTAAATCTTACTCCTTCACCTTAAAATTATGCTCTCTAGTTTTGAACTCTCCCACCCTAGGGAAAAGACCTTTGCTATTCAGCTGTTCCATGTTCCTCACAATTTTATAAACCTCTATAAGATTACCCCTCAATCTCCTGCGCTCCAGCAAAAGAAAACCTAGCCTGTCCAGCCTACCCTTAAAACTCAAACCGTCCATTCCTGGCAACATCATGATAAATCTTCTCTGAACCCTCTCCAATTTAATAATATCTTTCCTATAGCGGTGCGACCAGAACTGTACACAATAGTCATAAAAGTGATCTCACTGACATCCTATACAATCTCAACAGGATTTCCCAACTCCAATGCTTAATGAACTGATAAATGAAGGCTAGCATGCTAAATACCTACTTAACCATTCTGTTTATCTGTGATGTACATTTCAAGGAACTGCGTATCTGAACCACTGGGTCTTTCAGTTTGACAACACCATCCGGGTCTCCCCTGTTAACTACCATATAAGTCTTGCCATATCTGTTTTACCAAAGTTCTAGCATTTAGTCAAATTAAACTTCATCTAACACTCCTCAGCCCATTGGCCCAATTGATCAAGACCTCGTGTCATCTTGGATGACCTTCTTCACTGTTGACTATCCCACCAAAATTGGTGCTGTCTGCAAGCTTACTAACCATGTCCCCTAAATTCTCATGCAAATTATTCATATAAATGACAAACAAAAAAGGACCCCACACTGATCCTTGCAGATCACCACTGGTCACAAGCCTCCAGTCCCGGTAGCAACCCTCCACCACAAGCCTCTGTCTCCGACCTCAAAACAATTTTGTACCCAGATGGCAAGCTCTGCCTTAATTCCATGTGATCTAACTTTAGGAACCAGTCTACCATGTGGAACCTTGTCAAAGCCTTCATTAAAGCCCAAGTAGACAACGTCTGCTGCCCTGCCTCATCAATCTTTTTGGTAAAACGCTCAAAAAGACTCAATCAAGATTGTGAGACACTCTTTCTCACACACAAAGCCAAGCTAACTATCCCTAATCAGTCCTTGCCTTTCCAATTGCGTGTAGATCCTGTCTGTCAGAATCCCCTCCAGCAACTTCCCCACCACTGATCTCAGACTCACAGATCTATAGTTCTCAGGCTTCTCCTTACAGCCTTTCCTAAATAAAGGCACAACATTAGCCACGCACCACACCCCCCACCCCCAGTCCTCCTGCGCCTCACCCATGTCTGTAGATGATACAAATATCTCTGCTAGGGACTCTGCAATTTCTTCCCTAACATCCCACAATATCGTGGGATACTCTTGATCAGGTCCTGGAGATTTATCCACCTTCATGTTTTTTTAAGACCTCCAGTACTACTTCTGCAATGTGGACCGTTTACAAGACATCAATGTTTATCGCCCTGAATTCTCAAGCCTTCATTGGTTATGGGCAACTAGCCTACAAGGTGAAAATGTTACCTCTTCCCATCTTCAGTGGCAAAGCTAATAAACTGCAGGACAGCCAAATGATATTCTGGAGATGCTATATCCATGCGGGCATTCTGTTTGAAGGGAAAATAATGCAGACATTTCAGTTGAAGTTCTGAGGAAGGGTTACCAGGCCTGAAACATTAATTCTGATTTTCTTCCTTCACAGATGCTGCCAGAGCTGCTGAGCTTTTCCAGCAACTTCTGTTTTTAAACCTGATTTACGGCATCCGCGGTCCTTATGGATTTTACTTTCAATTGACTTGTTGAATTGTGAAATTGAAATGGGTTTGAAATTTGATAATATGTTGTAATAATAATTTGCACTGTAATATTAGGACAGCGAGCTGCACCAGTGCCTGTACTTCACAGCAGTATTTTGATTGTTATGATGTATCCTGACCTCTGTGATCTCGGCCACGCAGTCATCACAGCCTCCCTGATATTTCTGTGGTCTGGATTGTACAGGACAGGATCAGAGGCACCGTCTGGAATGAGATAGATGACCTCCGAGCCTTCAACACACTTGATCTTGAAGATTTCGAGAAGATGTTCTCAGCATACCAGAGGCAGCAGGTAGGGTTTCTGTTTCTCCATTGTGAGTCTTGTGCCAGTGGGATCAAGCAATGGATACATAGAAAACGTCAGGAATCTCACGCGACTGGAGGCTGAACCAGTATGTGCTTATTAAATCACGAGGCGTTTTTGTTAAACAGTGTTTCCAGTGACTAAGCAAAAGGCGCTGAATTGGAGGCAATTAACAAATGAACTAGAAGTGAAAAGTTCTCACAGAGAGTTGTTCTGATTGGGAAAATGCAGCCCAAAGGCTGGAGTGAACAGATTCAGTCATAAAACTCGGAGAGAATAGTTCCTTGTGTGGAATATCTGTGTAAAGGGCTGTTTCAAATATCTGACCAAGCCACAACAGGCCAAATGACCTTCATTGTTGTATTATGCAATGATTTGCTTTGAATAATTCCTGTTGATGGAGTCATCTGTGGTCCAAGTATTAAAAGTGACTGCTGAAGTTCCCAGCTCTTGTGATCAAAATTTCTTGTTAGGATTTAATCAAGGGATTCCCCAGGTTATGTTGCGACCAAAAAAAACATGAATCATTCCCTTAAGCAGCATCCACTTTAAGTAGGCTCCAGTGCACGTGATTGCGAACTGGAAAAGCCTGCTGAGAGGAAACAGATATGGCTTGACCCAAGCCTGTGAATAAAGATGTGCTCTTCGCTCATAACTGTCCTTTACTTCAGGCTCATATGTGGGGTTTGGATAGCAAAGGCCTTTCAGCTCATCTTCCAAGAGCACAAAACTTGCAGCTCTCCTGTTTTGTTTTTTAAGCACCGTGCGCGGTTTTAGCCTGGGAAAAAATGTCTATCCATCCCAAAGCTGTCCTCCACTATTCTGATCCCACACCTTCTCCATCCTCTGCATCTCCGTGTTTTCTGTTTTGGGACCAAAATGACAAAAACTTTCCTGCCATTTCAAAAACCATCATTTCCTGGTGGTTAACCCTGGGGATTTGTCAGTCCTGGCGGTGGTTGGGGGGGAGGAGAAGCATGACAGTGTTCTCACGGATCTTTCGACAGCTAAATCTTCAGGAATAGGATGATGGAGGGTCTTGGTTCTGTGCGAAGTTGCCTGAGGGAGGGAATTGTCTAGTTGCTCCACACTTACAGGTGTCTGCTACTGTGCGGGGAGAAAGATCCATATAAGGCAACCGCTTTGCACTGCTTCTCTCCCACTTTACTCCTTGATTCATGAATCTATACACATGCGTGTGCCTTTGTGTACATAAAGCAAGAAATACAGTGTTTTGGTCCTTGAGCAAAGCTGAAGTGGCTTGACGCCCGTTAATCTAAATCTGTCGTTACATTTTTACATATTGTTTATGTGCCAGCGTGAAATGTATGAAAATGGTTTATCAAACCCAAGCATTTGGCTTCCATGCTCCGAGTTTGGCACACTGACCATTCAGCAATTGCATAAGGCCCTCAATGCGAGAAATCCCTTACTCCTTTAAATGAGCAGAGGGCGAGGGGAGGTTAAGCCTCCCACAGTGTTCTAAAACTTGTACGTTCAAAGGGGAGCCTTTTAAAAGCTTAAATCCATTCAGTCCACGTCTATGGCTCATTCCACTACAGTTTTTTTCTTTTGGAGTGTGGTGCTGCTTTTGGACTATCGACACTCCAATCCCCATATAAGGCTGTGTGTTACATGGACTCTTGTCTAAATGATCCTGCAGGCCAACAAATCACTTTGGTCCAGCTTTTCTCCCTGGCAAATAATATTCTTCCAAGACAACGTTGACAAGATGAAGCTACTGCATGTGTGTGTGGTGACCAGGTCCCACACTGCATGTGTAAAATTTTTGTTGATGCCCATTCTTAGAAAAAGGTCAGAGAGACCCAGTGCGAGAGCAGCTGTTGGACATAAAACATAGAACACAGAACAGTACAGGCCCTTCAGCCCATAATGTTGTACCGACCTATTATCCTACTAAGATCTGATTAACCCTGTATACCTTTCATCTTACTATCATCCATGTGTCTATCCAAGTGTCGCTTAAAAATCCCCAATGTATCTAACTCCACTACCACTGCCGGCAGCGCAATCCATACACCCACCACTCTCTGTGTGAAGAACCTACCTCTGACATCTCCCCTGTACCTTCCTCCAATCACCTTAAAATTATGCCCGCTTGTAATAGTCATTTCTGCCCTGAGAAAGAGTCTCTGACTTTCCACTTTGTCTATGCCTCGCATCATCTTGTACACCTCTATCAAGTCACCTCTCATCCTTCTTCGCTCCAATGAGAAAAGCCCTAGCTCCCTCAACCTTTCCTCATAAGACCTGCCCTCCAGTCCAGGTAGCATCCTGGTTAATTTCCTCTGCACCCTCTCTACAGCTTCCACCAGGCGACCAGAACTGAACACAGTATTCCACGTGTGGTCTAACCAGGGTTTCATAGAGCAGCAGCATAACCTCGCGGCCCTTAAATTCAATCGCCCTGGACATTCAACAACCCTTTCCAATTTTTTTTTTCCTGTCACTTTGGAAAATGGCAGGATTGACAGTGTGTGGCCAACCTCACAGACTTGGCTTGGCTCCACCACCCAACCTGGTGTTTTTTTTTTAACATGGAGACCTTTCTTTGTGCTGCGCCGAGCCGTAGAACAATGATGAGACAGCCCAATGACGAGTCCAACAGGGAGATACCTGAAGGAATCAGCTACCTGGCATGAAGCTGCACTCACTTGGAGCTGAGCAAACCTGAAACAAAAAGGCCCATGGAGAGAAAGTGGAGTTTCGTGTCTGAAGACCCTTCATTGGTTAGACCACACTCTAGTTGGACCACTCTTGGAATACTGTGTTCAGTTCTGGTCACCTCATTACAGGAAAGATGTAGAAGCTTTAGAGAGGGTGCAGAGGAGATTGACCAGGATGCTGCCTGGACTGGAGGGCAGGCCTTATGAGGAAAGGTTGAGGGAGGTAGGACTTTTCTCACTGGAGTGAAGAAGGATGATAGGTGACTTGATAGAGGTGCACAAGATGATGAGAGGCATTGATAGAGTCGATAGCCAGAGACTCTTTCTCAGGGCGGAAATGACTATTACAAGGGGACATAATTTTAGGGTGATTGGTGGAAGGTACAGGGGAGATGTCAGAGATAGGTTCTTCATACAGAGAATGGTGGGCGTGTGGAATGCGCTGCCGGCAGTGGTAGTGGAGTCAGATACATCGGGGAATTTTAAGCGACTCTTGAACAGGTAAATGGAGGATAATAAAATGTAGGATATGCAGGGTAGTTTGATCTTAGTAGAATAATAGGTCGGTACAACATCGTGGGCCGAAGGCCCTATACTGTGCTGTACTGTTCTATGTTCTACGTTCATCAGATTGGATTGGATTGGATCTAGGGGAAAAAAATGATATTTGTAGTGAAAACTGCATTGGATGGGTGGTGGGGATGAATTGATGGCAGTGCTGGTTTGGGTTACTGGGAAGAGACATGAGCAGATGGTTGGAGATAGAGCTCGGGCACAGAGAGAGAGAGAGAGCGAGAGATAAAAGAATCAGCAAGGTTAGTAAGCCAGGACGGAAGAGAAGCTGGATAAGTGAGGGTGAAGAATAGGAGAGAGAATGGGGAGACTGTGCTGTGAGAACCCATGTTGTTGCAGGACTGGGTGGGAGGGTGGCTAAAAGATCGTGGAAGCATGGGATAGGCTCTAAAGTTATTGAACTCAACGCTGAAATTAAGAGAATGTAGGGTCCTTGAGGAAAACGGAGTGTTGTTCTTGGAGCTTGTGCTGAGGCTGGGTGGAATCACTGCAGCAGGCCTGTGACGGAAATGTTGACGTGGGAACTTGCTGATGTATGGGAGTGGCAGGCAACTGGAAGCTCGGGGTCAATAAAAATGACAATGCCACTTCTTCCCAGCTGCATTCAGTTCTGAAGGAGAGTCAGCAGGTGCGAAACTTTCCGTCTGTTTTGTCCTCACAGCTACTGCTGGACTGGCTGAGTTTCTCCAGCAATTTCAGTCCTTTTGCTTCAGATCTCCAGCACCCGCAGGGATTTGTTTTATTGTTGAGCTGAGGGACGCTTGAGCCTCAAAGTGGACATTTCTCTAAGTCTCCTGAGTTTTCGAGACTGAGCTATGCTTGGTGGCCCTACATGGCAGCTTTTACTCACCTGATTAATTCCTCAATTCTGCAGTGCTTTGCTGAGAATGACAGTGAAATTTCAGTGTTGCTCGGGATCTCCCTTCCTCCTAGAATTAAGAGTGACAGTAAAAGTTGTTGATTTCATCCTAACTGCAAGAGGCAACAAGTGCCCTCCGTTGAATGAAAGCCAAACCTAGAAATGGTAATACCGAATTCAATAACTTTAAAGGCTGAGTACTCTCTGCCTTGACCTGACACGAACCCCAACACGACAGGCCCTATTATTAGATAACAAAGTGTGGAGCTGGATGAACACAGCAGGCCAAGCAGCATCTCAGGAGCACAAAAGCTGACGTTTCGGGCCTAGACCCTTCATCAGAGAGAACTGCGTACCCTGTAAATCAGAAACCGGAACAGAAGTTGTTGGAAAAGCTCATCTGGCAGCATCTGTCCACTCTGTTTTCTCCCCGCAAATGCTGCCAGACCTGCTGAGTTTCTGCAGCAATTTCCAGCCATTTGGGGGCGGCACAGTGGTTCATTGGTTAACACTGCTGCCTCACGGCTCTAGGGATCTGGATTCAATTCCACCCTTGAGCAACTGTCTGTGTCGACTCTGCACATTCTTCCTGTGGCTTGCGTGTATTTCCTCCGGGTGCTCCGGTTTCCTCCCACACTCCGAGGACGTGCAGGCTAGTTGGATTGGCCAGGCTAAATTGCCCGTAGTGTTCAGGGATGTGTAGCTTAGGTGGGTTGTAAGGGGATGGGTCTGGGTGGGATGCTCTGAGGGTGAGTGTGGACTTGTTGGGCTGAAGGGCCTGTTTCCACAGTGTAGGGATTGTATGGGTCTGTTTTTGTTGTGAGAAAATGACTGGTTCATTAACAACAACAACAAAGACAGAAGTTGCTGGAAAAGCTCACCGGACCCGAAACATTAACACTGATTTCTCTTCACAGGCGCTGCCAGGCCTGCTGAGCTTTTCCAGCAACTTCTGTTTTTGCTCCTGATTTACAGCATCTGCAGTTCTTTCAGTTTTTATTTAGTTCATTAGCAGTTGCTTCCCTGGTCTGCAATTTAAACACAGGTACCGATCTGTGTTGGCAGGTTTTTGAGTGTCAGGGCAGAGAAGTGAAGCAGGGAGCATGTCAGTCTGTTAATATCACCGAGAATAATTTCTAAGCTGTGACATTCTGTATCGAATTGATGAGCCAATCAGACAGTCTGGTCCTAGGTCCTTCTTTAGTATTAAAATTGAGGTGGCTGTCAGAAGAAGTTTGATGAATGGTTATTATTAGACTCTGGTGGTGCATAATACATTACTTCCTCTCAATAAAGTCCACATTGAAGAGTTGTACCTATCACTGAGAGAAGTTGTACTTGTTAATCGCTTGCCTCCATTGCTTGACCGGTGAAAGTGAACCATAGGGTAGAGGTGGATCATAGTTGGTGGCTTGGTATAAAGTTATGTGCCGCTGAGGAATCATTTAAGATGAATATTTGATAGACATTAGTTTGCACTCTTACAATGCATTGCCTGCTTAGCTGCTTACTGCCGAATACTAACTCACCTTTGCATGTTTACATTTTCTATGCTTCTCGGCGACTTTTGCTGCACAGGACCTGTTCCCTAACCCTCACACTAACCTCTCAGAACAGGTGAGTGTGCAACCCGTTCACATTACCAGTGAGAAATCGCGGCCCATTTAAGCACTGAATTTCACTGAGCTGACTCCCGGACAACTTTTGAAAAGTTTGGCTGATAGAATGGTGTTTCATTTTACTTTCCACATCCCCATCACCATGCCCCCCCCCCCCCCCCCGACCCCCACCACCCCCACCAACCCGCCCCAAACCCAACATGTCCACAGAAAGAGCTTGGCTCCACCGAGGATCTGTATCTCACGATGAGGAAGGTGAAGGAGCTATCAGTGATCGATGGACGAAGGGCTCAGAACTGTGTCATCCTGTTGTCAAAGTGAGTACCGAGCTCAGAGCGTTCGCCGTGCCATTTATTGCCCTGATGTGGGTTTTGTGAGCGAGTGAGCTATCCCATGTAGATATCGGCTCGAAAGGTCAATATCCAGAAGATACTGACCCATTCGATCTTCAGTAGGATGGCAGTTCCAGGATGCTACAAATAACTTCAATATAAGTGTAGCACCATTTCGGTGTGCCGCATTGAACTGCCAGGTATTGTGAGAACTCCGAGGTTGTAACAGTTGCTATCTGAAAGCAAGTTTTCTATTGCTTGTTTCTGACATAACAGGAGATGAACATTAACATTCGATGTCTGCACCTCTGATACCATTGAGAAAGTCGGAAGTTGCATTCATGGAACACCTCTCCCATCCTTAGCCCCAAGGCAAATGGATCCTTTCCAAAACAGTGATAATGTTGCGAACATAGTCAAACATGGAAGTGAATTTGCAAACCACAAGTTCCCATCGTGGTGTGAATGGCCAATTAATCTGTACTTGGTTTTGTGCTTTGAGGGACTGTGTCCCTATCCACCCTCAGAGTGGTACCATGCAATCCAATATGCCCACTGGGCTAGGCAAAACAGGGTCTTGGTTTAATATTTCATCTGAACAGCGTTGCCTCTGAGGAAACAGCACTCCCTCAGCCTTGCTCTAAACTGTCAGCTTCCGATACAACTGGGATTTCAAATGGAGAAGGTGATTCCACGGAGGTGCAAGCCTGCTTCTGCTGGCTTTTAGAGTCATAACCGGATTTTACTGTCCTCAGCTTATTACTGTCTGGGTGACCAATCACCATCAGGAGCTCCCTGCCATTCATAAAGTGGGCGACTCTTCAGTCCTAGGAATGCCACCATGGCTTTCTGGCTCAGAGGCTAGACTGATATTAACTGAGCCTTGGCTGACATCTGAGATATCTGAACCTTCGGTTATTCCATTGGTGAATGAAGTGACTCACATTTGTGACCATGTGGATTGCCAAGGCCAGATGGAAGGAATGGGTTCAAAGGACTTTACTGACCTTTAATTCATCACAAATTGGACGGCACGGTGGCTCAGAGGTTAACACCGCTGCCTCACAGTGCCGGGGACCCGGGTTCAATTCCCGCCTCAGGTAACTGTCTGTGTGGAGTTTGCACGTTCTCCCCGTGCCTGCGTGGGTTTCCTCCGGGTGCTCCGGTTTCCTCCCACAGTCCAAAGATGTGCAGGCGAGGTGGATGGGCCGTGCTAAATAGCCCGTAGTGTTCAGGGTGTGTGGGTTGGTTGGATTAGCTGTGGGAAATGCAGTGTTGCGGGGATCGGTTGTGGGGCGGGGGATGCGGGTTGGGTCTGGATTAGATGCTTCTCGGAGGATTGGTGTGGGCTGAGTAGCCTGTTTGCACGCTGTAAGGATTCTATCATTCTATCGAATATTCTGCTTTCCTATTAGGCTAAAGTTGTCCAATGAGGAAATCAAGCGTGCAATCTTACAAATGGATGAACAAGAGGACTTGGCCAAGGACATGTTGGAACAGGTAAGGGCACAAATCCTTCCGTGAGCTTGTACATGAGGACACTGGGGTCCACCATATCACAAGGTTCAACCTTACATTAAGTGACACCCTCCTATGTGTGCTGAATGAACCCGATGGCTGTGTGGGTGCCACAAATGAAGCGCATAAAGGTTGAGAACATTGGCTAGCCTGTTAATCTCTATCCCTGACAGCGCGAGTGTCCATGTAAGAGGAGGAATGGGTTAGTCTGAGCTGCGATCATCTTAAGTGAGAAATAGGAAGAGTTGGCCCCTCATGCCCACTGTGCTGTCCATTAAGATCATAGCTTATTGTCAACATGAATCCATTTGCCTGCCCAATCCCCATATCCCTCGATTCCTGTCATGACTGAAAAAACCATAGATCTCAGCCTTGAATATTGTAGCCATGATATGGGAGTGCTGGTGTTGAACTGGGGTGGACAAAGTCAGAAGTCACACAACACCAGGTTATAGTCCAACAGGTTTGTTTGAAGGTTTGTGTGATTTGAAATAAACGTGTTGGACTATAACCTGGTGTTGTGTGACTTCTGACTTCGAACACAGTAAACCACTGAGCATCCACAGGGCTGTGCTCTAGACAATATTCATAAGCCTTTGAGTGAAGACATTCCTCCTCATCTCAGTCTGAAGAGGGTTATCCTAGGATGATCTCTCCTTGTTCTAGATTCCCTGGCCATGAGAAACAGCTTTTCAGCCTTGAACCTGCCAAACACTCTCAGAATCTTATACATTGCAATAGAACATAGAACATAGAAAAGTACAGCATAGTACAGGCCCTTCGGCCCACAATGTTGTGCCGTGGAATAATCCTAATCCAAAAATAAAATAACCTAACCTACATTCCCCTCAATTCACTGCTGTCCATGTGCATGTCCAGCAGTCGTTTAAATGTCACTAATGACTCTGCTTCCACGACTGCCACTGGCAAACTATTCCATGCGCTCACAACTCTCTGGCTGAAGAACCTCCCTCTGACATCTCCTCTATACCTTCCTCCTAACACCTTAAAACTATGACCCCTTGTGGCAGTCAATCCTGCCCTGGGGAAAAGTCTCTGGCTATCGACTCTATCCATGCCTCTCATTACCTTGTACACCTCGATCAGGTCACCTCTCTCCCTCCTTCTCTCCAGAGAGAAAAGTCCGAGCTCAGTCAACCTCTCCTCGTAAGACAAGCCCTCCAGTCCAGGCAGCATCCCGGTAAACCTCCTTTGCACCCTCTCCAAAGCCTTCACGTCTTTCCTATAATAGGGCGACCAGAACTGGACACAATATTCCAAGTGTGGTCTCACGAGGGTTTTGTACCTCTCCTCTTTCCGAACTTCACAGTCTCACAGAGCTGTACAAGATCCTGTCTTTACTGGCCCATAAGAATACAAGCCTGGCCTGCTCAATCTCTCCTCACAGGATAACCCCTTCATCCCAGCAGTGCTGCGTTTCCATTGTAGGGACAGCCATTATCATTGTATTCTACCTCCTTAATACTTTGCTACTACGTGGTCAAAAGGCCTACCAACATGAATAAAGTCACCTTCCAAATCCTGGTCCAGTCGAGTCCAGTCCACATCACCGAGAGCACAGGCCCAGCATCCAGCCCAATAGCTGGGCTAGCCAGTCTATCCCTGGCCATTGTTTCGGCAGAATCATGGGATTGTTATGGTGCAGTAGGTGGCCATTTGGCCTATCGTGCCTGAACTGGTTCGGTTACCTGGTGCCGGTCCTCGACCTTTTCCCCATATCCCCACACACTATTTCTATCCAATGCCCTGTTGAATATCTCCACAGAATCTGCCTCTAGTGCAGGCAGTGCATTTCCTGCCCTAACCACGTGCTACACGTGAAAAGCGTTTCCCTTGCTCCATTTGCACATGACTTAAGATCCGACTTACCTCGCTTCGACCTGACTGGCATTTGCAGGATGGTGCCTTCCCCCCAGCTTTCAGTGCTGAGTAAAGCAAGCTGCGTTTGTTTAAACCCTGCTCCCAGCTAGGATTAATGTTAACACAGCATGAAGCTGGATGAACACAGCAGGCCAGGCAGTATCAGAGGAGCAGGAAAGCTGACGTTTCGGGTCGGGACCCTTCTTCAGAAAAAATGGAGAAGGGCCCTGACCTGAAACGCCAACTTTCCTGCTCCTCTGATGCTGCCTGGCCTGCTGTGTTCCTCCAGCTCTGCACTGTGTTATCTCTGACTCCAGCATCAACAGTTCCTACCATCTCTCGGATTACTGTCTGTCACCATTTTGCAAGCTAAACGCCTCCCCTCCTATTCTCAAATGTGTAAGTGGAACGAGTTGGTGACAATTCAAACTCTTTCAATGATTTAATCTCCGCACGGCTGGACGGAATGATTCGCTGCATTTTCATTCACTGTGGCCAGGGATGCTTGTGATGAATTAACACGGGAAGAGGATGCGAAGGGGTTCGTTCCTTGACCTTTGAGAGTCAGTAGATGCAGCATTTTCATTTTTAGAAGGATCCAATATTTGATATTGGTCACAGGAAGTAAGCTTTTTGCCACCTTCAGCACAGGGGGTCAGGGTGGGGGGTTTGCAGCTGTCAGCGTCGTACCTTGTCTGCTTCCAGGCCAACTTCATCTAGTGAAAGGACACTGCAGTCAGGTAACTCCCTCGATGGATTGGGGAAAGAACGCCAGCTGTTGCCTTTCTTAATCATTGTTATAACTTTGTCCCCAGCTCCTCAAGTTTGTCCCCGAGAAGAGTGACATCGACCTGCTGGAGGAACATAGACATGAGACTGACCGCATGGCCAGGGCTGATCGCTTCCTCTACGAGATGAGCAGGTTCGTCAACATAACAGACAATGATAATAATAATAATAGCCCCATCAGTGCTGGTGTTGTGGTCACCTGTCTGAGTGTGAGGAGTGTGAGCCACGGAGACGTGAGAATAGATAGGAGCGGTTTGGCGGACCTGTGGGGATCAGAGACTGTCGGTAGAGAGCAACATCGCAGGACATCGCACAGGTTAAACGTTTGCAGGAGGAAATTAATGCAGATGCTGAGAACAAAAAAATGCTGGAGATCGCATGGGGTCAGGAAGCATCCATGGAGAGAGAGAGAGCTAACATTTCGAGTCTAGATGACTCTTTGTCAGAACCGATGTGAAGTCTGGAAGGGGCCAGCATTAAATGTGTGCATTGTTTTATTTGTTCTGGGTGTGGGAGAGGGTGTCTTTACAGCCAGAGAAGGCCTGGGTGATGGTCAGCGTCCATCGATATTTTTCGTTTGAAGTTATATTTGTGACTTCCATTTCCTTTACATTCTCTGCCTCCTCCTTCCAATTGCACAAACGTACTGGAGGTGAAGCTGATGACCTCCCTGTTGTGGCTCCGACTGATGGGAAGCCCCCTGTTGGTGTTTGCATCCCTTAGCAGCAAGTCCGAAGGAAGAGTACAGAAGTCAAAAAGTTCAGAATAAGAGGGCAGGCCTTGTGGTCTCTTGAGTTCTGAAGATAAAAAGGCGATATAGGTAAAATCACCATCGTCCTAGAGGACCAGAGGGCTGCTTTCTCATTGGAGAGAGATGAATGGCAGTGAGTTTATCCACAGGGTCTCCATGCTTCAGGTGAGGGGCAGGACCCTTATGATGACTTCAACATGTATGGGAATTGGACCTGAGCTGCTGGCCACTGTACTGAACATAGAACATAGTACAGTACAGCACAGTATAGGCCCTTCAGCCCACGATGTTGTGCCGAACTTTTACCCTAAACCTAAGGTCTATCTCACCTCTACCCCTACCTTATAATATCATCCGTATGCCTATCTCATAGCCGCTTAAATGCCCCTAATGAGACCGACTCCACCACTCTCTCCAGCAATGCATTCCACGCCCCAACCACTCTCTGAGTGAAGAACCTACCTCTGACGTCTCCCCTACATCTACCTCCAGTCACTTTAAAACTATGCCCTCTCATAATAACTACCTCCACCCTAGGAAAAACTCGCTGGATCTATACCTCTGATCATTTTGTACACCTGTTGTATATTTTGTGCTGCTTTGCAAACTCGCCATCCGGCCAACTAAGCTAGCCGACCCCCAATCATGGGTGACATACCTGAAAGCTTTAAGATAATTGAAGGAGCCGAGAGGCTAGAAAGAAGGAAATTGTTGCACCTGGTGGGAGATGCTGAAGAAGAGGATGTAATCTTAAAGCTAAGGAATGGCCATTCAGCGGTGATGTCAGAAAAACATTCCAAGCGTGGCAGCACAAATGTGGCTCACTGCATTGTGCCAAAGCCCCATACCACACTCCCCCCCCCACCCTCCCCCACCCCACCACCCAACCCCAGCTTGAATGGAAATGCTTCAAAACAGCACGGCTCAGTATTTCGGCAACTCTGATTCTTGTATATCCCACTCGGAAAATTCTGACATAGCAAACAAAGACTGGGAAGACGGTGGGGATGGGGAGATGTTAAGATTGAATATGTGCCATGCTATGCCCAAGACACAAGCAGCAACCCACCGCTGAAACCTCCCAGCCCATTCCTGCTCTCCAGTGAATGGATTGGTCAGATGGTAAGGCTGGATTGTAATCGGATAGTGCTCGATGCTGCAAATTCACAGCTATCGAGGGATATAACTGCATTGTGAAAATATTTAATTAATGGCACTGAAATTAAACATAAAATTCATTTTACATAAGAAATGTACAAAAGTGAACACACTTTAAAAAAAAACCTCGATTAGCTGTAAAGCACTTTGAGATGTCTGATGGGTGTGGGGTATGAAGCAGGAGCTTCATGAATGAGGTCCTTCAGCCCATTTTATAAGACTACCCCTTCATCCCAGGAATGTCAGAAGTCACATGACGCCGGGTTATAATCCAACAGGTTTATTTAAAATCACAAGCTCCTTCATCTTCTTCTGACACTTTTGATCACCTGCAAAGGGTTGTTCTTCAGCCTGTCGACCCTCCATTCACACCTTTGTCCTTATCTGTAGACGCTCTTAATCACCAAGCAATTCTTCTCTGAAGGACCTCCAGTGCCAATGCATTTACATCCAGTTCTTTCTTTTCATCAAAGATAGGCTTGTCTCTCAGCTGAAGTGAGAGAGCAGAGATAGGTTAGTCCTTGTAACCAAATGAACCTTTAGCACTGAGGAATGTCGAGGAAAGTTGTCAGTCAAATATGCCCAGCTGCAAACAGATTTTAAAAACATGACAATGGATTAGAAAAGAACAGGAAAGTGGTAAAGATATTCTGCTGTGTTATGTAAAGACTTTTGGAGAACAAGAAAAGGAATGAGATGCCCCTCCAAAGCGGTAACGCGTGAGGCAGAGTGAGTAATCTATGACAGACATTTGAGGTTTTAAGAGGAGAGGGACAATGGGAAGGCTGTGGGTCAATTAGAGCAAAGGTGACATCATGATGAATGGTGGAACAGGCTTGAAGGGCTGAATGGCCCATATCCTGCTTCTGTTTCTGTGTATCTCAGGAAACAGTGTGGCTTGTGCTTGACGTGCGCCTGAATCGTTAGGTCATTGTCTCCAAAACTGCCTTTCAACCCTCATCTCCTAGGGGTACACCTCGTAAGACAAATTCGTGAAGTGTAATTGAAGCGACTGATGGACTCATTGCATTGTTGACTTTTTCTTGGTGAAGAGGGGTTAGGTAGAGGAATTTCATAGAAAACTATAATGTTTTAACAGGTAAATGCAAGAATGATGTCCCTGATGACTGAGGAGTTGGAACTAGACTTAATTGAAACATATAAGATAATCAGAGGGTTAGATAGGGTGGATAGGGAGAGCCTTTTTCCTAGGATGGTGACGGCGAGCACGAGGTGGCACAGCTTTAAATTGAGGGGTGAAAGATATAGGACAGATGTCAGAGGTAGTTTCTTTACTCAGAGAGTAGTAAGGGAATGGAACGCTTTGCCTGCAACGGTAGTAGATTCACCAACTTTAAGTACATTTAAGTCGTCATTGGTCAAGCATATGGACGTACATGGAATAGTGTAGGTTAGATGGGCTTCAGCTCGGTATGACAGGTCGGCACAACATCGAGGGCTGAAGGGCCTGTACTGTGCTGTAATGTTCTATGTTCTATGTTCTAGAGGCTACAGTCTAGAGATATGGAGTAGGCCATTTCAGACTGAGATGAGGAGAAATTTCTTCACCCAGAGAGTAGACGCCTCTGCTATAGAGAGCAATTGAGGCCAAAATGTTGAGTGTTTCCAAGAAACAGTTAGATATAGTTCTTAATCACAGAATCCCTACAGTGTGGAACAGGCCCTTCAGCCCAACAAGTCCACACTGACCCCCAGAGAATCCCACCCAGACCCATCCACTGATAAACCCACCTAACCTACACATCCCCGAACGCTATGAGCAATTTAACATGGCCAATTCACTGAGCCTGCACATGTTTGGATTGTGGGAGGAAACCGGAGCAAACCCGCGCAGGCACAGGGAGAATGTGCAAACTCCACACAGACAGTGGCTGGAGGCTGGAATCAAACCCCGGTCCTTGGCACCATGAGGCAGTGGTGCTAACTACTGAGCCACCATGCTGGTGCCCCTTCTTCTGGCAAAAGGGTTCAAAGGGCATGGAGAGAAGGCGGGAACGGGGGTCTGAGCTCGGTGATCGGCTATGATCGTTTCTAAGGGCGGAGCAGGCTCAAAGAAGCTGAACAGCATCCTCCAGCCCCTGTCTTACCAAAGCACGTTTCTGTTCACTCATCCGCAGGATCGACCATTACCAGCAGCGCCTGCAGGCTTTGTTTTTCAAGAAGAAGTTTGCTGAGCGTCTTGCAGAAGCCAAGCCAAAGATCGAAGGTACGGCTGTCAAAAGAGGGTCGGTCTGGGTAAATATTTACGCATTAAAACATTTCTGCTTGTGCAATAACGTGAACTGGATTGCTGACGCGGGTTTTGAGCAGCTGGAGATCTTCACTTGCTGCTTGTGTTTGCGAGAGGGCTTGGCCAATGCAAACACATTTTTCTTTGTATTTTAGCGAGCAGTAAATCATTTGGCAAACACTCGGCTCCTTAAAGGGGCTGCACTCTAGCTTTCAGACTGTTATGGTCTGGCGATCACAGCCCGGACAAACAGGAGAAGCACGACTCAGGAAAATTAAACATCCGGCCCTGAGAGCTTAGAGATAAATACCGAAAGGCTCGGAGGAAGTGTCGCCCCACCTGAAACGTAAGATCTGACCTTTTCTTCACAGATACTGCCGGACCTGCTGAGCTTTTCCAGCAAATTCTGTTTCCGTTCCCGAGAAAGTACGAATTAGGAGCAGGAGTCGGCCACTAGGCCTCTGGGGCCGGCTCTGTTATTCAGATCAGAATGAGATTTGGGATGGTTGGATTATTCTACACTTCCCCCCCACCCCAGATCCCCACCTTTGCTTATCAACAAGCTATTTACCTCTCCTTAAAAAAAAGTTCAAAGACTCCGCCTCCCCCATGTTCGAAGTAAAAGGCTGCCAGCCCTCAGTGTGAAATTGTCACAGAAACCCCCCACAGTGTGGGACCAGCCTATCAAATTCCACCAACCCGCCATAGAGCATCCCACCCAGACCGACTGCCTCCTATCCTATCCCTGCATTTCCCATAGATAATCCACCAACTGGACCAGACACTGTGTGGGCAATTTAGCATGTCCAATCCACCTAACCCCCAACCACATCTTTGCATTGTGGGAGGAAACCCATGCAGATGTGGGCAGAATGTGCAAACCTCACACAGACAGTGGCCCAAGGGTGGAATCGAGACTGGGTACCTGGCACTGTGAGGCAGCAGTGCTAGCCGCAAGCCCACCATGCCAACCAAATGGCTTGAGGCCTCCCCAGTGTATAATTGAGCCCCCATCTCCTGCATGACCCAGCAGGGATACTAACCACTGCTCCTATCAAGGGCCTAACTTGTGATTCTATGAAGAGGTATGTATCTTCCTCATCTCTGTCTTAAATGGATGGCCCCTTTTTTCTAAAATAACCCCTAGTTCTGGATTCTGCCACGAGTAACCATCCTTTCTATATCTGTCAAGGTCTGCTTTAGTTTAATCAGATTATCTCTTGATCTTCTAAATTCCAGTGGGTACAAGACCTGCTTGTTCCAAATAATTCTCTGAACTGCTTCCAATGCATTTACAACCCTGTTTAAATAGGAAGAGAAGCATTGCACACAGTGCTACCAGAGCCCCATGAGTGAATAGAAGAACAATTCACCTCGCAATAAGCCATAACATTCTATGAGCTGAGATAATGGGAACTGCAGATGCTGGAGATTCCAAGATAATAAAATGTGAGGCTGGATGAACACAGCAGGCCAAGCAGCATCTCAGAAGCACAAAAGCTGACGTTTCGGGCCTAGACCCGAAACGTCAGCTTTTGTGCTCCTGAGATGCTGCTTGGCCTGCTGTGTTCATCCAGCCTCACATTTTATTACATTCTATGAGCTTTCCTGATTACTTGCTGTACCTGCACACTAAACTTCTGGAAGTCATGTACTGGATACACAGGTCTCTCAGAGCTCTGCAACCTCTCACCATTTAGATCATATTCTTCTTTTTCAATATTTGAGCCAAAATGGACAATTTCACGGTTCTTCACACTATAAACCATTTTCCAGATATCTGCGCGCTCACATAATGTACATCTTCTTGTTGCCTCCTTATATCTTTATCACCACTAACGTCCCTGTGCCATCTGCAAATGTACGTGACTGTGCCATTGATTCCTTCAGCCAGTTATTTATATCAGTGGTGAAAGGTTGAGGTCATAAGCTTTCGTTAGCTTTTCCCTTTCATTGGCTGCATACATTCATCTGGACAAATGTAGAAGCCAATCTTTGCATGTAATTTCCCACAAAAGGAGACCTGTAATTTCAAGAAAAAGCCCAAAGTTACCTTGAGCAAGGTAAAAGATGTTAATTTCATGGAATGGGCTATTTTCCACCTTGGGTCTTACACGAAGCATCAAATCATTGGATGAAAAACTTGCAGCTTAGGGGAAGACCATTTGGCTCATTGTTCTGGTGCTAGTCTTCTTTGAAAGAGTTGTCCAATTAGTTCAACTTGTACCCTGTATTCCCCAGAGCCCTTCAATTTTCACCCCTTTTAGGGTACAGCCTGTTCTCCTTTGAAAATCACCATTGAATCTGCCCTACATTCCAAATCAGAGCAACTCCACATTCCCAATGCCTCTCCTCAGTATAGCTCAAATTCCCTCTAATCCCTCTTAACATAGCAATATTTCCCACTCCCAGATCCAAAACAAAATCCCTGCCGTCCAAGGGGTCCTTGGTAATTCCACGGGTAACCAGCACCTTTATCCTTCCTGAGATTTCCAATTCCATCCAAGCTGAGGAAAGTTCTAATGCCGATTAACAATCTGGCATGTGGCTGCTCCAAAACCCTCTCACCTTGAAGCATTATCTCCAGGAAAAGGAGCATCTTTCATATTATCATGGCATTGGAACCTGCATTCCAGAGGTATCATGCCACTGTCTAGGTTCCTTGGGAGTTTGTGGTGGCGACTGTGCTAGATGGGCTACTTCTGCTCCTAATTGATGTGTTCATAGCTGTTCCTTTTGCTGCCTGGCTTTCTAGCTGAAGTTTCTCCTCGTTTGTTTACTGCTGAAAGACCTCAAAAATATCAGCCCCTGCCAACTGGTAGCAGGACAGTCTGTTGCTCGCACTGGGGGGCGTCAGTTGGAGCACAGCCAAGATGTACAATGAAAGTGCCTCATTTACTCACTAACAGCAATGTCAGCTCAATTCACTCAGGTTGATACAAGTCTGAGGGATTGGAGTGAGGAGGGGTCGGGGGCCCGGAGTGATGAGGGGTGAGGGAGTGCATGATGAGGGGTGAGGGAGTGCATGATGAGGGGTGAGGGAGTGAGTGATGAGGGGTGAGGGAGTCAGTGATGAGGGGTCGGGGACTGAGTGATGAGGGGTGAGGGAGTGAGTGATGAGGGGTTGGGGTCTGGAATGAAGAAGAGTGGGGGACCGGAGTGATGAGGGCTGGAGGAGTGATGAGAGGTGGGGAGTGAGTGATGACGGGTGGGGAAGTGTGTGATGAGGGGTGGGGAACTGGAGTGATGAGGGGTAGGGGTCTAGAGTGATAGGTGAGGGAGTGGGTGATGAGGGGTGAAGAACTGGAGTGATAAGGGGTGGGGGACTGAAGTGATGAGGGGTGAGGAACTAGAGTGATGAGGGGTGAGGGAGTGGAGTCATGAGGAGTGAGGAAGTGGTGTGATGAGTTGAAGTGCTGGGACTAATTTCATGAGGGTAGACATCAGAGAGGGCTGTTTACAGAGGCAGAAAGATTCGTAATCACAGAACAGAAAGGTACAGAAGTGAAGGAAAGGATTTTTTCTTTGCACATTGTGACATTGTGATCTGGAATACCGGGTCTGAAATGACAGTTGACGTTCATGAAGGGAAATGACTCAATATAGGGAAACCCTGCAGATGTGGACTAAGTTAATAACTGACACCTTGCATACATACGATGGGCCGAATGGCCTGCTTCTGGGCCATGTAATTGTGGGATTCCATGATTTAACAAGATATGTTTTTCAAATCAATGCATTCGTTATGAGAGGGTGAATCCTGTTTTCCAAATTAGCAATAGAATCATCGATTTGAAAAGTGTCATGAGGAAAGTGAGGAGAAATATTGGAGAGAGTCTGAAGATTGAGAATACACAGAATGCAGAGAGCAGCGAAGTAGGAAATCAATGCACCTTCCAGTTGGAAAGCAAGTACTTTCATTTTTATAGCACCTTAAACAAAACCAACATGTTGCATTATCAAACATAACATAGTTGTCAAACATCACATAACTGTGGAGCGCTACATGTTTAACCTGGATAGTTGTGGTGCAAATTCATGAAGGAGCTGGGAGGACAAAAGGTTGTTGAGAGAGAGCTAGGTTATAAGCAGCAGGCGAAAGAAGGAAGGTGAGGTGAAGCAGGAGGAGGAAGTAAGGAGGGAATTTCCGACTCGGAGCAGAGCTAGCGGGATCAGGGTTGTTTTGCACAAACCAAGGAATAGATACACACTATCTTATCAGCCCAACAAGACGTATTTATCTTTCAAAATGAAACAAAAATACGCTGTGAGACTGCTGTGCTTGATTTGGCCTGATATGGGAGATCTGAACTGTATTCACAAAGTAATGTGCCCACGCATGCAAGTGGTGTCGGATGCCACAAGGCAGCCCCTGTGGTTTACTGTACGAAGGATTTGTTTCAAAGAGGTGACCGCAACTCTTGTATTTTCTTTTCTTCTTGTCTCTGAAACCGCCATCACCCACTTGCACCCGACTCCAGTCATCCTCTTGGCTTCCAAGGAGCTCTGTCGGAGCAAGAGACTGAAACAGCTCCTGGAGGTGGTCCTCGCCTTTGGAAACTACATGAACAAGGGCCAGAGGGGGAATGCTTTCGGTTTCCGAATCGCCAGCCTCAACAAGATTGGAGACACAAAGTCAAGCATCGACAGGTAGGGGAGCCACCTATTTTTTTCCTGTGGTCGGGAACGGGGGAATTTGTGAGGCACGCCTTTACTCAGCAAGTGGCTGGAATGTGGAACATACTGTTCAGGGTAACTGAGGCAAGAATTTTAGACGTAAACAGGAGAGAAGGTGTTTGGATGGAGGGTAAATAACTGGCATAGATGAACGTTTAATCACCCTGCTGTGACACAGCTCTGGGGCAGGCAGGGCTTGAACTAGCAGCTCAGAGGAACCACAGGAGCCCTCAAACCATCAGTGTGACAAGTTGGGCCAATTTTCCGTGCCTGCTCTGTAACGCAACATATTATTGGAATCAGTTTAGTTGGTTTAAGTGTCTTTACAATTCCGCGATACAAAATGGGCAGATGTTGTCTGCAATCATTAATGTCTGTGAGTTGCCCATTCTGAGTATTCAAGACCTCCTGTTCTATCTGTCCAATCACCCACCCTCTTACCTTTGTCATAGAGTCGTACAAGAGATGTACAGCATGGAAACAGACCCCTCGCTCCAACTTGTCCATGCCAACCAGATGTCCTAAATTAATCTAGTCCTACTTGCCACTGTTTGGCCCTTATCCCTGTAAATCCTTGGAACCATAGACAACATTCAACTTGTTGATTGTCCTAAGGATTTGAATATCTCGCACTGATTGGCCATGTCTCCCACCCATCCTCCTCGTGTCTGTTCACTCTGAACTTTTCTTGCTCAAAAGTCTTTACGATGCCATCTGTCTCCCACATTTTCAAAAGCCTCCTGAAAACAATAAGTCCCTGGGCTGTCCAAATTGATCTTGGGTTACGTTCTGCATCTTCTCCACAGTCTCCTGTTCCCTTGGGTCATTGTTGCTGTAATTTCAGCCATGTTGCTTCGCTTTGGAAAAGCAATGTTGTAGTTCCTGGATCATTCATCTAAGAACCTGATTCAAATCCCACCTTGTGTTTTGAATTCAGTCGGAAGACCAAATTCTGCAGCGAAAATCGAGTCTGATAGTGACCGTGTCAATTGTCATAGCAAACCCATCTGGTTCACTTTGAAGGAAGGAAGTCCTTACCCGGTCTGGCCTATGTTTGACTCCAGCCCACAGCAATGTGGTTGACACGCAAATTCCCTCAGATTTCTCAGTGAGCCACTCAGTTGTAGCAAGTGGCGAGATAAAGACTCAAAAAAGTAATGAAACCACACAGACCATCTGGCATCGATCTAGGCAGTAGATCAACAATTGAAAACACATCAACTGTGCAAAATTCTCCTTATTAACATCTGAAGACTTATCTCAGGGTAAGTGTCTCACAGAAGACTCAAACAACAGCCTGAAGTAGTCACCTTAACTGAATTATGCCTGACAATGTTCCAGACACCACCATCACAATCCCTGGATATATCTTGTACTGTGGAGAAGATGCAGAACGTAACCCAAGATCAATTGTATCTTGTACCACAGGCAGGACAGACCCAGCAGAGGTGGCAGAACATTGACAGGCACTCAAGAGTGAGTTGTCAGTATTGATTCTGGACCTCATAAAGTTAAATATAGACAGTGAAGCCTCCTGCTCATTACTATGAACTGACCTCCCTCATCTGGTGAGTCAGTACTCCTGTATGTTGAACAACAGCAAAATGCCCTCTGGGTGGGGGAGCTCAGTGCCCACCGCCAGGAGTGGCTCAGCAGCCGCACTACTGATTGAGCTGGTCGGGTCCTGAAGGATGTAGTCATTACACTGGGTCTGCGGTAGGTTGTCAGCGAACCAATAAGTGAGAAAAACAAACTTATAAAGCTTATAGAGTCATACAGTATGGGAACAGACCCTTCAGTCCAACTCGTCCATGCCAACCAAGTTTTCCAAACTAAGTGAGTCCCATTTGCCTATGTTTGTTCCCTATCCATCTAAGCCTTTCCTGTTTATGTACCTGCCCGTATGTCTTTTAAATGTTGTAGCTGTACCTTCTTCTGTGACTTACTTTGTCAGTTCATTCTAAGCACGAACCACTCTCCGTGTGAAAAAGTTGTCTCTCAGGTCCTTTTTAAATCTCTGTCCTTTCACCTTAAACCATGCCCCCTAGTTTTGAACATCCCCCAGCATAGGGGAAAAAACCCTTTGCTATTCACTTTATCTGTGCCGCTGGTGATTTTACAAACCTCTAGAAGGTCACCCCTCAACCTCCTACACTGCAATGCAAAATGTTCCGGCCTATCCTCCATTCCTGGCAGCATCCTGGGAAATCTTTTCTGCAGCCTCTCTGATTTCATAACATGTTGCCCATAGCAGGGCGACCAGAACTGCACACAGTACTCCAAAAATGGCTTCACCAATGTCCTATATGACCTCTATATGACACCCCAGCTTCTATATTCAGTGGTCAGAGCAATGAAGGCAAGCATGCTAAATGGCTTCTTAATCACCCTGCCTACTTGTGGTGCAGCGTTCAAGGAACCATGTACCTGACTTCTGGGTCTCTCTGTTCAACAACATTATCTAGGGCCCGATCATTAACTGTATATGTCCTGCCCTTTTTCACTTTACCAAATGCAATACCTCGCATTTATCCAACTAAAACACCAGCAGTCACTCCTCAGCCCATTGGTCCAAGTGATCAAGATCCCTTTGTAATCTTAGATAACCTTCTTCATTGTTAAATATAGCATCAATTTTGGTCACAGGCCTCCAGTTCAGAAATGACCCTGTCTTGGACCTTTGAGCCAATTTTGTATCCAATCAGGAAGATCTCTCTGAATCCCATGTGATCTAACTCTACTAATCAGTCTACCATGCAGAACCTGGTCAGTGGCTTTACAAAAGTCCATTTCGACAATGTCCCCCACTCTGACCTCATCTATCTTTTTGGTTATGTCCTCAAAAAACTGAAGTTTATGAGATACTCTTTCCCACACACAAAGCCATGCTGACTGTCCCTAATCAGTCCTTGCCTTTCCAATTGCATGTAAATCCTATCAGAGTTACCTCCAACAACTTACCCACCACAGATGTGTGACTTCCGGTCTGTATTTCTTGGGTTTCTCCTTACAGCCTTCCTTAAATGAAGGCACAACATTAGCTATGCTGCGGTCTTCCGACACCTCTCCTGTGGCAGTAGGTGATACAAATATCTCTGCTATTCACTTAGTATCTCACTCACCTCTGATGGTTCCACAAGCAGATTGCCTCATTAATCTTTAAGGACCCCGTTCTCTCCCTAATTTCTCTTTTGTTCTTAATATACTTGTAGAATCTCTTTGGAATATCTGTAACCCTACCTGCCAAGGCTATCTCATATCCCCTTTTTACCCTCCTGATTTCTCTTTTAAGAATGCTCCTACACCCCTTATAATCTTCAAAAGATTCACTTGATCTCAGTCGTCTGTACTTAACATATATGTCCTTCTTACCTGTGACCAGAGTCTCAAAGTCTTTATTCATCCATTGTTCCCTACCCCTATCAGCCTTACCTTTCAATCAAATCAGAACAGATTGCCTCTGAACTCTTCTTGTCTCACTTTTGAAAGCCTCCCACTGGTCAGTCAGCCCTCCTTTACCTGTAAACAGTCTACTCCATTCAATTTTTGTAAGTTACTGTCTCATACCATCAAAATTTGCCTTAGAGTTATAGTTGTAGAAACAGAGAGCACAGAAACAGACCTTTGGTGCAACCCATCCACACTGACCAGATATCCTATATAAATGGAATCCCATTTGCCAGCATTTGGCCCATATCCCTCTAAATGCTTCCTATTCATGTACCCATTCAAATGCCTTTTAAATGCTGTAATTGCACTAGTCTCTGCCACTTCCTCTGGCAGCTTGTTCCATACACGCGCCACCTGCTGTGTAAAAAAGGTGCCTCTTAGGTCCCTTTTAAATCCTTCACCCTCTCACCTGAAACCTATGCCCTCTAGTTTTGGACTCCTCCACCCCCTCAAGGGTATTCACCCTATCCATTCCTCTCAAGATTTTATAAATCTCTATAAGGTCTCCCTTCAGCCTCTGAAGCTCCAGGGAAAATAGCCCCAGTCTATTCAGTCTCTTTCTGCAGCTCAAACTCTCCAAACCTGGCAATATGCTTGCAAATCTTTCCTGAACCATTTGTAGTTTTACAATAACCTTCCTGTAGGAGGGAGACCAGAATTGCACACAGCATTCCAAAAGTGACCTAACCATGTCCTTTACAGCCACAACATGACATCCCAACTCCTATATTCAATGCACTGACAAATAAAGGCAACATTCTATGTGCCTTCTTCATAATCCTATTGACCTGGGACTCCACTTTCAAGGAACTATGAACCTGCACTCAAAGGTCTGTTTGTTCATCAACACTCTCACACTGCTATAACCAGTCATGAATGGTGGTGGACAATTGAAAAACTTGCTGAGGAAGGAGGCTGCACAAATATCTCCAAACTCAGTGAGAGAGGAGCCCAGCACATCAGTGCAAAAGATAAGGCCGAAGCATTCGCAGCAATCGTCAGCCAGAAGTGCCGAGTGGATGATCTATCTTGGCCTCCTCCAGTTGGCCCCAGCATGACAGAGATCGTCTTCAGCCAATTCGATTCACTCCATGTAATATTAAGAAGTCACTGAAGATGCTGGATGCTGCAAAAGCCATAGCACCTGACAACATTCCAGCAATATTCCTGAAGACTTGTGCTTTATAAGTTGCTGCTCCCCTCACCCAGCTGTTCCAGTACAGTTACAACACCTGATAATGTGGAAAATTGCCCAGGTAGATTCTGTACATAAAAAAAGGGACAAATCTAACCCAGCTGATTACTGCCCCATTATTTTACTTTCAATCATCAGGAAAGTGATGGAAGGCGTTATTGACAGTGTTAGCAAGTAGCACCTGCTCAGCAATAACCTGCTCAGTTCATTCTTCCCCTTCTCCCACTGCATCACAAAACCAGCCCAGCTCGTCCCCTCCCCCCGCTGCATCCCAAAACCAGCCCAGCCTGTGTCTGCTTCCCTAACCTGTTCTTCCTCTCACCCATCCCTTCCTTCCACCTCAAGCCGCATCTCTATTTCCGACCTGCCACCTTATCCCGCCTCCTTGACCTGTTCATCTTCCCTGGACTGACCTATCCCCTCCCTACCTCCTCACCTATACTCTCCTCTCTACCTATCTTATTTTCTCTCCATCTTCGGTCTGCCTCCCCCTCTCTCCCTATTTATTCCAGTTCCCTCTCCCCATCCCCCTCTCTGATGAAGGGTCTAGGCCCAAAACGTCAGCTTTTGTGCTCCTGAGATGCTGCTTGGCCTGCTGTGTTCATCCAGCTTCACATTTTGTGATCTTGGATTCTCCAGCATCTGCAGTTCCCATTATCAGTGATGCCCAGTTTGGGTTCCGCCAGGCCACTCAGCTCCTGACCTCATTACAGCCTTGGCGCAAACATGGACAAAATATCTTAATTCCAGAGATGAGGTGAAGCCCTTGACTTCAAGGCTGCATTCGACCAGGTGTGGCATCAAGTAGCAATGCTGGAATCAATGGGAATCAAAGAGCAAACTCTTTGCTCATTGGATTTATACCTGGCACATTGGAAGGTAGTCAAGGTCAGTCATCTCAGCTCCAGACATCTCTGCAGGAGTTCCTCAGGATAGTGTCGTAGGCCCAACCATCTTCAGCTGTTTCACGCATGACCTTCCATCCATCATAATGTCAGAAGTGGGGATGTTCACTGATGTTTGCACAATGTTCAGCACCATTTGCAACTATTCAGATACTGTAGCAGTCCATGTTCAAATGCAACAAGATTTGCATAATATCCAGGCTTGGGCTGACAAGTGGCAAACAACATACATGCTGCACAAATGCCAGGCAATGACCATCTCCAACAAGAGAGATTTGAATCATTGCTTCTCGATAGTCAATTACAGCACCATCTCTAGATCGCCCCGCTTTCGATATCCTGGGGTTTACCTTAATCAGAAACTGAACTAGATTAGCTGTATAAGTAGTTACAAAAACAGGTCAGAGACTAGGAATGCTGTGGCAAGTAACTCACCTCCTGACTCCCCAGAGCCTGTGCACCGTCTGCAAAGCATAAGTCAGGAATGTGATGAAATGCTCCCCACTTAAGAGCATGAAAATTCGGACCAGTGCACCGTTCAGTGCATTGAATCTGCTTGCCTTTGGCTGACCCGATAATCCTCACAGAAGAAATTGTTCCTCATCTCTGTTTTAATTGGGTGACCTTTACTCTGAGATTATGCCCTCTCGTCCATGACTGGCTCACAAGCAGTAACAATCTTTCTGCATCTCACCTTTAATTCTCATAAAAATTTTATACGTTTCAATAAGGATGCCTGTCATTCTTGTAAACTCCGATGATTACAAGCCCCACCAACTCAATCCTACTTCATACGACAGTCAGTCTGTACTAGGAAGAACCTTGTGAACCTGGCTCCAATGCCCTTCCTTCGTCAGTCTTCCTTGGACAAAGGGCTGAAAACTGCTCAGAATATTCACCACTGTTTTAGTAAGACGTCCTACGTCTTTCCTCCATTTCCTTTGAATAGAGGCCAACATTTCATTTGCTTTCCCCGTTAACGGCTGAACTTGGATGCTAGCTGTTTAGTGATAATAAAATGTGAGGCTGGATGAACACAGCAGGCCAAGCAGCATCTCAGGAGCACAAAAGCTGACGTTTCGGGCCTAGACCCTTCATCAGAGAGGGGGATGGGGGGAGGGAACTGGAATAAATAGGGAGAGAGGGGGAGGCGGACCGAAGATGGAAAGTAAAGAAGATAGGTGGAGAGAGTGTTTTTTTTGGCATGAGGACCCCCAAATCCCTCTGTTCTGTAGCTTTCAGCAGATTTTCTCCATTTAAATAATATTCAACTCCTCCATTCTTCTTTTCAAAGTGCAGAACCTCACATTTTCCCTCATTTGCCACGTTTTTGTCCAGTGGCCAACCCTGTCTATATCCTTTGAACCTGGAAGAGTGCAGCTCCAACAACAGAAAAGAAGCTTGACACCATCCAGGACAATACAGCCTGTTTGATGGCCACCACCATATCCACTCCCTCCACAATTGACACTCAGTAGCAGCAGTGCATACTAATTACAAGATGCAGTGCAGAAATTCACCAAGGCTCCAAAGACAGAACCTTCCAAATCAAAGACCACTACCATCTCGAAGGACAAGGCCAGCAGATACATGGGAACACCATCACTTGTTATCAACACTCACCATCCTGACTTGGAAATAAATTGCCATTCCTTTATTGTAACTGTGTTAAAATCCTGGAATTCCTTCCCTAATAGCATTGTAGGTCAACCCATAGCAGGAGGGCTGCAGTAGTTCAAGAAGTCAGCTCACCACCATCTTCTGAAGTGAAAATAAGGGTGGAAAATAAACACTGGCCCAGACAGATATGCCCAAACCACTTGAATAAAAAAAATTGAAAGAAATAGTAATATTGTTGAATGCTAGAGAGTATAGAAGTTGCTAGACTCTGATCTCTTCCCTGGAGCAGTCTAGAATTCTTAAAGATACAATTGTCTCTCCATTTCAGGAACATCACACTGTTGCACTATCTGATCATGATATTTGAAAAGAGCTACCCAGAGATCCTCACCATTCATTTAGATTTACTTCATGTGCCAGATGCGGCCAAAGTCAAGTAAGTAATGCTGAAGAGGCAGACAACCTCTTGAGTGTTGTGTTTTGTGTTTCTGTCTAATGTGTTCACCTCACAAGGGCCACCAGTTGTCACAAGAGTTTTTCCCCTTTGGGTGGTCTGATTCAATTAAGTGCGACCTTGCAGAATTAATGCTCCATAATTTCACATCAACTCACCATCAAACTGTCCCTCTTGCTTAGTCAGAGCATAATGGTGGCTGCAGGGAGATGTAAAAATATGACGCTAATTGAAGGAGTGATTCTTCTGCGAATGGGATTAGGGCTGGGTGCTGTGAAAAAAGTGAGCAACCCTTACAATTATCCTTGCCTCCACATGACCTGGAAGCGCGTGACATCGAAGAAGATGTCAGACTGATGCTGCAGGGTCTTCAGTTACCATCCGTACAAAATTCACATGCACAAGCTTCAATCAATAAAAAAAACCCATCTGCCTTCTGTGTGTAAAACCTCCATGTTGTTTTATTGCATTCAGGACATAATACAAATACCAATTCTTGTTGTAAAAACTGTAAACATGTGAGTTTTAGCTGCACAGCCCCTGAGAATTGGTATTAAACAAGTCCCTTACCGATGTTCCAGCTGAAACACTGTGTCTGTGGCTTTGAGCTTGGGCAGTACTATTACATGATGCTTGTTATCTTGCTGCCTGTTATAAATATTTGCCGTTTTCACTTCTGCTAGCCTGTGGAGGGAACAGATGACCGGGGGAAGATTTTGTCTGGTTTGCATTTTCACCCAAACCAAAAAATGAACCTGCTTCATTCTTTCTTACACATGAGTGGATCTGTTGTGTATTTCCAGAGTAAAAAAGTGTTTTAGTCTTTTGCCCATAACAAGAAAGCCTAAACATTGAATTTCCCGATTAAACTAACTCGATATTCACATACTTGGGAACGGGGAGTGGAAATGCAGTAGTGTTGATTTGAGGGTCATGTCCGTTGCCCTTTGCTCACTGTTCTGAACTTTGAAATGTTGCACAGCAGAGGAACGATCCAAGAGATGTGTTTGTTCAGTTGCTACTATTCTCACCTCTGGATCAAACAATTAGGAGTTAAGTCCCACCTCAGCGACTTGGGCACAAAACCAAAGATAGAGATCCGAGATAACAAAGTGTAGAGCTGGATGAACACAGCAGGCCAGGCAGCATCAGAGGAGCAGAAAGGCTGACGTTTCGGGCCTAGACCCTTCTTCTGAAACGTCAGCTTTCCTGCTCTTCTGATGTGCTTGGCCTGCTGTGTTCATTCCGGTTCTACACATTGTTGTCTCAGATTCTCCAGCATCTGCAGTTCCTACTATCTCTGAAACGATGGAGATCCCAGCCCAGGACTGCAAATGTCGTACTGTTTGAGGTGCAGCCTTTCTGATTGGGTATTGAACTGGGAAGCTGCCTACACTGTCCACTCTCAGGTGGGTGCTCGATTTCCCTAGTAGCCAATCAAATTCTCCTTGGTGACCCGGCAACTCCTGAATCAACATAGTGAAGGTAGGGACATCTCAATAGATGGCTTGGTATAAAGTTGCTGGCCTCAGCTCAGTGAAGTCATCGTTCTCGAAGCCAAACTTTATCTGTTGGGAGAAAAAAAAAACAAGTGTTAAAATACGTTGAGGAATGTTGAGGCTTGGTAAGATATTTGGAAATGTTTGCGATGCGAAATTGAGAATTCTGCATTCCTTTCACCGAGATTAATTTTAAAAAAATGTTTCTTTCAACACAGCCTGGCTGAACTGGAGAAAGAAATAAACAATATCAAGAATGGTCTGAAGGCGTTGGAGGCTGTGAGTATTACCGAAGCAGGAATGACACAGTATTCCCAAATATCCACAGAATCCCCCAGTTTAAGGTCAGAGGGAAGCTGGTGGCTTCTCCATTGATAAGCTGCTGTTTCTCCAGAAATTCCTCTGACCTCCCTCTGATGTTTCGGAGAATGCTGGAGAAATTCAGGACTAGTATCTCAGTGGTACTTTTATAAGTGCAGGAGGTGAAATGCTGTCCAGTGAGGATATGCTCATCATGTACCTACCTGCGTGGCATAGGGGAGTGATTTTGTTTTGTCAGGTTCCTCTTATAATTCATTATTGAACTTAATTTACCCTGGGTGCCTTTGTTGAATTATGAGTTCAATTGTTAAAGCTGGTGCACCTACACTTGGTTTGCAATAAACACCTCTGCTCGGTTCACAATAAACAACTGCACCTCCCAGTCGTGAACCATTTCCACTCCTGCTCCCATTCCTTAGACGACATGTCCATCCTGGGCCTCCTGCAGTGCCACAATGATGCCACCCGAAGGTTGCAGGAACAGCAACTCATATTCCGCCTGGGAACCCTGTAGCCCAATGGTACAAATATGGACTTCACAAGCTTCAAAATCTCCGCTCCCCCTACTACATCCAAAAACTAGTCCAGCTCGTCCCCGCCTCCCTAACCTGTTCGTCCTCTTACCTATTCCCTCCTCCCGCCTCAAGCCGCACCTCCATTTCCTACCTACTAACCTCATCCCGCCCCCTTGACCTGTCCGTCCTCCCTGGACTGACCTATCCCCTCCCTACCTCCCCGCCTATACTCACCTCTACAGGCTCGATCCCCGCCCCTTTAACTTGGCTGCCTCCTCTCCACCTATCTTCTCCTCTATCCATCTTTGATGTGCCTCCCCCTCTCTCTTTATTTATTTCTGAACCCTCTCCCCCTCCCCCTTTTCTGATGAAGGGTCGAGGCCCCAAACATAAGCTTTTGTGGTCCTAAGGTGCTGCTTGGCCTGCTGTGTTCATCCAGCTCTACATTTTGTTATCTCGGGTTCTCCAGCATCTGCAGTTCCCATTATCACTGACTCTGTCAACCACTTTTGTGAAAACCAATCTGGTTCATTCATGTCACTTCAGGGAGGAAATTGGCCATCCCTGATTTTTCAGGCCCCTGTGTGACTCCAATTTCACAGCAGTGTGGTTTTGTCTTGGATCTCTGAAATGGCCTGAGAAACCATCTCAGTTCAAAGTTTATTCTGGAGCAGCCTTGCCTCTGAAGTTGATATCCCATAAAACAGTGAAGAAGCGAACCTGCAGGGCTGTGGGACCCGGAAATTGGCCAGAATTGATTTTCACTGGCGATTTGGCCCATTCTGCCATCCAACAAGATCATGGTTGTATACCTAGCAGCCCTTTTTAGTGACATTGTCATAGAGTTACACAGTACAGAAACAGACCCTTCAGTCCAACTCGTCCATGCTGACCAGATATCCTAAATTAATCTGTCCCATTTGCCAGCATTTGACCTGTATCCCTCTAAACCCTTCCTAGTCATACTCCCGTCAGATGCCTTTTAACTGTTATAATTGTATCAACCCTCACCACCTCCTCTGGCAGCTCATTCCATACACACACCACCCTCTGCATGAAAAATTTGGCCCTAAGAAACCTTTTATATCTTTACTCTCTCACCTTTAACTTCTGCCCTCTCATTTTGGACTCTCCCACTGTGGGAAAACGACCTTGACTATTCACCCTATCCATGCATCTCATGATTTTATACTCCCCTTTAAGGTCATCGCTCAGCATCCGATAATCCAGGGAAAATAGCCCCAGCCTATTCAGCCTCTCCATATAGCTCAAACCCTCCAACCTTGGCAACATCCTTGTAAATCTTTTTTGCACACTGTCGTGTTGAACAACATCCTTGCTATAGCAGGAAAGCCAGAACTGCATGCAGCATTCCAAAAGTGGCCTGACCAAGGTCCTGTACAGCCATAACATGACCTCCCAACTCATGAATTGTATAAGCCCTGCTCCGGTTTGTCTTAGCAAAATGCAGCAGGTCACATTTATTTATATGAAACTCTGTCTGCCGCTCCATCTGATCAAGATCCTGTTGTTTTAGTGGTGTAGGGAGTACAATCTAAAGATAAATGGGACGACTCATGTAATACACAAGAACAAATGTTACATTATGTTACATAATCCTTGGCCCCCTCCTTCTCATGCTTCACAGACCCTGGGTGGTTTCAATCTACAAACACAGGACTGCATTTGATATGTTTGCTAGCACCAAGTTTTTAACTTCTCCCATCATCAGGTAATCCAAAATGACCCAACGTTTCCTCCATTTCAACTTTGGTAAATTGAGTACCGCTCCTTCTCCTTTCCCGACAATACTTCCGCATCAGTGAAGATCCAGTTTTGACTCAATTTTTCTCCAAAGCTGTACTCTCAATCGGCTCACCAAGACTGTGTATATCTTGGACTGAGCCTTAGCACCGCAGTGCCTCCTACCTTCCTGTTGCTAGCAGCTCCAGCAGAACTAGAGCTAGGCCATTGCTTCACCACTGACAGCTCAACAGATTGGTCTTTATCTTAACCATCCATTGATTTGAATATGCCAGAAATTCAATAGCTTTCCAGGATTTTAGCATTTTCAAACGCATAGGATCACAACCCAAAAAAGGATTCATGTCAAATTCTTCATCCTCACTCAGTTCCCTCTGCAGAGGCAGTCTCTTCCTTCTTCTGTCTCACTCCTTTCTCTCTGTCAGTGATCTCCTCTTGCCTCAGCCCATTCTCTCTCTCTCAGTGATTTCCTCCTGTCTCACTCCTCTCCCTCTCTCTCTCAGCGATCTCCTCCTGTCTCACACCTCTCTCTCGGCAATCTCCTCCTGTCTCCTCTCTCTCTCTCAGCGATCTCTTCCTGTCTCATTCCTCTCTCACTCTCTCTCAGCGATTTCCTCCTGTCTCACTCCTCTCTCTCTCTCAGCGATCTCTTCCTGTCTAATTCCTCTCCTTCTCTCTCTCTCTCAGTGATCTCCTCCTGTCACACTCCTCTCTCTCTCTCTCTGATCTCTTCCTGTCTCACTCCTCTCTCTCTCAGTGATCTCCCGCTGACTCACTCCTTTCTCTCTGTCTCTCAGTGATCTCCTTCTTTCTCATTCCTCTCTCTCTCTCTGTCAGTGATCTCCTCCTGTCTCTCCCTCTCTCAGCGATCTCCTCCTGTCTCACTCCTCTCTCTCTCTCTGATCTCTTCCTGTCTCACTCCTCTCTCTCTCAGTGATCTCCTCTCTCTCTCTCTCTCTCTCAGTGATCTCCTCCTGTCTCACTCCTCGCTCTCTCTCAGTGATCTCCTCCTGTCTTACTCCTTTCTCTCTCAATGATTTCCTCCTGTCTCACTCCTCTCTCTCTCTCTCTGATCTCTTCCTGTCTCACTCCTCTCTCTCTCAGTGATCTCCCGCTGTCTCACTCATTTGTCTCTCTCTCAGTGGTCTCCTCCTGTCTCACTCCTTTCTCTCTCAGTGATCTCCTCCTGTCTCACTCCTCGCTCTCTCTCAGTGATCTCCTCCTGTCTTACTCCTTTCTCTCTCAATGATTTCCTCCTGTCTCACTCCTCTCTCTCTCTCTCTCTGATCTCTTCCTGTCTCACTCCTCTCTCTCTCAGTGATCTCCCGCTGTCTCACTCCTTTCTCTCTCTCTCAGTGATCTCCTCCTTTCTCATTCCTCTCTCTCTCTCAGTGATCTCCCGCTGTCTCACTCCTTTCTCTCTCTCAGTGATCTCCTGTCTCACTGCTCTCTCTCTCTCAGTGACCTCCTATCTCACTCCTCTCTCTCTCAGTGATCTCCCGCTGTCTCACTCATTTGTCTCTCTCTCAGTGATCTCCTCCTTCCTCATTCCTCTCTCTCTCTCAGTGATCTCCCGCTGTCTCACTCCTTTCTCTCTCTCTCAGTGATCTCCTCCTTTCTCATTCCTCTCTCTCTCTCAGTGATCTCCCGCTGTCTCACTCCTTTCTCTCTCTCAGTGATCTCCTGTCTCACTGCTCTCTCTCTCTCTCAGTGACCTCCTGTCTCACTCCTCTCTCTCTCAGTGATCTCCCGCTGTCTCACTCATTTGTCTCTCTCTCAGTGGTCTCCTCCTGTCTCACTCCTTTCTCTCTCAGTGATCTCCTCCTGTCTGACTCCTCTCTCTCTCTCTCAGTGATCTCCTCCTGTCTCATTTCTCTCTCTCTGCGACCTCCTCCTTTCTCACTCCTCTCTCTTTCTCTCAGTGATCTCCTCCTGTCTCACTCCTCTCTCTCTCTCAGCGATCTCCTCCTGTCTCACTCCTTTCTTTCTCTCTCAGAGATCTCCTGTCTCACTCTTCTCTCTCTCTGTCTCAGTGTATTCCTCCTATCTCCTCTTTCTCAGTGAATTCTTCCTGTCTCACTCCTCTCTCTCTCAGTGATCTCACCCTGTCTTACTCCTCTCTCTCTCGCAGTGATCTCCTCGTGTCTCACTCCTCTCTCTCTCTCTCTGTCTCAGCAATCTCCTCATGTCTCACTTCTCTCTCTCTCAGCGATCTGCTCGTGTCTCACTCCTCTCTCTCGCTCTCTTAGTGATCTCCTCCGGTCTCACTCCTCTCTCTCTCTCTTAGTGATCTCCTCCTATCTCCTCTCTCAGCGATCTCCTTCTCCTGCCTCACTCCTCTCTGTCTCTCTGTCTCTCTCTCAGTGATCTCTTCCTGTCTCTCTCCACTCTCTCAGTGACCTTCTCTTGCCTCATTCCTCTCACGCTCAGTGATCTCCTCCCTTGATTCACCTCACTCTCTCTCTCTCTCAGTAATCTCCTCCTGCTGCTTCATATCTCCCAGATGTGACAGCAGTAGCAGATTGCTGTCCATATTGGTCCCAAAGACATCGGTAGGAAGGGAGATTAGATCCTGCAAAGGGAATTTAGAGAGTTAGGCAGAAAGTTGAAAAGCACTAACTCTAGTTAGCGAGTTTTGAGAAGATTTGTAGCTCAGGTTGAGGTTCTGGATGTGAATTTGCTTGCTGAGCTGGAAGGTTAGTTTTCAGATGTTTCGTCACCATTCTAGGTAACATCATCAGTGAGCCTCCGACGAAGTGCTGATGTTATGTCCCGCTTTCTATTTATCTGGTTAGGTTTCCTTGGGTTGGTGATGTCATTTCCTGCGTTGGTGATGACATTTCCTGTTCTTTTTCTCAGGGGATGGTAGATTGGCTCCAAATCAATGTGTTTGTTGATGGAGTTCCGGTTGGAATGACATGCTTCTAGGACTTCTCGTGCGTTTCTCTGTTTGGCTTGTCCTAGGATGGATGTGTTGTCCCAATCAAAGTGGTGTCCTTCCTCATCTGTGTGTAAGGATACGAGTGATAGTGGGTCATATCGTTTTGTGGCTAGTTGATGTTCATGTATCCTGGTGGCTCGCTTTCTGCCCGTTTGTCCAATGTAGTGTTTGTCACAGTTCTACAAGGTATTTTGTAGATGACGTTTGTTTTGTTTGTTGTCTGTATAGGGTCTTTTAAGTTCATTAGCTGCTGTTTTAAAACTCATCCATCCTAGGACAAGCCAAACAGAGACATGCACGAGAATTCCTAGAAGCATGGCATTCCAACCGGAACTCCATCAACAAACACATTGATTTGGAGCCAATCTACCATCCCCTGAGAAAAAGAACAGGAAATGACATCACCAATGCAGGAAATGACATCACCAACCCAAGGAAACCTAACCAGATAAATAGAAAGTGGGACATAACACCAGCGCTTCATTGAAGGCTCACTGATGATGTTACCTAGAATGGTGACAAAACGTCTGAAAACTAACCTCCCAGCTCAGTGAGCAAAGTCACATCCACTAACTCTAGTGTCATAATCTTGGGATTACTCACTGTGCTACATGCTAGTGAGGCCAGAAATCGGAAGATTATAATACACTTGAAAGCATCGCTAGTGAATTGGTGTAAGAGGGAGGGCTTTAGTTATCTGAGTCATAGGGATCTCTTCCAGGGCAGGACCTGAAAGACAGGATACACCTAAACTGGAGGGGCACCAGTATTCAGGGCAGTTTACTTGTGCCATTTCGGAGGGTTTAAACCAGTGTAGCAGGGGTGTGGGAACCAGAGCAGTAGGTCAGTATGTGTGGTAGTTGAGGGGAAGGTCGATGTTAAGTCAAGTAAGTCTTGAGAGGCAGGGCCAGGTTAATGAACATGGTGGGGCTGGCAGTTGGAAGCATGTTTATTTCAATTGAAGGACTATAACAGGGAAGGACGATCAGCTTAGAGCTTGGATTAATGCATGTGTCTACAGTGTTGTAGCCATCACAGAAATGTTGTTGATAGAGGGGCAGTATTAACAGCCAAACGTTTCAGGGTTTAGATGTTTCAAACGAGATAGAGAGGGATGTAAACGAGGTGGGGGAGGTGTATTACTGATAAAGGAGAATTTCAAAGCTATACGAAGAGAGGGCAACTTGGAGGCTCATTCTAATGAGGCCACATGGGTAGAACTCAGCAATAAGAAAGGTGTGGCCATTACGGTGGGGTTGTGCTGTTGGCCTACAATAGCCAGCAGGGAGATAGAGGAACAGATATGTAAGTAGATCATGGAAAGGTGTAAAAACAACAGGGTTATTGCAGTGGGAGATTTTAATTTCTCCAATATTTGTGGGGACTACCTCAGAGTCAGGGGCTTAGATGAGACAGAATTTGTTAGGTGCATTCAGAAGAGCTTCTTGAAATGATATGTAGATAGTCCAAATGGTGAAGTGTCTGTCTAAACCTTGTACTGGGAATGAGCTTGGCCAGGTGATCATTGGCAGAACATTTTGGGAATAGTGATCATAACTCTGTACATTTTAAAATAGCAATGGAAAAGGACACTATTGGCTCTCAGGTGAAGGTGTTAAACTGGGGACAGAATGACTAGAACAGAATTAGGAAGGAACTGGAAAAGAGGAATATCAGTGAACCAGATGGGATTTTCCCTAACAATCGACTCATGGTCATCATCCGACTCTTAATTCCAGACATTTATTGAATTCAAATTCCACTATCTCCCATAGCAGGATTCGAACCTGGGTCCCCAGAACTTTATCTGGGTCTCTGGATGAACTGTCCATTGATACTAGTACCTGTGGGTGCTTGTGGTGGTGTGTAGGTGCAGGCTGAGGGATGATCTGATGCAAGTGTATAAAATTATGTGAGGCACGGAGAGGGTGAACAGTCTGAGTCTTTTTCCCAGGGTGTAAATGTAAAACACTAGGGGCTGTAAGTTTAAGGTGAGGGGGGAAAGTGTAAAGGGGATGTACGATGAAAGTGCTTTTGCACAGAGGGTGATAGGTCCCTGAATGCACTGCCAAGGGAGGTGGTAGAAGCAGATGTGACAGCAGTGTTTCAGAGGCATTTAGACAGAGGCATGAATGGGTTGCAAATCGAGGGATTCAGGCCACGTGCAGTCAGATGGGATTAGCTCAGAATGACATCATGAGCAGCACTGACATGGTAGGCCGAAGGGCCTGCTCCTGTGCTGTACTGGTCTGTGTTCTGTGGTGAATGACATATTCTGGTCTGACATGTTTTAAAATGGGGGTGCAGTGCGATTGCTACATCGTTTTCAGCTATCTCTGGTTTCTCAGTGATCACCTGCTTCTGACTCCCTTGGGAATTCATTGCCTCATGCTTTGGATCCCCAAAAACAATGAGGGTTTCACTCTCTGAGGGAGCTTCTAGCCTTCTCCCAGACCAGTGCTCCCATGCCTGGTCAGCCACTCCCATCTTTGGAGTTCCTGACCTGCTTTCCTCGACTTTGCTGCCTTTCTTCCCTCACTGCAAATGGTCCACTCAATCTCTACCCTCTTGCCACACTCTCTCTGTATCCTACCCCCATCTTCTCTGGCTTCTTAGCTCCCTTTCCTCCTAAACCTAGAGCACATAACACTGTTTGCAAACCTGTGAGGAGCCTGATAAAAATGTCTGGCTTTCCCCACTATTGTCATCAACTTCTTCTGTGCTTTACCACTAGCATTTCTCTTCAACAACGCAGCAACTCATTAATGTGCAGCGTTTAATTTTCAGTCATGGGGCCTTGGATTGAATCCCAGAATGCAGTGCCCCTTGAACCTGTTAACTATCAATGAGAAACCTCAGTCCCTTTTTATTCTGGGGATGGGCCGCAAAGGAACTTCCTAACAGGAGGAAAAAATTTACAGCAACAAAAGCTCACGTGTTTTACGAAATGTAGCAGGGAGAAATGACAGCTGACAGCTGATAGATTTTGTATGCAGCTCAGTCCTGTTTGTTTGGCTTGTGATTAAGACCAGAAAGCCATCAGCATCTGTTTTTGCATCTGTAGTCAGCGCTGTGGAATGTGTCCTGTTGACATGCCTGACGCTCGATCGGTGTTGTGAAGAGAGTTTATCATGGAATGATGGAGAAGAATGTGGATTTGTGTCCCAGCCACCCTCATTCACTGATGTGCATCCCAGCTTATTTCCAGAGGCCACCGAGGAAATGGAGGGGTCTGCAGCTAAAGTGATCGTCAGGTGTCAGCATTAAACCTCAACCCTGACTTTTATTGAAGGCATTTCCAATTCCTCAAATCCCTGAGATCGCAAACAGCACATCAGCAGTCTTTGCCCATTTGATCCAATGCTCCACAGCTCTCTGGTGCAGACCTTTCTTACCTCCTTGTCTGCTCAAAACCCTTCACAGAAATGGACAGTGCCCATAATGTGGTTATCTTAAGCTTATCTTAAATTGTCTCAGTAGTCTCCCCTTTGAACTTAGCTGCACCATCTGGCTGATATGTGTGCATCTCCCAGCTGTGAGATGTTCCCAAAGAAGTTAAAGCTTGAATTTTGTCGACCTGTTGTAGGAACCATCACCTGTATCGATGGCCCAGAGATTTATTCTCTTCCTCCTTCCATGAGGCTACAGCTTTGCATCCAATGCTGGTCATGACACTTCAGGAAACATTTACAAGGGTTTTCCAGAAAATGTGGCGGAGATTTACCAGAAAAGTTCCAGGGATTAGGGATTTTAGTGACAGGGTTAGGTTGGAGAAACTGGAGTTGTCCTTGGAACAAAGCAGATTATGGGGAGATTTTTGAGTTGTCTGTTTGGACTGATGCAGTCAGTGTGGTGTAGGTATACCCAAAGGGCAGGTAGGAATCGTGATATAGTTCCTCGTCTGGATGGTGTGTGGCATGGAGAGGAACTTGCAGCTTGTGGTGTCCCCATGTATCTGCTGCCTTTGTCCTTCTTGATGGTCGAGTCCCACGTTTGGAAGGTGCTTGTGAAGGAACATGGCTGAGTCACTGCAGTGCATCGTGGAGATGGTACACATCGCTGCCATTGTATGCCAGTGGTGAAGGGAGCAGATGTTGAAGGTAGTGGATGTGATGCCAGTCAAGTGGGTTGCTTTATCCTTGATGCTGTCAAGTTTCTTGAGTGCTGTTGAAGCTGCACTCATCCTGGTGAGTAGAGAGTCTTCCATCATGCTCCTGACTTGTACATTGTCAATGAATATTCAACCATTCCTTAGCCTCGCCTCCTAACTCTTTCTCCACTCCTAGCCTGGTGCCCACACTCCCTCCTTTCTAAAGGCAGTGGGGCTGGTTTAGTTGCAGTATTGGTTCAACCCAGAACATCCACGTTAAATTGTAACAGTGCAAAGTACACTGCCCACAAGGCAGGTAGGCCTTGTGGAATGTGTCCTGTTGACATGCCTGACGCTCGATCAGTGTTGTGAAGAGAGTTTATCATGCAATGAGGGAGAAGAATGTGGATTTGTGTCCCAGCCACCCTCATTCACTCATTCAGGCATCGTAACCTTCAAACACAATGAACTTGAATAGATTTCTTGGAAAAGAAATACTTTTGTGGCTCCAGGGAATGATCAGAGTTTGGATAGCCCCTTCAGGGAGCTGGGACAAACATGATGGTCCAGAGGATACTTTCTGCCACAGGAATCTTTGATTTCAAATCAGCTAAAAGTTTACGCGCCAGTTCATGCACTACGGTCCTGACCCAACCAGTTGCGTGAATTAGTACTCTGTGAGACTTTCCTTCCCATTTACTGAAAGTCAAACATACATTCATGACAACCTGCGACCACAGTTTAAAATTGAAATTAACCTTGTGCAAGCTTTCTTTGTACGTTATTAAAAACCCCTTCATTGAAACTTAAGCCCAGGTACACATGCTGAGTTGATGCCAGAAGGATAAGCTTGATCAAACCTCCAGTTTCACTGGACGCTCAGTGTTCAGCTTCCAATATTGTAAGCACAGTTGTCTCAGATGATTCCCAGTCTGGCCCGAGGCCGCTGTTTCGCTTCCCATCCACTCGCTTCAGATTAGCGCATGGCACCAGCAGGGCCAGGGGCAGCACGTGCTGCAGTCTGCATGTGACCTTCCTTGTGAACTGTAATTGCATTACAAATCTCTCAGCACAGAGCAGATGGGTCAGACACACGCACCATGTGGCTGTAGGCAGTATGGAGCGGGTGTGTGTGCAGACATGGTGTGCTGATCACTTGGCTTGATAAAGACTGATAGGCAGCAGATTCAAATTAGAACTCGACGCCAGGGCTCTGAGCACTCATCCTGATTTAATTTAGGAAATGAGTGCAGTAAAGTGGGAATGTCCAGGCATAGATTCTAGGGAACAATTCCATTCATCATTAATGAGCAGGTTGGGTGGAATGGAGGCACAGTGTCTGCTTTTACAGGGTACTAATAATGAGGTCCTAATGATTAAGGATCCCCATCCCTAATAATCCTTGGACAGGAGCACTGTTGGTGAGATCATTTCAGTGGAAAGGGAAGTGTTTTGATTGTGAGTTTTTGTTTTGGGAAGAGGTCTGACGATTAACCTCCCACTAAGGGTTTTGCTAGCGCTAATGGACTGTTTTGTTCCCATCTACCTCCCTTCCCAGGAACTGGAATATCAGAAACGCCGGGCACGGGACATTGAGGACAAATTTGTTCCAGTCATGAGTGACTTCATTACTGTCGCTAGCTTCAGCTTTTCAGAGATGGAGGATCTGCTAGCCGAGGCGAAGGATAAGGTAAGGAAACAGACCAGACAATAAATTCCAGCGTCCTATTGAATTTTTTAATTCCACCTGCTGAGGGAAGAATTAAATATTCAATTTTAAGATGTCTTTGACAACATATACTCCACCTGGAGAGTTCGCTTATTTCCCATTCCCGTTGCCAGTGCTACAAACATGGCTCAGAATAACAGGATTTCCCGGCACAGAAGGAGGCCATTCAGCCCACTTTGTCTGCATTATCCCCCTGACTGAACTGAGCAAACCACTTGGCTCTGTAATCTGCTGGCTGTCTTCATGTTGAAAATACCTCTCAACACGGTTCCTGAATTACACGATTGTTGTTGGCCGTAGTCAACTAAGACTGATCTGAGAAAGACGTCATTGTGTGATGACAACTGAAAATGAGACCGATGTCACGACTCAGGTTTAGGTGCACATGTTCCTTTCAGAAAAATATTGCTGTGAGCAGCAGGGCTAAGTGTGAGTGTCTGTGACAGCACGTTGGGCCCACCATAAATTTATTTTAATTCCCATCATAGTATCTTCTGTTTACATTTGGAACTAGGACAGCAGAGGTGGGCCAACTTTCTTTATTTTACCTCTTCACAGTAAGATCCACACTTGAACAGGATTTGAGAATTATCAGATCAGCCGTGATCTTATTGAATGGTTGAGTAGACTCAAGAGCCTGAATGGTTCACTTCTGCTCCTACGTTTTATGGTCTTCTAGTCGAGCAGAGGTCTCAACAATGAGATACATTTTGATAGGATCTAGGACTCTCCCTTTAACAGGAATCCTGATAGAGAGAGAGAGACTCATTTTAGTAGGAATCTTGTTGGAGAGACTCTCTTTGACAGGACCTTAATGGACAGAGACACATTTAACAGGGGTCCTGATGGAGAGACACTGGCATTAACAGGATGCTGACAGATTGACTCTCTTTCACAGGAACTTAATGGTGAGACTGTCTCTTTATAGAGTCATAGAGATGTGCAGCACAGGAATAGACCCTTTGGTCCAACTCAGACATGTCAACCAGATATCCTAAATGAATATATCTGGTCCCATTTGCTAGCATTTGGCTCATATCTCTCTAAACCCTTCCTATCCATGTACCCATCCCAATGCCTTTTAAATATTGTAATTGTACCAACCTCCACCACTTCCTCTGGCAGCTCGTTCCATACATGCACCACCCTCTGCGTGAAAAAGTTGCCCCTTAGGTCCCTTTTAAATCTTTCCCCTCTCACCTTAAACATATGCCGTCTAGTATTGGACCCCCCCACCTTGGAAAAAGACTTTGGCTATTTACCCTATCCTTGCCCCTCATGATTTTATAAACCTCTATAAGGTCACTCCTCAGCCTCTGTGCTCCAGGGCAAATAACCCCAGTCTTTTCGGCCTCTTCCTGTAGCTCAAACCCTCCAGCCCTGGTAACATCCTTGTAAATCCTTTCTGAACCCTTTCAAATTTCACAACATCCTTCCTATAGCAGGGAGATCAGAATTGAACACATTACGCCAAAAGTGGCCTAACCAATGTCCTGTATAACTGTAGCATGAACTCCCAACTCCTGCACTCAATGCACTGACCAATAAAGGCAAGCATACCAAATGTGCTCACACCACCTTATCTACCTGCAACTCCACTTTCAATGAGCTATGAACACTCCAAGGCCTCTTAGTTCAGCAATACTCCCTTGTGTTGACCTTGCCATTAAGTGTATAAGTCCTGCCCTGATTTGCCTTTCCAAAATACAACACCTCACATTTGTCTGAATTAAACTCCATCGTCCACTCCTAGACCAATTGGCCCATCTGATCACGGTCCCATTGAACTCTTTCGCTGTCCACTGCACCTGATGGAAAGACTCTCTCTTTAACAGGAACCTCATGGGGAGACTCTCCAACAGAAATCTGGTAATAATCAGATGTGATTTCTCCTTGTACATTTCTGCAGTAGCCTTGTGTACACATATTGTTGTTGCTTTTCAATATGAATATGGATATCAATAGAACAATATGGTTGTTTATCATTATTACTAGATCTGGAATTTGCTTGGAGAATCTTCATTGAAGTTTTTTTGAAGGATTGACTGCTTCTTACCTCCTGGTGTGTGCTTCTTAAAAACATTCTGACAGACCTTGTTAAATATTAGTCGGAATCCATATGAAGTTTTATATTAGACCTGGAAGAGAGGATACCCCTGAGCCAGAGGAAGAAAGTAGCCAGCAATGACTAAATCGCCATTGCCCTCCCAAAGAAGCTAAATAAAACGCTACCATATGTTTTGATAAAAATGCATAAAGTGACTGCAGTTTGTTGGTTAGCCACCCACTGTGCTTTGCAGATTTCTTTTATGGTCTGACAAACCAGCCTGTTTTAATCTAAAAATAAGAAGCTTGCAGAAACTGCGGTTGCCATATTTTTGATTTTGTTCTGTGTTTGCACAATGTTTTCTGGCTTGGAAGAGGTTTTTTTTTAGCACTGGGCGGTTCTACAAGAGGTAGATTGCAACAGCAAGTGTACAAATGTTGCACAAGTTTTGTTCTTTCTCCTCCCTGGGCATGTCACATGGCTGGACACAAAGCAACCCAATGATTATGGCAAGACATATTGTGGAATGGTCGCTGCAGTCGACAATGGCAGACACACTGAGATGATTAATGATAATAATTGGAGAAAGGTCAGCAAAAGTTGGATTGACACAGTTGCATAAACTGCAGTGCCACACACATTTTTTGAGCATGTTATGACTCCAAGAAAGTGGGTGGCGTGCACTTTTCTCAGGAACCCACCAGTGGATTCTGGTTCGGTTTAGTTTGGTTTGGATCCTGCCTACATTCTGCATGATCAAATTTGTCGGGCTGGCTTGTTTCGTTGGAAGATATGAGTCAAGTTGGGCTGACGCAGTCTCTAACTGTCAAAAGGTGACACTCTTGCCACATACTGAGGTCAAAAAGCAATGCTCAGAAATCAGCATTTTTTTCCTACCCATATTCAACAGATGCGACATCGAGATTACTTCAGATTACAGAGACTGTGGAATGCAAAAACAGTTTCAAGTGCATCGGGTCTGCAATTTACAAGCATCGAACTTGTGAACACTCATTCACAATGCTCGAATGCTCAGAAACTGAACTAGACTCGCCATGTAATTACAATGGCTACAACAGCAAGTCAGAGGCTAGGAATACTGTGGCAAATATTTCACCTCCTTACTCCCCAAAACCTGTCCGTCATCTACAAGGCACAAGTAAACAGTGCGATGGAATACTCTCCGCTTGCCTGATTGGACGTACTCCAACAACAAAAGAAATCTTGGCACCATCCTGGACAATGCAGCCGGTTTGATTGGCACTACATCCAGAAGCATCCGGCTCCTCCACCATTGACGCTCAGTAGCCGCAGTGTGTACTATCTACAAGATGCACTGCAAAAATGTACCAAAGATCCTCTGACAGCACCTTCCAAACCCATGATCACTTCCATCTCGAAGGACAAGGGCAGCAGAAGCATGGGAACCCCACCCCCTGCAAGTTCTCCTCCAAGTCACTCACCATCCTGACGTGGAAATATATTGCCGTTCCTTCACTGTCGCTGGGTCAAAATCTTGGAATTTCCTCCCTTATGGCATTGTGGGTGAACCCAAAGCAGGTGGTCTGCAGTGGTTCTAGAAGGCAGCTCACCATCACCTTCTCAAGGGCAACTAGGGATGGGCAAGCAATGCTGGACCCAGCCAGCAACACGCACATCCCACAAATGAATTAAAAAAGAAGAGCTTATGAATGTGAGCCCATACAGGGGTGCAACATGTAAAGCTTTCACCGTACTTGAGCACAGCTATATCATACTCTCCTATCTTGTGATCCAAATTGTGTACAAGAGGTTTTGTGAACAGACTCAAGAATGGAACAGGTTTGCAACCCCTTGTACAAAGGAGAAGTTTGCAATAGCCTAATCAAAAGAGCACACATATACCATTGTGGCCTATTTGACTGGACTTAAAAGATCCAAAATCCCATGTATTGAACAGTGTCGCTCAGTCACCCTTTCATGTATTTGCCGGTTCCACTCATCATCACTGAGCCTCCTCCCACTCCGAATTAACCAGCCCAACAAGACTCCACAGGAGAATGCAGTCTTCGATCCAGCTCGATATCAGATCCTTAGAAAATACATGAGCTGGAAGTTCAGTCAACAGCCATCAGCAATGGCTTAAAGTTTGCTTGAATGCAACATCTCGTAATGTGTACATTCAGTTTGAAAAGCGGTTTTCTTGTAAGTTATATGACAGTTGCTGTGGGGTGTTTGTGACCAAGGTGAATGATGGCACTAATTTGCTGATGAAGCCTCTCCAAGGCCCGACCCGTCTTTAGCTGCTTCATCTATGACCTATCTATTCATGAGAAGGCCAGAGGAATGGATGCTCACTGATGATTGTGCAGTATTCTGTGTCGTTAACATTTCCTTGGTAACTGAAGCACTCCAAGCCCAAACGCTGCAAGACCTGGTCAAATATCCAGGTTCGCGCTAACAAGTGGCAAGTGATGTTCGCGCCACACAAATCTCCAACAAGAGAGCATCTAACCATCGCCCCTTGACATTCAATGGCATTAGCATCATTAAAGTGCAGCCACAATCAACATCACAGTGACCATTGACCTGAAACCGAGCTGGACTAGCCATTTGAATACAGCGGCGACAAGAACGTGTCAGAAACTAGGATATTGCAGCGAGTTACTCACCTCCTGAAGCTTGTCCACAAGACACAATCGGGAATGTGGTGGAACATTCCCCACTTGCCTGGATGGGTGCAGCTCCAATAACAATAAAAGGTCAACACCGTTCGGGACAAGGCAGCCCATTTGATTGGCACCACATCCACAAGCATTCACCCAACAACCAGTGCAAGATTGGCAAGATTCACTGCGGCAACTCAACCAAGTTCCTTGGGCAGCACCATTTAAATCCACAACCATCACCATCTCGAAGGGCTTCACATCTTTTCAGCTCAGGGTGAGAATACTACTCTGTGAAGCACGACTGATGTTCACAGCCATGAATGGCAAGGCCTGGCATTAAACCAAAACAGAAGAGCCCAGATATATAGTTACAGCAGTTGTAGAAAATACCAAGTGATGGCCTGTGGTTTTTGAGACTTAGCTTGTATACAGTGAGTTTAAATAACTCTCCTGCTTTGTACGAAATGCACCTAACTGGAAAACCCTTCAATCTTGTAGTTGGAATAAGTCATTTCTTCCATGCCTTAGCTGAGCTTCCGTTTGTTGTTCAGCTGGCACTCTGCACAGTTGAGACATTAGAAGACAGGGAACAAACCTTGCGTGTGGCAGTAAATTACATCCTGTGTTAACTCTCTTGCATGGAAAGTCTGACTGGAACAGATGTGCTGGGATCCTTCCTCTGTGTTTTCTTTCATTATCCCCAAAGCGCCCACTGTGGCAGGCCCTTGAATGTAAGACACTCTCTGTGTGTGCCATAGAAAATCTTCAGGCCCTGATTGATAAACTGCTAAATTTACAACTGTTTGCTCGGGTACATTTCCTGAACAATCTGAGGTACCATTGATTTCCTTGTCTCCCGTTCCAAATCCTGGATGATTGTGTTAAATCAGCTTATACATATGTAAAACAGATACACACACACACACACACACACACACACACACAAACACATTTTGTGTTTGTATTAGTCCGAGGCAGATTTGGCCGGGCCTAATATTTCAGCATTAAAGACTCTCATTAACCATGGGCTCACTTCACGCTGTAACTCACTTTGCTTTCTGTAACTTTAGTGGAGCTGTCACTCGGAAGTTATTTTACAGTCTCCTTTCAGCACCGAATGTATCACCACCAGAATACAAGAGCTAAAGGAACAGGAGCAGGGATAATCCAGTCGGGCCCCTTTGGTTTGCTTCAGTGTTGAATCAAATATAATTGTTGACCAGATTATGGCCTTAGCTCCTGGATGACCCTATCCCCAGCCCATCACCACCAACCTCCAAGACTTTGCAGAGAAAGAAACTGAGTTAACGTTTCGAGTCCAGTATTCACTCTAGTTCAGAGACCGTCAGACCTGTTGAGTTTCTCCAGCATTCTCTGTGGTTGTTTCAGATTTCCAGCCCTGTGGTACTTTGCTTTTGTCCCCTAGAGACTTTGACTTTCTTGTTCATTAAGAATGTACGTGACTCCACATTTAATAGATTCAATGACCGCTGCTCTCTGGGAAGCGAATTCCAAAGATTTGAGAGAAGAAATTCCTCTTCATCTCTATCTTAAATAAAGGGACAGCCCTTATTTGTAAACTGTGGCCCCTGGCACTAGAGTCCCTCTTGAGGGAAAACATTTCCACACCTACCCTGACAAACAACCTTAAGAACCTTATGGATTTCATTAAGATCATAGCTCAATCTTCGCAACTCCAATGGAGGTCCAACCCACTCAACAATTTCCAAATGGGTGTCATGGGGTCACCATTGTTAGTGGAACTGGAATCTACATGGCCCCTCCCTCACCCTCAGTCCCATTTACACACTGTAGTTCCAGCTATACCAGATTCAACCACTACCACATGGGAACCATGATATTAGATAATATTATGGCATAGTGTATAGTGAGTCAGACAATGGAAGTGCGCATTAAATGCATGATTTTGAGTATATTTGGAGGCAAGAGCAATATCGTGTGCTATATGACACAGTGTGTGGTATATAATACATAAAAGAATGGTATCTGCCAAACAATACACGGCTGTATAGTGTGTACATTGGAATGATGTTGGCTGTGCAACAGCATTATATAATAAGCTCAGAAGCGAAGTTTCTAAAGACATGAGTTTTAGCCTCAACTGGGCTCTCGCAAACAGTACAGGTAGCGAAAAATAAAGCAGCTTCTTTACCCACTAGAAATACAATCCTTGGGGAGCAGGGGTTATCCTTTATCCCCACCTCCCACCCCAATGTCATCATGACTAACAAATGAAAACTGACAAAAGAAAAAAATGAGTAAAACCACAATTGTTTCTTTAAATGCTGTCATGGTTTATCTTCTGTGTTCCTTGCCACAGTCTCTTGGTGATTAATCTTCACCATCCGCACTTTCCAAGCACTTCATCAGCGGAGAGATGGGCTGCCAGGAGCAGATGTGCGAAGGGCAGAGATTTATAGTGAGCTGTGTAGCAACCAAGCCCAGACTATCAGCTACAAATAGACTGGGCTTCGAGATACCAATGGAACAATTTCACCTCCAATACCGTGGAATCCCTACAGCATGGGAGCAGGTCATTCAACCCATTAAGACCATACTGACCCTCAGAAGGGGATCCCACCCAGACCTACCCTATCCCTGCATTTCCCCTGTAACCCACACATTCCTGAGCACTATGGGACAATTTAGCATGGCCAATCCACCTAACCTTCATAGCTTTGGAGTGCGGGAGGAAACCAGAGCACACAAACATGAGGAGAATGTGCAAACTCCACATGGACAGTTGCCTGAGGGTGGGATTGAACCCGGGACCCTGGTGCTGTGAGGTGGCAGTACTACTTGCTGTAAACCTCGTGCTTTCCCCAGCTTACTTCTCCATGTAACGGACAAGAAGCATTGGCCCTGACACTGCGTTCGCTTCGATCTGTTGGCTACTTTTCATCGCAGCGTCTTGTGATTGCCAGTACAGCTCCACAGTGAACACTTCCCCTTGTCCAGATTGTCCTGTTTCAAATACTTCCTTTATTAGCCTGTTCACACAACACCAAGTTATACCACATCCTCCCCCTTCTTTATCCCAGCTTCAACAGGAAGGAACTTACTGACGGCGAACAAAGGACATTTGGCTTTCGAATGTGTGCAGTGGAAAATCAGGTTCACCACAAACGGAAGAAGGCTTTTTCTAAACAGTCTGAGGGTGACACTGCCTTCGAGCTGTTTATCAAGAACAGATTTGTTGCACAAAGGAGGAAATCCTCTGTCCTGGCTTATTTGACGATGCTCGGATCTTTTTACTTTCCATGAAACCACTCACAAGGCTCAGGCATTTAATGGAGACAAGTGTATGTCTGTATTCAGGGCTAAAAATCCAGAACAACTTGGTAAGGAAGGAAGGGACAAAACTTGTACAGGCTCTAGGCCCGAAACGTCAGCTTTCCTGCTCCTCTGATGCTGCTTGGCCTGCTGTGCTCATCCAGCTCTACACCTTGTTATCACAGATTCGCTCAGTTGGCTGGACGGTTGGTTTATGAAGCAGTAGTGATGCCAACAGTGTGGGCTCAATGCCCATTACCCATTGAGGTTACCATGAAGGGGCTCTCCAACTGAGCCGCTCCCCTCGCCTGAGGTGTGGTGGTCCTCTCTAGTGAGCAAGACTCAATCAATCGATAGCCACACCCATAGCTCCAATGCCTCCTCATTGGATAATGATGGGATAGTGTAGGGCAAGGGGCTTAGAATAGTTCACAGGTCGGCACAACATCGAGGGCCGAAAGATCTGTTCTGTGCTGTATTGTTCTATGTTCTATGTATATTTAGGTTGCCTGTTCAGCCAGTATGTGTATAGATGATTTCGGAAAGCATTTAACTGTACAGATAGAAAATGGAAAGTGCACTGCCAAATCAGCACAGTGGGCATAAATGGAATTAAAGGCTAACCTGAAGGTGACTAAATACCCTCAGTGAATTGTGGGCAAAGAGGAGATCTGCCATCTTTACCTGGTCTGACCTACATGTGACTCCAGAACCCTAGCAGTGCGGTTGACTCTCCTCTGAGCAATTAGAGGTGAGCAATAAATGAAAGCCCAGCCGAAGGTGCCCATATCCTGTGAATGAATCAGGAAAAAAAGCCTGACCTTTAACAGGTTTAAGATCCAATTTAACTTCATGAGGGTGTTTAGTTTTAATTGTTTTTAACTGTAAAATTTGAGGATTTTCACTGTGAGAATTGGAACCCATTAGGCCGTGGTTGGTGTCTCTATAAAATTATTGGGGAAAAATGTATGCGGACTGTATCGATTGGCTCAGCCAGCGCTGGTCCAGGGAAAGGCCGGGGTGGGGGGGTGGTGGGAGTTGGTTGGGGGACAGCTTTGTGGATGGGGGGTCCCGGATGTGTTGGTGAACAGGGTGGAGTAGAGCAGGGTGTGCCACCTTTTCTCTGAGCTGACCACCAGTGAAGGCCAAGCAAGTGGACCCAGCCAGCCTGGAGCAGAATTGAACAGTGGTGTGCCATGGGAGAGAAGGAGGACAGGGCAATGCAGAAAGAAGGCCCGTGGTCTGTTCTGTCAAAATCAGGAATTGGTGGAGAATCTCAGCAGGTTTGGTAGCATCTGTGGAGAGAAAGCAGAATTAACGTTTCAAGCCCTGTGAGTCGTCTTCAGAACTGGTCTCAAAACAGGCCGCTGGGCCCAAAAAGTTAACTCTGCTTTCTCTCCACAGATGCTGCCAGAACAGCTGAGTTTCTCCAGCCGTTTCTGTTTACCAGTTTCTGGTTAAAAATAAAAACTCATGCAGGGTTATGGGGATGAGGTGGCGGAAGGTGAGACTGAGTGGGATAATCTCCAGAGGACTGGTGCACCTTGATGGGCTGAATGGCCTCTTACTGCGCTATAGGGTTCAATTCTAGGATTCTAACAGCCCAGTTTTGTTTGAAAGATAAATATTGACAAAGACGCCAAGGAGAATTCCCCTGGCTTTTTGAATATAGTGCCATGGGGCATTGTACACCTATGGAGATGGGGCTTTGGTTTAAAATGTTACCAGTTCTCAGCAGTTCCTTTGTACTGCACTGGGACAGCAGCTTTGTCTCTAGTCTCTCGAGTGAGAGGCTCTGATGAATAAATTTCAGATGCAGAGCAGGAGTACAACCTAGTCAGCCTGGGCTGATAGAAAGGCCAGCCTCTCAATAGAGTTGTGCTAGGCAATGTGGATGTGCTGTCTGCAAGCTTCTGTCGGTGACCAGAATGCAGGCTAATGGAAGGATTTTATTAAGCTGGAGAGGGCTTGGAGAGATTTACCAGGATATTGCCAAGTGTGGAAGGTTTGAGGTTTAAGGGAAGGCTGGACAGGGGTCTGGGACTAAGGCACAACCTTAGAGTAAAGGGAAGACCTTTTACAATGGAGATAAGGAGAAAGTTCTTCAGCCAGAGAGTGGTGAATCTATGGAATTCACTGCCACAGAAGGCTGTGAAGGCTAGGTCACGGAGTACCTTTAAGACTGAGATAGATATGCTCTTGGTTATCAAAGGGATAAAGGGTTATGGGGAGAAAGCGGGAGAATGGGGTTGAGGAACTTATCGGCCATGATCGAATGGCGGAGCAGAGTCAATGGGCCGAATGTCCTAATTTCTGCTCCTATGTCTTATGGTCTTATGGCCTTGTTTCACTGGAGTTGGAGGTTGAGAGGTGACCTCATAGAAGTTTATACAATCATGAGGGTATAGAGACTATTAATGGTTGGTGTCTTTTCCCTAGGATGAGGGATTCCAAGCTTAGGGGGTGTAGTTTTAAGGTGAGAGGACAGAAATTTCCCAACGTCATGAGAAGCAAGTTTTTTTACACAGAGGGTGCTTTCTGGGTTGCTTGCTATTCATCAATATCATGACAGGAACAGCAACAAGACAAGAAAGTGGTGTAGTACCATATTTCCAAGAACACAGTTAGCGATGGCCAATAAACTTCGACCTTACCATAGACACCCAGATCCAAATATTAGCATGGAAGTAAGTTGAAGTGATGAAGAGACTATGGTAGCTTTATTCGAGTGAAGTTTCAGGTGTCCTTTTCTCTTGACCAATGTCTCATTGTTGTTATTTTTGTGATCCTAATGAAATCACTACAGCTGTGATTAGCAGAAATACATGAGTCGGCCCCTGAGTTGTGACCACAAAGCCTTCCAAGATGGAGTTTCTGACCAGCTAGGAAGGGTCCAAAAATATTTAGTTAAATGAAAATCCATGTTTCTCCACACTTGATCCGACCACCCAAATGAAGGTTTGCTAAAAAGAAAGCACTTGCATTTATAGAGAGCTTGTTGTGACCTCAGGGATGGCTCCAAACACTGTGCGCAGAAGGAACTGCAGCTGAAACATTGAGGTTGTAGGTGTAGACGTCAGGTTGCACACTGAAAGTTGCAAGAACAGAAATGAGATAAATTTCCCAGTGGTTAGTTTGATTGATTTTGTTTGAGAGATGAATATCAACTGTGACAGTAGAGAGACCGCTCCTGCTGCTCTTCATTCGGAACTCTTTACATTGACGTGAGAGCAAAATTGAGACTTTGGTTTGTGGTCTTCTGAGAAAGCTAGCCCCTCTGACGGTGCAGCACTCCTTTGGTATTGGCTGTGCGGTGCTGGCCTCAATTTTTTCACTCAGGTTTCTGGAGTTTGTTTTTTAATTCATGCATGGGACGAGGACGTCACAGTATGTATTGCCCACTCCTAATTGCCCCAGAGGGCAGTTAAGAGTCAACATGTATTGCTATGGGTCTAGAGTCACATGTAGACCAGACCAGTTAAGGATAGCAGATTTCTCTCTCTGAGCTTCTTTCATTAGTGGAACAGAGGGGCTTTTCATAACAATCGACAATGGTTTCATGATCCTTAGGCTCTTTGTTCTGGTTTATTTATTGAATTCAAATTCCACCCATCTGCTGTGGCGAGATTGGAACCCAGATTCCCCAGAATGTTACCGGTTCTCTGGATTGTTAGTCTAGCAATAATACCACGAGGGTGTTGCCTATCCAGTTGGCAACTTCAACGTGTAACATTTGGATTCAGAGGCGACAATGAAACCATTGGTGGCACAAGGGCTGGAATTTTTTGCCACGGTCTTTAAAAAGAGGATGTCGCACCCAGAAATGGCCTTTTCTTTCCCTGCAGCTCCTATTTTGGCCAGTGGAGTAAGGGGACAAGGCATGAAACGTGTAGGTAGGAAATCTGCACTCAGAAAAGGACATTTGAAAATTATAATGAGTTTAAGCAGACTCCAATTTTATTTAGGCAATGGCAAGGACTTTAATCCATAGGAAGAGAATCACTAATTGATGGAAAAAGTGTAAAGGCTCTTGAAGTGTTGTTAACATCAGTTAGGTGTCACAATCTGATTCTATTTTAAAACGCCAGGCAATATCAACTTTAAAAAAGGTTTATGCTTTCACTTTAAAAAAAAACGAACTGGACCACCTGTTCCACAGTTCCAGTAGAGTTCTTGGTTAGCATTTTCCAGGGCCTGATGTTATAGCTGAGGTCAATGAGAATGCTTGGCTAAGTTTCAAAAACTACAAAACCACTTCCTACAACAGGGAATCTGACTTCATTGTATGATGATCATTTCAAATAACCTCATGAAAGATTAGGAGTCTTTGGTTTGGGTACTTAAGTAGAATTTTGTTTATTTTATAACAGATTGAACAGTCAAGAATATTTAATCTTTTTCACTATCAAATGTGTATGAACAGAGCAGTATTAGCTTGTGAGATTATTTTAATTTTCATAAAACATTGTGGATACTGGATTTTTGTGGATGTTTAAGATGGGGCAAAGAGATAATGGGAGTAGGGGGTGGGTAAGGATGCGCGAGTTGGCATGTAGGAACCTGGGAAGGTCGGGAGAAGGGAGTGAGAGGATGTGAAAAGTGAACTAACTGAGGCAAAGCCCCAGAGAAACAAGGGGAGCCTTCTAACCTGCCTGTGCTGTTTCTAGGCTGGGGAGCTTGAAACTGTGCCACAATCCCACCATTCCAGAGTGAGAATTGGCTATAACAGGACCCATAACACCCAAGTTGGTCCTCCTCGTCAAGAAATTACCTGACTTGAGCAAGCAAAAATCTGCTGTATCATTCAGAAAGAAAACCAGCAATCAAAAAAGCAACATACAGTCATAAGTCATACAGCATGGAAACAGACCCTTCAGTCCAATCAGTCCATGCTGTCCTTAATCCCAAATTAAACTAGCCCCACCTGGCTCCATTTGGCCCATATCCCTACAAACATTTCTTAATGAAATGTATTTTACATATTGTAACTGTGCCCAGACCCACTTCCACTGGATGTTCATTCCACACACGAACCACTCTCTGTAATAAAAATATTACCCCTCATGTATTTTTTAAACCTTTGCCCTCTTGCCTTAAAAATATGCCCCTAGCCTTGAAATCAGCCACCCTGGGGAAAAGTTCAACTTGTCTGTACCCTTCATGATTTTATAAACATCTGTTAAGTCACCCCTCAATCTCCTATGCTCCAGTGAAAGATGTCCCAGCCTCTCCCTTCCTGACAACATCCTGGTCTCTCTTTTCTGCACACTCCAGTTTAATAATATCCTTCCTGCAACAGGGCGACCAGAACTGGACACAGTGCTCCAGAAGAGGCCTCAGCAATGGCCCTGTACAACCCCAACTTCTATTCTCAGAGGTCTGAGCAATGAAGACAAGCATGCTTAACTCCTTCTTAACCACCCTGTCGACGTATGATGGAAACTTCAAAGAATTACATATCTGAGCCTTTAGGTCTCAAGTGAAAGGAAATCTTCACTTTTCATACCTAGATTGTTGATGAGGCTGGGGTTTAATCACACCATGTTAGTGAATTTAATTTTGTGTCTTGCTAGGGTGAGATTTGAACCAAGATCTTCTCATTGATGTGCGAGATCTGTGTCTGTTCAGCTGCTCCATTGTGTATGTTGGGGTTGGGAGACTCTGTTCCATACAGTTTCGACACGGTGGCTCAGTGGTTAGCACTGCAGCCTCACAGCACCAGGGACCCGAGTTTGATTCCAGCCTCGGGTAATTGTCTGTGCGGAGTTTGTGCATTCTCCCTGTGTCTGTGTGGGTTTCCTCCGGGTGCTCTGGTTTCCTCCCACAGTCCAAAGATGTGCAGGCTAGGTGGATTGGCCATGCTTAATTGCCCGTAGCGTTCTGGGGTGTGTGGGTTATAGGGGGATGGGTCTGGGTGGGATGCTGCAAGCGGCAGTGTGGACTTGTTGGGCCGAAGGGCCTGTTTCCACACTGTAGGGAATCTAATCTAAAAAAGCTGTGTGTAATCCCAGAATAGCAAATTAGGTCAGTGCACACTCTCAGCAAGCAATAATCAATTTTATAGCAACCTTCAGCAGAATGGGAGATTGAATCTGGTCAGTTTCAATGCATAAACTGTGACAGTTGGTTTTCCTTAAACACTGTATGAGCTAAGCTAGTGATCAGGAAGTCAATGCACAAATGAACTCCTCCAGTTCTCTTTTGCTGGTCCTAAAAGGTGGAATTCTCTTACTATATCCCTTCATCTTGTACCTTTGCCTCCTTCTTTAGAACAGTTTGTGATATCTAAACATTTGACCAAGTTTTTGGTGGTTTGTTTTCACCTATCCCCATTTCCGACTGAGTGTCAGATGCAGTTTGATAGCAGTCCTGTGAAGTATAATAAAAAGTTTCATTATATTAAACGCATTCCATGGATGCATGTTGCCATTCTTCTTGTTACAAACTGGAGAGTCATAGAAAATCATGGAATTCCCTACCATGTAGAAGCAGGCCACTTGGCCCATCAAGTCTACACCGACCCTCCAAAGGGTGTCCCTTGACTGTTTCTGAGGTTTGCTTTACACGGACATTATAGCTAAGTTTGAAGGCTGTGCTTAAGTAATCTTTGCACTTTTTTAACAGGCACCGATTAGCCAACGCTTGTTCCCCGACTTGTTCTGATCCAACTAGCGATTCACCTAGTTGTAGCAGCCCAGCTATTGCATCAGGTGTGATGAATGAACTGGGGAGCTGAATGTGGGACTTTCGTTTCTGTGTAGGATAATGCCATATCACAGAGTACTGGTCATCATTAGAAAGGGCCTAGGCCTGAAAGGTCAGCCTTCCTGCTCCTCTGATGTTGCTTGGCCTGCTGTGTTCATCCAGCTCTACACTTTGTTATCTCAGGTTCTCCAGCATCTGCAGTTCCTACTATCTCCAAAACCACTGTACTGATATGTTTTCTTTTCCAATTTGGGGAACTCAAGACTACAATCTCTTGCTCACCATGCCATATTGGTAGGAGCTCAGCTGAATGGCCAGACTTTTGCTAAAATGGTTGGGGGAAGCAGGGTGGGAAGTGGAGGGGTACACGTGGTAGGTACAGGAATGTAGTTGAGCCCACAGCCCTTGGGTACAGATTGGAGGTGGCTACAGGGGCGATTGTGTGATGAGGGGGGACAGATTTAAGATTCCCCTCTATTGTTTGGAAATTTATCGCAGTTAAATTTTGGATCTTCTGCATCACAGTCCTTTCATCCTCACCCAATCCCCATGCTGGATCTGCGCCAACCTACGCCCTCACATATCCCACACTTTCCATACCAACTTCATATGAACTAATGACAAATAATGCCATCCACCATTCTTTCTCCTTACACCCTCCATACCAACCTAACAGCAGCACACGTGTGTCATCAACCCCCAAAAGCCATTCTCTTCCTCAGTGCTAACTCTACCCAATGCTTAACCCAACTAGCACCCTTCGCTCCTACAAACTTCACGCCAACTCACCCAGTATCCATGTGGACAGACCGCAGGAGCCATGATGAGATGAACAAAATAAAGTTGTTAGTAGCAATCATATTGTAAAACAAAATCTAGGAATCATCAAAGCCCATCCAAAACATATAAATACTTTCAAATACTTCATCCAATATTAAAACATACAGTCGTATTCATACCCACACATCAAAGAGAGAGTTACCCCTTTATTTTCATCTTGGAACTGCCAATGAAACTGTGAACAAACAATGCCCTGACTGAGATACATATCGGTACTCAAAACCAGCCACATAGTCATTGCAATAATTGTTGTTAACAAGCAGCTATTTTAACTGTTAGACCAGTTTTTAGTTTTAAAACATCTCGCTGACGTATACAGATAGATTGTTTTTATAACTTGGCAGTTTGACAGTTCCACAGGCTTTATCTGTCCTCCAATGACTTGTAAGAATCCTGAGAAGGTTTTGCTCAAGATATCTACAGGTCTGGCAGTGTCTGTGGAGCAAAGGCTGGGTGAACATTGTGACCCTCCTTCACAACCTGGGCCACTGGATCCAAGACCTTTTAACTCCGCTCAAATACTGCCGGACCTGCTGAGTTTGGCCAGCAAGTTCAGCTTTTTGCTTCAGCTTTCCAGCCTCTGCAGTTCTTTGTTTTATTCCAAACTTTTTCCACTCCCATACTTGGGTAGGATCCTGTCACAGCAATGGTGGTGTCTGTTTGAACTCAGCAATGACTTCAGATGCCTCCCCCACCCCGTCAGAGGTTTGAGCTTTCCCCACTTGGTATTTCAGAGTTTGCCCCCGTTCCCCAATGGTGAAACAGGGGCTGGACTTTCAGATTTGGAATCTGCCCCGTGGAGCCTAGAAATCGGTTGAAACTGAGCGATAGATTTTTGTTGGTGAGGATAAAGAAGTAACATTGAACTGAGATGGACTGGAAGCACATGGACTAAAACGGTTCAAGAAAGCAACTCACTACCACCCTCTGTAGGGCAACTAGGGATCAATAGAAAATACTGACCCCACCAGAGAGGAGCTGGATGCAGATTGAGCACTGGTAGAGCCAAGAACTGTCTGGATGCCTTACTCCTTTTCTTTTAATGTGACAGCAACGTGAGCACCAAGAGGACGTCCTCACTCCCTCCCCTTACCGCAGCTGTGGCAGCAAATAATGTTCACACCCTCCACCCCGCTTTGTGCCACTTTGGGGGCAAACTTGAGTTGTTCCTCCATGAACACTGAGCTGCTGGGTCAGAGCTGCCCGAACCCTTCCTGTGTGGGACAATGGAGGCTTTCATTCTGTCTGTTTGTCTGAGTGCCTTGGAACTGAGTTGTCAGAGGCGAGAGGTCAAAATGACATCACATGCGCTGAGCTATATATAAATCAACTACCACAACTAGCACAGTTCCCACACCAGACTGCATTATAAATAGAAAGCCAGTGTGTCTGTGTGTGTATATGTGTGTGTTTTTTCAGTCATCTGTTGAGGTACAGTCAACTATTGGTTGCCTCGTCGAAGAATCTGAAAATTGTTGAATTGTCCCTGAAGCAGTTACATGGCTGAAAGGAATTCCCCACAGTTGGGCTCAATGCGCAGAGAGATAGAGCAATGACCTCAGCTAATGGTAACCAGATTGCAGCGACACTGCCAGGAATTAATCAGCAAGGCAATGTGGGCCCGAAGGTGAAGCGGCAATAGCGAGGGCTGAGAAACCTTGCACAGTGGATTTTCCCACTCTGATACCAGGGTTGGGGGGGAGGGGGGTAGTGCTGCGGAGTGGAAGGCCAGCCGAGACCTGCGTTTGTATAGCGGTTTTCGCACCTTCAGGATGCTCGCCAGCACTTCAGCATCCCCCGTAGCTACTTTCGAATTGCAGCATCTGCTTTCTTTGAGATTTCTTACCCAGCGTTTAACGTCTGCGCTGCTCCGTCAGCAGCAAACGTACGCCAGTGTTTTCTTACTTGGTGGTTCCAGCCGTTCGTCTTGAGTCAGGAAAATCCAAAACTGATCTTGAAGTGGACGCAAGGAACTCCTCAGGGCACACGATGCCGAGAGAGTGCTCAAATCCACGCATACATGAAATCAGACAGATGATCAGATCGTCTGTTTCAGTGCTGTTGGCTGATGTTGCCTTGGATAGAGAGAGTGAATCCCTCGCTTTTCTCTGAAAACTGAAAGGGCCTCCAATCTAATATCCCATCCTGATATTGCCGTGAACTATTTCCCAAGTCCCGTACCCAGCCCCCGAATGGAAGTTTGGAGATTAGCAAGTGTATACAAATCTTATCTGACCAACGAAATGTGTATGCACAATCACATCCTGAAGCTGTGCCATGCCCTGAGTATTGCACTATTGTATGGTTCTGTGTTTGAAATATATAGTGGGGCATGAACCTGGAACTGTACAACAGGGATGTGTAGCGAGTGAATGTTTCATAAAATGTTCACCCACTAACAAAAGTTTAGTGAGTTTGTTTGCTAAAAAGATTGCAGCAATTTTCATTCATTCACATATGTCAAGCCCTTGGATATTTCACCTTTGATTCTTTTCAGGCACAGAATTTACAGACCTAAAGAAGGAACTATCAAGAGGTAGTGACTAAATGTTTCTTAAAAGAAGAAAGAGTGACAGTGAGGTTTGGAAGACCGTAAGACATAGGAGCAGAATTAGGCCATTCAGTGCATCGAGTCTGCTCTGCCATCCAGTGAAATCATGACTGAATTGGTAATCCTCAACTCCACTTTCCCCTTGATGACCCTTGATTCTTTTACTGATTAAAGATCTGTTTATTTCAGCCTTGAACGTACATAATGGCACAGTCTCGAAAGAAAATGAATTTGAAAGCTTAGAGGCAAGACAGCTGAGGTCATGTCTGCTGAAATATAGCAAAGTAAGTGAGGAATGCGCAATTGTTCGCAGAAGGTAGTGAGGATGAAGAATGTTAGGAAAGCATGGAGAACTGAGAGACTTTAATGGAAGGAAGGCAATTTTATCCTTGATCCTTGACTGGGCATCGAGGTAGGTCAGCAAGCACAAGGATGGTGGGTGAGGAAACTCAGTGTTGGTTGATGTGGGTCAAAGAGTTTTGGATGAGCTGAGATTTACAGAGCATGCAAGGTGAGAATCTCAACAGGGCAAGATTGGAATATCAGTTCGTGTGGATGTAGGGTTCAGTAGCATTTGGCCACAAGCAGGCCTAGACTCAGGTGACGTTACAAGGTGAGGAGCGCATAAGGAGGCTACACAAGGATAAAGAAAAGTTAGATGATTGCAGAATTTCGAGTTGCAGAGAGATCTGGGTGTCCTAGTGTATGAATCACAAAACATTAACATGCAGTTACAGCAAGAAATTAGGAAAATTAACCAAATGTTTTATTGCGAGGGGAATTGAAAACCAAAGTAGGCATGTGATGCTTTAGTTTTGTAGGGCATGGACAAACATTTGAAATACTGTATGATTTATCATTCTCTTGAAGTTTTACCAAATTGGTACCTGGAACGGCGAATTGCCTTGTGAGGAAAGGCTGGTCAGTCTCGGCTTCTATCCACTAGAGTTTGGGTAAGTGAGATGGGACTTGTTTGAACCACATAAGATCCTAAGTGTTTTTAACAGGAAAGATGTGGAAAGGATCTTTTCCTGTGTGGGACAATCTAGAACTAGGGGTCACTGTGTCAAAATAAGAGGGGTTGGCCATTTGAGTCAGGGAAGAGGAGAACGTTGTTCTCACAGCAAATTGTGAATTTTTGGAAATCTCTTCCTCAAAAGGTGAAAGTGGAGCCCTTGAATATTTTTAAGGCAGAGTTAGATAGATTTTGATAAGCTAAATGGTTGAAAGGCTACCAACAATAAACGGGAATGCGAAGCAATCAGATCAGCCATGGTCTTATTGAATGATAGACCTGGCAGAAAAGGCTGAGTGGCCCACTTCTGCCCCTAATTTGCATGTTGAAGTGGAATTCTGATGGAGATGGTGTGAAGTTGGAAGCTCTGCTCAGGGACAAAGACACGCAAATCTGATTCCACCTTAGTGGCAATGAAAGACGTTGGAGCTTTTTGTTTATTCTTTCGTGCGACGTGGGCATTGTTGGCTGGGCTGGCATTTATTGCCCATCCCTATTTCTCCTGGAGAAGATGGAGCCGAGATACCTAATTGAACCTCTGCAGCTCTTGGGGTGCAGGGACATCCACAATGTTGTTAGGGAGCGAGTTCCAGGTTTTTGACGCCATGACAATGAGGGAACGCCGATATATTTCTAAATCAGGATGGTGTGTGGATGAGAGGGGTACATGCAGGCGGTGGTGTTCCCATGTATCTGTTGCCTTTGCCCTCCTTGCTGGTGCGTGGGTTACAGGTCATGGGTGACATTGTCGAATGAACATTGAGTTAGAGCATCGCACCTTGCAGATGGTGCCCACTGCTGCCTTTTTGCATTGGTGGTGAAAAGAGTGAACACTGAAGCTTGGGATTAGGTACCAAGCAAGAAGGCCGCTTCATTCAGGATTGTGTTGAACTTGTTGAAGGTTGTTGGAGCTGCACTCATCCAGGCAAATGGGGAGTATTCTATCACACCCCTGGCTTGTGCCTTGTAGATGACGGACAGGTTTTGGGGAGCCAGGAGGTGCGTTGCTTGCTGCAGGATTCCCAGTCTGCTGCTGAGTGCTGAGAAATTGGTGCTTGTGGTGAGATCTGAAGACCGTTTCTTTGGCCTTCCTTTGGCTTTATTTGAGGACATTGCAACTCCTACAGGACGGGATGTTAGACAGGCAATGTAAGAGGGTTTGCAGAGTTGGCCATTGGAGGACAGCATAGACAAAGCACCTAACGTCAAACCTTCAGCTGACATTGCTGAGGGAGAAAATGCAAATAAAGGAAGGGGAGGAACCCAGGAGAGATTTCTGGGGAGCTATGGGCTACAAAATTAATTGTTTTGTTGGGGTGGGGGGGGGGGGCAGAGAGTGGGAAGATAAGCCGATGCAGGCAAAGATTTGCTAGCTACAATGGGTGCAGTTCGTCCAGCTTTCAGACAGAGGGTATCAATGGAAGGGGGTGGTATGGCCGACTGTGCTGTAATGTCTGTGGACAGGTTGAGAAGAATGTGAAGGGTTATTTTACCATGGTCATAATTGCAGACGCTTTATTCGGGGATGCTTCAATGTGCAGGGGAAGAATGTTGACAAAAGAGGTACAGATGGAGGGCTATGGCAATCTGTCTGGATTTGACTTTGTTCAAGGACTGAAAACAAAGCTTGGAGATGGAGCAGTGGCACCCAACATAAGAAAGAACATGTGAGTAGGTGTGGACCAAGATTGTGTATGGTTACCTACTTCTGATTTAAACCATGACTGAGGCTCCACAACCATCTGAGTGAAGAGGTACTCCCTGCCATCCTAGTCCTAGCATCCCTACAGTATGGAAACAGGCCATTCAGTCCATTCTGATCCTCTGAAAGACCATCCCACCAAGACCCAACCCCCAACCCTATAACCCAGAATTTAGCATAGCCAATCCACCTAATCTGCACATCTTTGGACAGTGGGAGAAAACCCACACACACATGAGGAGACACACAGATAGTTGCCTGAATGTGGAATCAAGCCCAGACCCTCAGCACTGGGAGGCAGTGATGCTAACCACTGAGCCACTGTGCTGTCTGAAGTAATCAAACCCTTAGACAGCAGTTGTATGCTCCCAGCCTGTCCTCCTGTTGTGTCAAGCCCCACCTGAGTGCTGAGAGGTCAAGAGTAGTATTAATGAAGCCAGGTGGGGAGCTGGAAGGAGAGGGGAGAGAACTATTAACCATGATAATTGACATGAGGGTCAGGTAGGCTGGCTGGGGAAGATGGTCAGCAGCATTATGAGAATACGGGCCTCTCCTGGGTCAAACAAGTTGAGGATGAGAAACTGGAGAAAAGAGCTGTGCTGTCACGTTAGCAGTTACACTAAGGCCTGCCTCCTCCCAGTTTTGACCTTTGATGAGCTGTTTCTCTTTGCAGTTGCTGAGCCTGTTAGACAGGAGGGGTCTTGGTATTGTGGTGGTAACAATTATTACTTCATGTCATAATTTCATAACCATCAAAGGGCCTGTGTGAAGTGATGCCAGTTGGCTTTCGATGGTGTTTTTCCCATTTGCGAAGGAACACAAACACAAAGGTCGACTTTAAAGCAGCCTTGTTGAAAGGAAATTTTGACTTACTGTGACAGAAATACCCCATGCCAATGTCCTGTTAATAACTACGCCATCTGTTTTGCTATTGTGGTTGGAATTGCTTGGAAAGAGACAGCCGATCCCAGCTGAAGGATTTACCTCAATCCTAAAACATACAGGAGTATCAGGCACATTGCCCCTGGTGGCTCTGTTTTGCAAACTGGAATGAGCTAAGGCAGACAGGGGGACGATTGACTGTTCTGCATTTATTCCTAACTGCAGAGCGAATGAGTTTTCATTTGGTTTAGCACCTATTTGTAATTGCAGAGCGACAAATCAACCTTTTAAGTATAGGCATTGCTCTGTCGCATTGGGCTGTAGGTTATAATCACTTGCTGACTTGTGGCTGGGGTATTTTTCTGCTTTCCTATTTTCCTTTCAAGACATTTTCTAATCAACTTGTTCAGGCATGCTCACACTTCTCTGCAGCAGATGGGACTTGAAGACCGGCCTCCTTGTCCAGAGGCAGAGACATAACCCATGCATTTCAAGGCCCCTTCCGAATATCTTGTCCAAAAATATTTTTTAATCAATCTGTTTGGGGAACTTATCTCACACCTCTGGGGTAGGTGGGACTTGAACCCAGGTCTTCCTGGCTCAATGGTAGGGACACTGTCAATGCATCACAAGAGCCCTCCTCTTGGTGTCTGAACTGAGTCTAATGGCTGGTCTAATTTTATCAGCGATAAGAGGATAAAGGACTAAAGAGTCTTAACAAGAAGAGTCTTTCATAACAATATGAAGCTTATTGCATGAGAGAAATACGTTGAAATAGTATGAGATAGTAGGAACTGCAGATGCTGGAGCCAGAGATAACACAGCGTGGAGCTGGAGGAACACAGCAGGCCAGGCAGCATCAGAGGAGCAGGGAAGGTAACGTTTTGCCTTACAGTGGCTGAAATACTGAAAGACTGAAATACCCCATGCAAATATAATAACCACACCATCTGCTTTGCTATTGTGGTTGGACTATAAGCTCTGAAGAAGAAGAAGGGTCCTGACCCGAAACGTCAGCTTTCTTGCTCTGCTGATGCTGCCTGGCTTGCTGTGTTCCTCCAGCTCCACACTGTGTTATCTTTAAAATAATATGAACTCATCGCACTTGAATGTAATTACAACTACCGGGAGCCAGAGATGACTTGTCTGGCTCCATTGAAACCTCATGGTGGGCCGTCTGCTTCGCAACCTGAAGATGTTGCATTATCAGCTAATGCAGCATCAACATTAACTATTTCAGAAACATTAACCTCTGCTATCACAATTGATGTTAACACTAGATAAGTCAAACTCCAGGGTGAAATCTGACACAATAGACTGTAAGCTTTTTCTTTCTTCTGTTTTCCTCGGAGGTCAGTCGCTGAACTTATTCACAAGTGTTATTGCTCATAAGGCAAAAGGAAACTATATTACACTGTATATAAGACCTTGGCGAAACAAACTCATTATGAATGTCAGAAGGAAAGATTCAGATCTTTTAACTGGACAACAAGCTTAAAGATACCCACTTCTCAGTAAAGAGTAATCCCTGTGTTCAAAACCATGTCCCTTATTCAGGTGGTACAGCTGTAACCGATTACCTTTAGGCATTCACTTGATGCCATTTTCTTTAGTTAATGTCTCTTCCTGAGTCCTTTAAACAAGCTGCTAACTTAACTCAATTATTAACATTATAATCTTCAACAGCTTTGTAGGATGCCTCCCTCTCTGACACTTGCACAGCCTTTTATTTCTGACTTTCTTTGAAGCAACTCAGGATTTATTTATCACTGAGCCATGACTGTTTGGGCGATCAGCACCTCTTCTCTGAAGGACATCTTCTGAGTAAAGCAACCTGATTCTAACTAAATGGGCTGTCTGAAGGAACCTCTTTTCTGCACCTCATTCTCTCTCTCTCTCTCTTCCTCTCTCTCTCCATCAAGGTCATAAAATTCAAGAGAGCACGCACCCAAACATTTAACTCCCCCTGTGGCTAGCTGTCCATTTCTCCAAATTTGCAAGCATTCACGAAAGATGCTGTTAAAATCAAAAGAGTGCAGGAAAGATTTACAAGGATGTTGCCAGAGCTGAGGGTTTGAGCTTTAGGAAGAGGTGGAATAGGCTGGGACTATTTCCCATGGAGTGTCAGAGGCTGAGGGGTGACATTATAGAGGTTTATGAAACCATGATGGGCATACAGAAGGTAAATACACAGGAAAGGTCTTTTCCCCAGGGTGGGCAAGTCCAAAACTAGAGGGCATAGGTTTAAGGTGAGGGGAGAAATACTTAAAAGGGACCTAAGGGGCAATGTTTTCACACAGAGGGTAATGTGTGTATGGAATGAGCTGCCAGAGGATGTGGTGGAGGCCGGTACAGTTACACATTTAAAAGACATCTGGATGGGCACACGAATAGGAGGGGATATGAGCCAAATACTAGCAAATAGGACTTGCTTGGCCTCATAAGACAGTATCTTCATTCCGGATATCAGCCTGGTGAACTTTCTCTGCATTGCCTCGAAACATATCTTTCGTCAGATCAGGGACCTAAAACTGTTCCCAGCATTCTAGTTGTGAGCAAGTATGTGCTTGGTTAATGTTGTAGAATTGTGACGAAAGTTCTTTTGTTCATTAACGGGATTAATTTAGGATACAAAAACAAAGTCGCTGGAAAAGCCCAGCAGTTCTGGCAACATCTGTGAAGGGAAAAGCAGACTTAATGTTTTGCATCCAGCGACCTTTCCTCAGAACTCAGAATTTGGAACTGTGGTTGGCATGGACGAATTGGACTAAAGAATCTGTTTCCGTGCTATATTTTTATCTCACTGCCTAAAAGTGACTCTCTGACCTTTACAGAACTGAAAATTAAAATCCATTTTCCTCCACTTAAGAATGATGTTCCCAAATGATGATAGGTGGCGATGGTCTAGAACATAGAACATAGAACATAGAACATTACAGCACAGTACAGGCTCTTCGGCCCTCGATGTTGTGCCGACCTGTCATACCGATCTCAAGCCCATCTAACCTACACTATTCCATGTACGTCCATATGCTTATCCAGTGACACCTTAAATGTACCTAAAGTTGGCAAATCTACTACTGTTGCAGGCAAAGCGTTCCATTCCCTTACTATTCTCTGAGTAAAGAAACTACCTCTGACATCTGTCCTATATCTTTCACCCCTCAATTTGAAGCTATGCCCCCTCGTGCTCGCCGTCACCATCCTAGGAAAAAGGCTCTCCCTATCCACCCTATCTAACCCTTTGATTATTTTATATGTTTCAATTAAGTCACCTCTCAACCTTCTTCTCTCCAATGAAAACAGCCTCAAGTCCCTCAGCCTTTCCTCGTAAGACCTTCCCTCCATATCAGGCAACATCCTAGTAAATCTCCTCTGCACCCTTTCCAAAGCTTCCACATCCTTCTTATAATGCGGTGACCAGAACTGTACGCAATACTCCAAGTGCGGCCGCACCAGAGTTTTGTACAGCTTCACCATAACCTCTTGGTTCCGGAACTCGATCCCTCTATTAATAAAAGCTAAAACACTGTATGCCTTCTTAACAGCCCTGTCAACCTGGGTGGCAACTTTCAAGGATCTGTGTACATGGACACCGAGATTTCTCTGCTCATCTACACTACTAAAAATCTTACCATTAGCCCTGTACTTTGCCTTATGGTCACTCCTACCAAAGAGCATCACCTCACACTTGTCTGCATTAAACTCCATTTGCCACCTCTCAGACCAGCTCTGCAGCTTATCTATGTCTCTCTGCAACCTACAGCATCCTTCGTCACTATCCACAACTCCACCGACCTTAGTGTCGTCTGCAAGTGGTATTATCGCTGAACTGTTAATCCAGAGATCCAGATAACGTTATGGGGACCTGGGTTCAAATCTCACCACGGCAGGTGGTGGAATTTGAATTCAATAAATATCTGGAATTAAGGATCTAATGATGACTATTGTCAATTGTTGGGGAAAACCCCATCTGGTCACTAATGGGAAGGAAACTGCTATCCTTACCAGATCTAGCCTACACGTGACTCCAGACCCACAGCAATGTGACTCTGAATTAGGGGTGGGAAGTTAATGCTGCCTAGGCAGCGATGCCCTCATCCTGCTAATGAATAAAAGAACTTCCATCACAATTATACAGCATTAAACAAGCATGTATTGCAACCTATTTGCTCACAGCTGGAATGCTGGGAACGGTTTTAGGCCCCATACCTGAGGAAAGATATGCTTGGAGGCAACCCAGGGAAAGTTCACCAGGCTGATATCTGGAATGAAGACACTGTCTTCTGAGGACAGGTTGATGAGATTGGGCCTGTACCCTTTGGAATATAGAAAAATGAAAGGTAACCTTATTGAAACACACAAGATTCTTAGAAGACTTGACAGGGGTGGATGGGGAAACATGGGAGAGTTTAGGACTAGAGGGTCTAATCTCAGAATAAGGCTTGCTACTTTTTGGACAAAAAGAAATCGAGGAATTTCTTCTCTCAGAGAGAAGTGCATCTACAGAATTCTTTCCCAAAGAGGGTTGTTGAGGCAGGTTATTCTGTACATTGAAGGCTGAGACAGAGAGGTTTTTACTCAGGAAGGGAAACAAGAGTTCTGGGGTAAAGGCGGGAAAGTGGAGTTGTGGATTATCAGATCAGCCGTGATCTCATTGTATCGCGGAGCAGATTTGATGGGCTGAATGGCCTGCTTCTGCCCTTATGGTCTTAGAATAAGATTCCGCAACCAATGAATGACCTATTTCTGAGACTGTCGCCAGTGGTCTTGGTGTTTGAAAGAAATTGACAAACGCATCAGATAAACTGCCACTCTCCTCTCAGTAATGATTCGTAGAGAAAAAAATCAGCTGAAGAAAAAAATTCACAAAACTAATCAAAAATGTGCAAACGCTGAATGCAGTAATGGAACATAGAACATAGAACAATATAGCGCAGAACAGGCCCTTCGGCCCTCGATGTTGTGCCAACCTGTGAACTAATCTAAGCCCCTCACCCTACACTATCCCATCATCATCCATCTGCTTATCCAAGGACTGTTTAAATGTCCCTAATGTGGCTGAGTTAATTACATTGGCAGGCAGGGCGTTCCACGCCCTTACCACTCTCTGAGTAAAGAACCTGCCTCTGACATCTGTCTTAAATCTATCACCCCTCTATTTGCAGCTATGCCCCCTCGTACAAACCGATGTCATCAACCTCGGAAAAAGACTCACTGTCCACCTATCTAATCCTCTGATCATCTTGTATGTCTCTATTAAATCCCCTCTTAGCCTTCTTCTCTCCAATGACAACAGACCCAAGTCCCTCAGCCTTTCCTCATAAAACCTTTGCTCCAGACCAGGCAACATCCTGGTAAATCTCCTCTGCACCTTTTCCAATGTTTCCACATCCTTCCTGTAATGGGGCAACCAGAACTATACACAATGTATCTAGCTCTGAAAATTTGCCTGTCATTATTCTGTTTTGTGCTGTAATAAGACAGTGCTAAAAGCCAGTGTTACATTGCCAGTGACTCTCTGTAAACGTGCTTACCTCGCACGGAACAGAGGGACTTGCATTTCGCACCTCTCTTGACCTCAGGACCTCCAGAAGCGCTTTGCAACCGATAAAGTGGTTTGGAAATGTAGTCAGGTTGTAAAACATGACATCCAAATTGCGCATCAGATAATCTGTATTTTTTTCCACAATGCCCACGGAGTGATAAATTTTGCTGAGGACCCTGGGAACAGTTCCTTGGTTTTTCTTCAAAACAGTGCCCGCGTGGTTAGTAGTAGTCGCCTGAGATGACAGTCCGTTCTACCCCCTATTTGAGAAGTGGCGTCTCAAATTAAAGTGCGGTGCCTCCCCAGCAGCACCACCACACTGCCAGCCTTGATTTTGGGTTCAAGTTTCTGGAGCAGGATTTGAACACACAGGACCTGTTGGAACGCATAGAAGAGTTCTCAAGCCTGGGTGAGTGGTGGGAAGCAGGGGAAAATCTCTCGGAAAATATTATCCTGAACTTGCGCAGCAAATGATGAATCAGAGCAGTGCAGGAGCTGCTTGAGAAGTCCTCCATGCCTGGCACTGGATTTGACATTGAAACAAATAATATTGATGTAAGGTAATGTTTTTAAAGTAAAGGAGTTCAAACACCGAACCGATAAACTGTTTGAAGGAATATAAAATGAAGGATTATTTCCATTTGCTCGGTGATCAGCAACAAACAACATAAATCTGGGATCAGTGCAAGAAAACAAACGGGAGAGGTTAAACTTTAAGCTTTTATTTTTTTAAAAGTCTATTAGAATGTGGATTCCATTACTTCAAGTGTTTATTGAATTTAAGTCAACCACAGGGTTTCACAGTATTAAGGCACAAAGCAGTGAGACAGATGAGGAGCAATAGAAGGGAGATGGTGTAGAGTGCTTTGGCTTTGAACTAGTAGCAGCTCTGACATAAATGGAAGAGTTTGGGAAAGAGGATTGGACGGCACACTTTGTAATTTACCCACCCCCATCGATAGCGGAGGAGGGAACTGATTAAGAATTAAGATTGAGAGCAGCCTAGGAGAGGCCATTGGATCAGATTGGGGCAGGTTGTTAGAGGGGAGCGAGAGGCTTGGGGGAGATGTGTATGAGGAAGTGGGGGCGGTGTGAGTATGGGGATAGGTTAGGAGGTGTGACCAGAAACTGAGAGGAATGGGCATCTGGTCAGTAATGTCGGGCTCACTAGGAAGTCAGACCCCTCCTTGGGGAGTTTTGGTGGAGACAGGAAGTGTCTTTGCGTCCTTGGAAATGAGTCCGAATGAATGGCTTTGGCCCAAATTATTCACATGCCCACTCCTTGGATGCTGTCTGACCTACTGTGCCTTTCCAGACTCACACCTATAGACACAAGGTCTTTGAGTTCTTCGGTTTTGTCCAGGCAAGCAGATAAATGGAATGACATCCATGCCCTGGTCTGCAGTCCGTCTTGTTGGTTTGATTGGTACTCTGATGAGGAAACAGATTCAATAGAAGTGAAGGCTGGCCCACTGGGAGCCTGGCTCACCAGAGTTTTCCATTTAGACAAACAGCAGGCTGGAAAGACACAGCAAGACAGACAGCACCTGGGGGAGGAGATGTCAATGTGTAAGGTGTTACCCTTCTTCAGGACTGGATGTGGGGGTAGGGGGAGCTGCAGAGAAAGGCGGGGTGTGGTGGTGATGAGGGGAGCAGAATGTTGGTGATAGGTGGATGCCTGCTTGTTCGATGGGAGAGATGAGCCCGGTTGGTAGCTGGAATGGAAAGGAAGAGGTGGCACGTGGAATGGAAGGGTGGTAGGTGGGGCTGGAAAGCGAGCCAGGCGATCAGTGGGAAGGTTATTTGAAATTAGAGGACGCAGTGTTGGGCCCTCTGGACTATAGGTGCCTAGGTGGAAGGTGTTGTTCCTCACATTTGCATTCTGAACCGCTGTGACGCTGGAGGAATCTGAGGATGAACATGTCAGAGGGGGAGTGGGGTTAGCTGAAAAGGGTGGTGACCAGGAGCTGTGCTTTTGATTTTATTTGATTTATTATTGTCACATGTACCTGGTTATAGTGAAAAGTATCGTTTTATATGCTATCCAGGCAAATCATACATTGCATAAGTACATTGACTTGATAGAGGTATACATGACTTGATAGAGGTGGACAAAGCGATCAGAGATGTAGATAGCGTGAACTGCCAGAGACTTTTTCCTCGGGTGGAGGTGGCTATTATGAGGGGAAATAGTTTTAAAGTGAGTGGAGGTAGATATAGGGGAGACGTCAGAGGTACGTTGTTTACTCAGAGAGTGGTCGGGGCGTGGAATGCATTGCCGGAGAGGGTAGTGGAGTCGGCCTCATTTGGGGCATTTAAGCGGCTGTTAGGTAGGCATATGGATGATAGTGTAAGGTAGGAGTGGAGGTTAGATAGACCTTAGGTTTAGGGTAAAAATTTGGCATAATGTAATGGACCGAAGGGCCTGTGCTGCGCTGTACTGTTCTATGTTCTATTACTGCAGAAGGCAGCATATAGTGTTACTGCTGCAGAGAAGATACAGTGAAAGATCAACTCTAATATATGAGAGGTCTGCTTGAAAGTCTGTTAACAGCGGGGAAGAAGCTTTTCTTAAAACTGTTGGTACATGTTTCCAAACTTTTTTATTTTCTGCGATGGAAGAGGGGAGTATAACTGGGGTGGGAGGGGTCTTTAATCGCATTGGCTGATTTCATTAGGTAGTGTGAAGTGTAGACAGAGTTAAATGGTAGGAAGGCTGGTTTATGTGAGGGACTGGGCTGTGTGCACAATTCTCTGTAATTTCTTGTGGTCATGGGCAGAGCAGTTGCCATGCAAAGCTGTGGTCCATCCAGATAAGTTGCTTTCCATGATGTGTCTGTAAAAATTGGCAAAAGTTATTGCGGACATGCCGAATTTCCTTAGCCTTTTGAGGACGTTACATTTCAAATGGCAGATGTAAATGCAGCACAATCTTACTACGACGTTTACGTTTCCAGTACAACTCCTGGGAGCAGGGTGGGAACTCCTGCCTCATCCTGCATCCATGAAACACACAAAACGAGGGTTGGAATTAGGATTCAGATAACTTCACTCCCACCTGACCCCAGTTTGAAAGGGAGGCAGAGTTAAATTCCACCTCCAATCCCCCAGCTCCATTGGGCCAATATTGATTGCCTCTGTGTGGAGAATTTGTTTTTTCTGCAGATTGTTAATAGTTAAAGAATTGGACTTTTATTATTTGACCCTAATCATGCATGTATTAAATATTGTCTGTGTGTGTGTGGGAGAGAGAGAGAGTGAGAGATCAATTCTGCCAGTGTGTAAGACTGTATGTATGTGTATGAGAAAGAGACTGTGTGTGACAGACCAGGTGTATGTCAGAGAAAGACAGAGACTCTGTGTGTCTATGTGTGAGAGGGAGAGCGAAGAGTGTGTGTGTGTGTGTGTGTGTGTGTGTGAGAGAGAGAGAGTGAGAGATTGATTCTGTCAGTGTATGAGACGTACGTATGTGTATGAGAGACTGTGTGTGAAAGACAATATGTCAGTGTGAGAACGTGTGTGTATATATGTGTGTGAGAAAGAGACTCTTGTTTATGTGAGAGAGATCAGGTGTGTGTGTGTGTGTGTGTGTGTGTGTGTGTGTGACTATTAGCCTGAATGTCCCATCATTGCTGCCTTAAGTAGATCTTTGACCATTTTGACCCCACGACTAAGATAATCTCAAAAATGTCTACTCCTCATCCCTTCCCCTTATTCCTTTAATATTCTCCTTTAATTTCGGTCTTGGGCCGAGTGTTCGATCCACATCTTCGGCCTTGGTTTATTGTTTCAGGAAGTTTATGTGAGTTAGAAATGGAACGCCAGGCCAGTTTGAGGGAGCTGCTGGGCACTTGGCTCCCATTTGCTTCAGCTGATTGGAAACTTCCACCTAAAGCCCTGTGCTCTGTCCCTTTCCTTTGACAGTACGCCAAAATGCTGAAGCACTTCAGTGAAGACGACGCGAAGATGCAGCCGGATGAATTCTTCGGGATATTTGACACTTTCCTGCAGTCGTTTGCTGAGGCAAAGCAGGACCTGGAGAACATGAGGAGAAAGAAGGAGGAAGAGGAACGTCGGGCCCGCATGGAAACCATGGTAAGGGAGGCATCATGGGAGAGTCATTGAAGAGGGGGCGATTGGGGGAGGGGGAGGGGGAGTGGGAGCGCAGCCGGTATAACTGCATTCCATTGAAGGGTTTGGGTAGACTTTTCACGAGGACATATCCTCTGTGACATAACCTAAAGGCCTGATTTCGAGCCGACGTGTGATGTAACCGTCCCATATTGCATGGTATGAATGTGATGCTCATACAAACTCCAGAGAGAGTCAGAAGAGCATTTGTGGGCCCAGCGGAAATGAAGGCGAGCCGCTAGCATGAACACGCTTGCGCTCAGCTCAGTCAAGTCATTTCCCCGAGCGGCAAGAGTGCCTCCGTGGTAACGGGCCCAGTTTAACAAAACCCTGATCACCCCCTATTCAGTGTAACCAGTTTGATCATATGCAGGGCGTGCGCGTATGCATCAGTATGTGAAGAAGGTAGACTACACTGCAGCTGAAATTCAACAAAATGTAGGCTGCAGGCCATCACACAGTGGAGCAGATGTAGGCCATTCAGTGAGACCATGGCTGACCTGCAACTCCACTTTCCAGACTTTTCCTTGATTCCCTTCCTGATTAAAAAAAGCTGTCTTTCACAGCTTTGAATACACGTTATGACCCAACCTCAACAGTCCTGTCCAGTAAAAAATTCCACCAACTCACTACCCTCTGAGAGAAGAAATTCCTCCTCATCTCTATCTTCAAACGTGCAACCCCTTATTCTGAGACTAATACCCTCTGGCCCCAGACTCCCCCAGAAATGGGAAACAAAGCTTTCCAAATATAACTTAGCAAGTCCCCTCAGAGTCATATAGATTTCTGTGAGATGAAAATAACAAATAGCTGTTGACAAGTCTGCTCCACACTCAGGATAACCCTATTCACCACTAAGTTATAAATTAATTCAATGTAAATGAAAAAATGCTTTCATTTTGGCAAATAATCTATCCTGTGGGATACCATCAAATATATTCTGCAACTTCATTGAATAGTGCCTATACATACTCCCCTGTCCACACTGTTAGTGAGTTCCTCAACAAGGTCAGGATGAATTTCTTCTGTCAGAGGGTTGAGAGTCTTTGCCACAGAGAGCTGTGGGGGCAGAGATTTCTGTGTGTATTTAAGGCTGAGAGAGATAGAGTCTTGATCAGTGATGGAATCAAGGGTAGTAGAGAAGGTACAAGAAAGTACAAATGTAAGAAATGTTGGATGAACCATGATTTATCCAACAGCAGGCTCAAGGGATCAAACTCCCTACTCCTGCTCAACATGTCTTACGGTCTCAAATCAAGTAGATGATTGAAATCACCTTGCACATAATGAGATCCCATAAATGCCAGTGAGTGAACTGACCAGTGACCAGTGACTATTTAGTGATGTGGGCCGAGGTATAAATGTGGAGGAATTACTTGCTCGTTTTGAGGATAGTACAACGTGATGTTCTGTGTCCATCTGTAAAGGCAGACATGTGGCAGAGTGGGAAGAAGAGCTGGGCTGCTTTACACGGGGTCTCGGCCAATCCGCTGCTTTGACACCCGAGTCTGCACTGGGTCGATGTAAGCTGTAAATGTCCCCTTTGGTTTCAGACTCAAAGATTAGTTCCAATACAAGCCCCTCAATTAAGTCAACACTAAATTTAAAAAAAGCAGCCAGTTCAATCCCTGTCTCATGGCTACACGTGAAACCTTACTGTCCACAAAATAATCTTCACAACAGCCAGAAATACTTTGGCAGAGAACACTTTGTGCTGCTTCCAGAGGCTGTGATAGGTGTCCTCCGAGTGCCTGTTTCATGTAGTTTATATTCTTATTGATCCTCTTGATTCTTTCTGTCTTGTTTCCCTTCAGCTTCAAACATGTCAGTGCACATGATCTCTACTCCCCCTGCATCCTTGCCAGTTTGAAGTCAAGGGTCGTCTGGTGTAACAACCCGACAAACGGTTGCCCTCCTGATATTCCATCTCCCACACCCATCACAACACACAATATTGTCCGACTGCAAACAAGATGTTTCAAGAGAAACAAACTCCCATTCCCTTAAATATTAGAAGAAGTAATTCAGGAGTGGAAGGGGATACATATTTGAAAACCCTTGGCATTCCAAGCCAGTAATTGCAGTATGTTCGCTCCTGTGACCCATTATCAGAGTCCTTGGAGTAGCTCACAGCCTTAATATCCCAGCAGTCAGTAATTCTATATATAAATGGGTTTCAAACCAAAGATACTTAACTGTAACTCCAACCAAAGGTGACAACTCACTGACAAATCCTTTCCTCCTTCAGCATTCCCCAAATGTTTTTATTCCATGAGAGTCTAATTATGAGAAAATCTCCCTTCCCTATCTTACCAGGGAATATTTTACCATGTGTCACAGACTGAAAGCAGTTGGTGATGTGGAGAATTTATTTAATTAACTTATCTGATTTTACTGGGCAGTGTGTGTGTGTGTGTGTGTGTGTGTGTGTGTGTGTGTGTGTGTGTGTGTGTGTGTGTGTGTTTGTGTGTGTGTGTGTGTGTCTGTGTGTGTGTGAGTGTGCGTTTGTGTTTGTGTGTGTGTGTTTTTTGATTATGCTATGGGGTAATTTGCTGTGCAATAGGAAGTCTGCCAATCTCCTAATCAGAGCATGTCTGATGGTCACGTTTCCTCCTATATCTAGCCTTTCAACCTCTCTTCAATCCTGAACCTCCCATTTAGGCTTCACTATGCAACCCAACACAGTCACCCCCACAGTTCCTTCTCTGTTTTAAATTTGTCTCCCATTGTCAACTCGTTCATTCCTACAGCTTCAGAACAACCTCGTTTGTACCCATCTCACTCAAATAATTTCTTATAGTTACCTGAGATGATTTGTTCCAATAACATGAAGCTAAACTTGCTGCCCCATTGCTGCTTTCGTACAGTCTTTCCCAACCATAACTGTAATCCTCATTAAGATGTGCAAATCAGAATTAATAAAGGGCTTGATGCAATGCAAGGTAGAGAGGAAAAACACTTTCACTGATAGAGTCATAGAGATACACAGCACAGAAACAAACCCTTTGGTCCAACTTGTCCATACCGACCAGATATCCTAAATTAATCTAGTCCCATTTGCCAGCATTTGGCCCATATCCTTCTAAACCCTTCCTGTTCTCATACCTATCCAGATGCCTTTCAAATGTTGTAATTGTACCAGCCTCCACCATTTCTTCTGGCAGCTCATTCCATACACGCACCACCCTCTGTGAAAAAGTCACTCCTTTTTAAATCTTTCCCCTCTCCCTTAAACCAATGCCCACCTAGTTTTGAACTCTCCTACCCTGTGGAAAATACCACGTCTATTTACCCTGTCCATGCCCCTCATGACTTTATAAACCTCTATAAGGTCACCCCTCAGCCTCTGACACTCCAGGGAAAATAGCCCCAGGCTATTCCGCCTCTCCCTACAGCTCAAACTCTCCAAGCCTGGCAAAATCCTTGTAAATCTTTTCTGAACCTTTTCAAGTTTCACAGCCTCCTTCTAAATAGTGCTTCTCACCTCTGGATGTCACTAAGGGAAGGTGGTAGCCTATGGTGTTATCACGAGGCTATTAATGCAGAGACCTGGGTAATGTCTAAGTTCAGGCCCTGTAGTGGTAGATGGAGGAATTTGAATTCAACAGTGAGGGGGAAAAGAGAATCAGGAACTAGGAGTCTAATAATGACGGTGAAACTGTTGATGATCCATCTGGTCGGCCATCCTTCCTAGTCTGACCTACAAGTGACCCTAGGCAACATCTCAATGTGGTTGACTGCTTGAACAATAAGTGATGCCCACATCCTGTGAATGAAAAAAGCCTTCACAGTCAACTTTTTAAAAATGTGACAGCAAATAGCTCTCAGAAACAGTGAAATATATGATCTCCTGTTAAAACAGTATTGGCTGAGGAGCCAAGTACTAGATAATTCCCTTAGGTATCCAGATGGAAAAGATAGTGGGAAGTCGATTGCAAATTAAAGCACACACCACCTCGTGGGTTAACGCCCTTTTAATGGGCGAAAAGTCCTTTGCAGCTAATTCCTAGGTTCATGTTCAACTATTTCTTCCTTACTGAGATAGGGTGCCAAAGAGAAAAATTTTCCCAATGTCTTCCATCCATTGAGAATGGGAGGCAACGGCCTCATGGTGTTATTACTGGATAATGTTCTGGGAACCCAGGTTTGAATCCTGCCATGGCAGATTGTGGAATTTGAATTTGATAAATGTCTGGAAGTAAGAGCCTAATGATGACGATGAATCCATTGTTGATTGTTGGGAAAAACCCACCTCATTCACTCATGCCCTTCAGGGAAGGAAACTGCCATCCTTACCTGGTCTGGCCGACATGTGACTCCAGACCCACAGCGATGTGGTTGACTCTGAACTACCCACTGAGCAATTTGGGATGGGCAATAAATGCTGTCTAGCCAGCAACACCCTTGCCCTGAGAATGAATTTAAAAAAATTGTCCTTGTTGCTTGTAGAATTTATATACAACCCCACTTCCTGTTCGAAATGGTCTGTCTTATGTACTTTATACCATCTGTTTCTCTGTGAAATAGTTCAGTCTGGGTCATTAAGTATCCTTGGGGCAGTGACTTTAGTTTGCACCACAGAATTTAGCTGGGAAGCATGTGGCAAAACTTTCGAAGGAGATGTTTATTTCCATTTTACTATCTCTCAGCTAAGCCTACAGTCTTTATAGCAAACAAACCAGAGGGAGAAACAGGAGGAGGATCCTCTCCGTTACAGTCATATTACAGCAGAAGGGCCTGGCAACAGTTGGCCAGCAATCCAAAGATCACTGCGAGGATGACCTTTGGCACTTCAGCTCAGCATGGGTCAGAGAGGAGGAAGAAAGCAAACTAGGGCAGAGAAATAGAGAGGGGTCAGCTCCAAGTGTGACGCACTGCCGCCATTAGAGAAGCAAGGGCAGAGGGTGCAAATAGCACAATGAGTTACTAACTCAAACCCATCGCATGGACTACACACAGTCACCTTTCCCCAGCCCCTCCCCCACACTTCCGTCAACGGGAAAACAAATGTGCCCTTGGCCGTACTGTTAGGAAGGGGACATTGAACCCCTCTGATCATTAAAATTGAAACACAAGTCCCTAGTCTGTTATGGCGGGCGCAGAGGTCCCCTTCAAATGATTAACCTGAAACACCCAGAGAAGCTCGCTTCACCTCGCCTAATCTTTTAAACAGAGAAGGAGAGGTTAAATGAAAGAAAATCCTTAACATTCACTTTGTAAGTAACCAGTAACAATTTTTTAAAATTTAACCCGAATAGTGAACAAGTAGACAGAATTACTAACAAACCGAACGCTTCCCTCTTGCCTACTAACTATTCCCTAACTGAACTAAATTCTACTGGTATGCTGTTCCAATAAACACAATTCACACTTACATAAACCAAAGTAATAAGAAAATAAGAGATAATAAAATGTGAGGCTGGATGAACACAGCAGGCCCAGCAGCATCTCAGGAGCACAAAAGCTGACATTTCGGGCCTAGACCCTTCATCAGAGAGCTCTGATGAAGGGTCTAGGCCCGAAACGTCAGCTTTTGTGCTCCTGAGATGCTGCTGGGCCTGCTGTGTTCATCCAGCCTCGCATTTTATTATCTCGGATTCTCCAGCATCTGCGGTTCCCGTTATCACTAATAAGAAAATAAGTTTAGTCTGTCAAAATCTACATTAGTTTCTTCTGCTGTTCTCAAGTCATAAACACTTCTCTTCCACTGATCCAGCTGTCAGGGATGTTCTCTCTGTGATGTCTTCTGTGAGGACTCTTAGCTAGAAGTGTTGTGGTACTTTTATGGATAGATGGTGCTTTCTTAGAGAGCTCAGCAATTCCTTGTGAGAGCTACATGCTTATTTCTCAGATGGCAGTTCACTCTCCCACCAATTTTCAAAAACCCTCTCCTTATATACCACGGATGATATCTCAACTTTTTTACAATAGCATTGGTCTGAAGTTGTCAAAAACCATCAGGTTTAAGTTCAGTTGGCTTTCAATCACTAAGTGCTTGGTTTAAATCAATTGGCTGATTTTCAAGTTAGTTACCAAAACATCATAACGTTTCCAGTCACACCGCTAAGTGATAATGGGAACTGCAGATGGTGGAGAATCCTAGATAACAAAGTCTGGAGCTGGAGGAACACAGCAGAATTCATCTGATGACGGGTCTAGGCCCGAAATGTCAGCTTTTGTGCTCCTAAGATGCTGCTTGGCCTGCTGCGTTCATCCAGCGTCACACAGCTAAGTGATACATGTTTCCAATTTAGAACTGGCTGGACATCTTCAGCCACATACAGACACATTTCTTTTTCTGTATAAAATCTCTAAGCTTAGAAAAGCACTTTACCTCTTAAAGGAGCCATACGCTATTCTCCCTTATAATTTTTTTTTTACAAACAAACTTTAGCTTCCTGCCTTCCAATTCAAGATTACTGTATAAACCTCATAACAGGACCATATTTGTTGGCTCTTGATTGTCAGTCAACTGGCAACATTTGATATTCTACATACGTTATAGACCCATATCAGATATTTCCAAATAAAGTGTTCAATTGTATTTTTAAAAATATTGCAATCTCACACCAGCCTTGCTTCATTTGCATACCACTTTTAGATCTGTGCCCTCTCATTGTTGCTCTTTTCATGAGCAAAAACATCTAATCAAATCTCTTCTTAGCTTTTGTCCCTCTGATGAGAGCATTCCCGACTTCTCTTGATTCCTAATAACTGAAGTTTCTCATTCCCGGAATCACTTCTATGAACTGCTTCTACATTCTCGCCAATGCACTCACATCCTCCCTCTCATGTGGCACTCACAACTGTACGCAGTATTCCAACAGGAGTCCTGACAGGTGTCTATCCTTCATAACACCCCACTCTATTCTTCCTTTCCCTGTGGGCTTGTTTAACATCACCTCCTGGCTCTTGTTCTCAGAGTCCCAGCACATAAAAGTGATTAATCATTCATAAAATCAGTGAATTTAATTAAAGTTCTACGGGGTTAAAGTGTTTCTCTTCTGCAAAGCCCAGAGGCCTGGCAAAGTTAACTGACCTCTCCTCCAGTCTTAAGCACCGCAGTATTAGGATTGTCAGCAAAGGACATTGCGAGAACAAAACTGAAGCAAACGCAGCCAGGCAGAGCTGGGTCAGTGTTTGTGGGGTTGGGCACTGCGCAACAACCTGGCTGCTACTCCCACCCCCTCAACTACCTTTCATAACACCCCCACGAGCTCGTTCAGCTCCCTGCGAGCTTGTTTTGGATTGGTGGGGCACGGGGGGGAAACGGCTTTACAAAAATGCAGCAGGGTTAGTAGCAGAATGTAGCCGCAATCTCATTCCCCCAGGATTTCTGTGAAGCATTCGCTCTCCCGGGTCTCCACATTCCATGGAAAACATGGGAATTGCATGGCTCTCTTAATACCAGACATTCTCTCAGCTCTCCTCACATATCCAGGAATTGCTGGGAACTGGGAATGAAAGTTTTTTTTTCCGTTGCTGAAGCTGTTTTTTTTAGCCCGAGTCACCAATAAACACATTTTATTTTCATTCAGGCATCCTTCTGAGAGGTCTATTTTCTCCTCTCTTTCCATCGATTGTTAGGACATTCCCTACTTTTATTTCAAATCGTGGCGGGACGCTTTTGATCCCCAATTTCACGGGAAAGTTTTTACTTTACATCTCTCCCCTGACCTTTAACCTGTTGCTGACCCTTGTCACCCCTGAGCAGCCATGGAAGAAAATTCCAGAAAAGCGGTGCAAAGTAAGCCTGACACTGGCTTTAATATTGTGGGATTGGCCGGGAACTTTTGGTAAATGGAGTAGAAGGGTCTGAAACTGGTCAGGGGCTGCTTTTTTTAAAAAAACATGTGAAAGAGTAGTGGTTAGCTGATACTGTTTTCATGGGACAATTAAATTGGCAAGTTAAATTGTTATCATTGGAATCTATGAATTCACTAATAATCATTCATGTTCCTTTCACTCCGTAAGTGGTGGAAACACTCCAAGGCAATTTCCTTCCTCAGAGATAGTAAGAGCTGCCGCTGCTGGAGTCAGAGTTAACACAGTGTGGAGCTGGAGGAACACAGCAGGCCAGGCAGCATCAGAGGAATTGGGAGTTGATGTTCCGGGTTGGGATCCTTCTTCAGCAAATGTTTTTCTGAAGAAGGGTTCCATCCCGAAACGTCAGCTTTCCTGCTCCTGACGTTGCCTGGTCTGCTGCGTTCCTCCAGCTCCATACTGCGAAAAGGCAATTTCCTCATTTTCTTTTTGGGTATTTCAACCTCACTGTCTGGGTCAGCATCTCTCTCTGATCCCTAGTTGCCCTGGAGATGCAGACGGTGCACTGCCTTCTTGAACTGTTGCAGGCCATGTGCTGTAGGTCGACCCACAATGCTGTCAGGAAGGGCGTGCCAAGATATTGACCCAGTGATACTGAAGGAACAGTGATATATCTCCAAGTTGGCACGGTGTGCGGTGGCTCAATAGTCATCACTGGTACCTTCACAGTACCAGGGACCCGGCTCCGATTCCACCCTCGGGTGACTGTCGGTGCGGAGTTTTACGTGTCCTCCCTGTGTCTGTTTGGGTTTCGTCTGGGTGCTCTGGTTTTCTTCCACAATGCAAAAATGTATAAGTTAGGTGGTTTGGCCATGGTGGATCGCTGCATAGTGTCCATGGGGGCGGGTTAGCCATGGGAAATGCAAGGTTACAGGGATAGGGTAGGGGCTTGGGTCTGGGTGGAATGCTCTTGGAGGGTCAGTGAGGATCTAGTGGCCTGAATTGCTTCTGTCTGCATTGTAGGGATGGTATGAATGTGGCTTGGAGGGGAACTTGCAGGTCACGTTTCTGCTGGGCGGGTTTGGAAAGTTCTGTCAGAGTATCCTTGGTGAGTTGCTGCAGACAGTACACACTGCTGACCCAGTGCGTTGCAGGCTGGGGTTTGGGGTGTGGATGTCGATGGTGGCTGATGGGATTCAAGCAAGATGTTTGAAAGCATGAAAGGTGCATCCAGAAAGGCCAGCCCTCATGAACTGACGCCCAGGGATATTGTAGAAATGGGATCCGAGATGTCCCCCTGTGAATTCTGTGCCTTGTTAGGAGTACTCAGCTTGAAACATTAGCTTGCTTTCTCATGGATGCCGCCCGACCCGCTGCGATCTCCAGCAATTTTTGTTGTCAGTGCAGATTCCAGCATCTGCAATAGTTAGCCCCTAGACTGTAGAATCGCCCTGCCATGCTGCTGGAAAACTGGAGAGTGGCAGGAACATTAAAGAGTTACATTCAGACAAAAGTTAACACAAAATTGAGCTCTGCTGCCAATGTAGAGTAACAAACTGCTAATTCATTTAACAGAACTGCTCCCAGGATGCTAATTTTAAATATGGCTTCTTCATTTAGGTCATGTCAGGCAAAAGACTCAAACCATTCCATCCTGGAATTCTGGCAGTCTTTCCGTACTCAGTGTATTCCCCTTTTCCCAGCCCATACTGCACATTTTCCTTTCTCGGACTGTCTTGCTTCTGTCCTGGAGAAGTGGATAGCTGCTTGGCTCAAATGGCTGCATTGCCTGAAGCCAAGAGGCAGTGCAGGTTTTCAAATATCATCAGCCGATTCAGCAACGCAGTGAATCGCAGCGTTATCCAATCTTGCCCATCCAAAAAAATAAGCTGCGTTTGCCCTAACCATCCACAGATGTGTATCAGGAATGGGGAATAAAACTTCAGAACTTCCTGGCCTACTTGACGTGGGGCCAAGACATAATTTTCCAGAAAGTACAATGGAGTAAGCAGAAAGAAAGCAGGGCTTGATTGGAAGTTAATAGTTTGGTTGTTATAGAAAAATCTAGCCAACATTTCTGACCAGGCAGCGGATCTCCATTTATGCATGAGGAAAATATAAATGGATTCCTACAAACGTCTGTCCTTGTCATTAATGGGAAATTCATGCCCATACTCCATTAGGTTCCTGCATCCATTATTCCATATATAACCTATCTGAATCCCTCAATCAGATTCCAGTCTGTGACCACACCCAGATACCCAGTATTCTATCTATAAACCATCCGAACCCCTCCATTAGATTCCAGTCTGTAACCTCTACAGGTACCCAATATTCTGTATAAATCATCTGAACTCCTGGATTACATTCCAATCTGTAATCACTCACAGGCATCCATTATTCAACACATAAGCCATCTGAACACCTTTATTAGAGTCCGGTCAGTAATATCTTTCAGAAATCCATTATTCTTTATATAACAACCTGAATCCCTCAATTAGATTCCAGTCTGTGATCACTCCCAGGGATCCATTATTCTATACACAAACCATTTGAAACCCTCGATTAGATTCCAGTCTGTAATCTCTCCCAGGGACCCATTATTTTACATATTAACCCTCAGAGCCCCTTGATTGGATTGCACCGAGCTGGCCTGTCTCATTGTGTTAGAGTCTGCCTGTGTTTGATTGTGATGAGTAAGAGGCCTCAGCGACGGTGTAACCTGGTGTTACTGTGTTATCCCCCATCCTGCCCCGACCCTACCCTGCAGCTGAAGGAGCAGCGGGAGAAGGAGCGCCGGTTGAAGAAGGCCCGGACCAGCAGCGTCTCGGAGGAGGTCGGAGAGTTTGACGACTTGGTGTCGGCTCTGCGCTCTGGCGAGGTCTTCGACAAGGACCTGTCGAAGCTGAAGCGAAACCGCAAGCGTGTTGGCAACCAGCTGGCAGACAGCAGCAGGGAGCGGGCAGTGACGAAGCTCAATTACTGAAGGGACTGGCTGCCACCCATCGAGCGCACCCTTGGTGGGGTGGGGGGGTGTGGTGGGTGTGGGGGCGGAGGAAACACTCAACGCCCGGACGCTAAGTGTCAGCGTGCACAGTTATCAGGAATGGCATAATGGGAGGGAGGGATCCCATTACCTGACACCCACTTCCCCCCCCCCCCCAGGCTGCAACACCTCGGTGGCCCAGAGATGGAGAGAAGATAAAAATGAAACCCAGGACCTTTCTTTTGCTCTCTCGCCAACCAGAAACAGAACAAAACGCCCTCAGTCTCTCTCTCTCTCTATAGCTCTGCCTGCCATCTCTTCACTGTGAAGAGAGTGAGGGTGAAAATGGGGCCCAGTCTCCCAAGTGCCTGTGTATGTTGCACTTCTGTCACCAGCCTCTGGGGCCTACCCTTCCCAAAAGCAGGGCACTCTCCACACTGGCAGCATCCAATGGGACACGAAAGCAGGAACACTTCAGTGGGTCCGAGACTGAGAAGAAAAGCCATGATGCTTTGCCGTTGCTGTCACCCTGACTTCTTTTCAGTTTTACGTTCGGCCCCACCCTCTTGTCCAAAGGCATCAAACTATTCACTCCCTCCAGTGGTGCCAACGGTGGTGGGACCTCACTAGCAAATGCCATTTCCCAGTGCGCCAATCCATACCTCCTGCCCTCGCCTGTTCCCTCAGCTCCCAGTTTAACCAACTTGGCGGTGTCCAAGTGTGCATTGGAAAATCGTGGGACTTAGTGAAGTCAAGTGAAAATTGACTGTGAGCACAGAGGAGTAGCATAACTGTGCCAACTGTCTGACTCCCATCGCTTTGGACATCAGAGAAAACATTATGTCAACCACAAAAAATAAGGACAGTATTAAATGCAGTCTGTGACTCTCAGCACTGATGGTCACCTGAGCACATATACATGGTAACAGAAACTAGATAACCACAGCAAAAATATCTGGGCCTATATTGTGCAATAAGTTTTCTTTAAGCTTATATAGATATATGTATAATGTTAAAGTTTTACTTTGAAAGAAGAAAGTTAGTCCTTTCAAAGAGTAGACTCGTTGCATCCAATGTGACTAAAATGAGCATGGTCAATTCATTCAGGCCTTTTTCTACCCAGCATCCCTTGAGCAACTACACTTCTCTCCACACCTGCAGCCCCCTGCATGTCCAAATGGACCCAGCTTCTCCAGCCATGTTCAGCTCAGGGGAAGAAAGCATTCTTAACAAACCGCATCAAATGCCAGCAAGATAAAGCTTTCCTTTTAGAAAGAATGTTTCAACAAGACCCTGTTCAGGCCCTGAAACTCAGGCCTAAAGTGGGCTACTAATTCCTGCTTGTTTCAAGTCTCAAGGAGGGAGAAAGAAAAACAAAAGAAGCACATAAATGAAACGACAGATTTTCTTCCTTGTTTTGAGATCCAGCACACCCTTCACAGGGCAGCGGGGAAGGAGGTACAACTTTTCTCCAGTATCTACCACATGAACTTTGCCAAGCCTTTAGTCCATTCCTGTTTCCCCAAGATGGGGATATAAGAGCTATTGTCTACACTATGTTATTGCAGCAAGCCAATGGCCTGTTTAGTAAATGTAGCACTATATTATAGACATGTATTGTTTTTAAGGTTGTATTGAGTTGTATGCACAGATAAAGTGGAATGATTTCAGCTTCAGGACAATGAAGGAGTAGAAGTTTGCAGCAAAACAGATATGCATTCTTTCATCCACTTTGACAGGGTTTTATGAAAGTAGAAAGAGGGTCTGAGCTCGTACAAGGCAGGACAGGACTGTAGATTTGTAGGTGCTCTTCAATCACCAGAAATGTTCTCTGGGGAGATTTTCCCCCCCAGCCATCAGTGAAAGCTGAACAGTTGCAAAACTGGCATGTTGATTTGAGAAATGAATGCTTAGGATGTATTTAAGGCCAATTCTGTCCATTTAGCCAAAGGCAAACATTTTCCTTAGAAATGCTTTTTGGACCACACTACTTAGCAAGACTGTAAAACGTCATGGACTAACAATCTAACTGTGCCATGGCCTGTAGTATATGTATCTTCCTTCTATATCACACTAAGGGTAGTGATTTGCGAGACAGCCAGCATACTGCCCTGAGGTCCTTACTGAATGGAGCTGTGGTGCCACCCACTTTAGCTGAGGCCATCGGGGTGAGGTCACCAAATTATCCACTATATGAGGCCTTGGGCCTCTTTGCTGCAACATTAACTTGATAGCTCCATGTTGATGTGTCTTAAGTGCCAACCAAAGATGGGAACCAAGTTAATGCTCTGCCTTAGACTCAGTAATCCAGGAGCCATAATAGTCCACAATCTCCAGGGTAGTGTTGAAGGAGCTATTCGTTGGTCTTCTATCCCCTAGCTTCTGCAGGCCAGTGCATGAACAGCTGACTAGGCAGTAGGAACCTCACTGCAGTTTGAATGTGTTAGAGTTCAATCCCATCACTGCAGGGTTATGACTGGTACCCAGGCTTACCATAAAGGCTTGAACCAGTGGCTTGTGTTGCACTAGTTAGACACAGTGACCTGGAAACAACGCTGAATATTAATACCATCTTGGCAAGGGAGTGCAATGCAAGATAAAAAAGTGTGAAGCTGGATGAACACAGCAGGCCAAGCAGCATCTCAGGAGTACAAAACCTGATGTTTTGGGCCTAGACCCTTCATCAGAGCGGGGCCTAGGCCTGAAGCATCAGCTTTTGTGCTCCTGAGATGCTGCTTGGCCTGCTGTGTTCATCCAGCCTCACATTTTATTATCTTGGATTCTCCAGCATCTGCAGTTCCTATTATCTCGAGTGCAAAGCAAGCCCTGGTTCCCACCTCTGAATTACTGTCCCAGCTAAGAACGCACATAATTCTGCGCTGATTGAGGATGGGGCAATGATTCCTTTCACAGGTGATTGGAGTGCCAGTGCCATGTGAAGAATTGCTGTTTTGCTTGAGGTATTCAAAGCTTAGCAGTACTGGTGGAACTAATCTGCAGCACAGTTTACTTACTTGAAAAAGAGGGGTTCAGAAAACTGTAAAGAGGAGACATATGAAAAAGTTTCCCAAGATCTCTACTGCCCAGGTTAACTTGATGAAGCATGTGCCTTACAGACAAGAAGCATCCAATAGAATGGCATAATACAGCACTGAAGGAGACTGACCAGGTCTGTTAGTCCCAATCTCCTGCTCCTTTCAGTACTGGACATTGTCCTTTGGAAGTTTTTATCCAATTCCCCTTTTCGAAAGTTACTGTCAAACCTGCTTTCTCCATACTTAGGCAGTGAAATACATGGCAAGTTATCACCAAACGCAAACAGATCTGGACAGTATCCAGGCAATGACCATTTGCAGTAAGAGGCAATCTAATGTTATGGAACAAACCAACTCCCCCTCAAAATATATTAAGACAGCCTAGACCCTATTTTTTTCTTGTTTTAATATGTGTAAGGAGCTACATTCCTGATTCAATTCGAATTGTCAAACTACTCGGCTTTGAGCAAAACACATTATTTTTACACAACAGTTAAAATACAGACAAAATAAAAAGAAAAGAATTGGCTTATGTGCAACTCTATCGAAATGCTTAACAAATTAGTATATAACTTCTAATTCTTATCAACTGTTCCAATATAGTAACATCCCATAAACACATCATTGGCAAAGGCATGCTCAGTAAAATTGATTGTCTCCAGCAGCAAAAAGAGAATGCCAGCCTTTAGTTTTAACAGAGAGAAGATGAAGAGCTTTCACATCCAACTTCAAGACCCCAGCAACTGTTGTAGGCTCAGCTGAAAAATCCTGGTTCAGTGGGAGCTTGACCCCACCCAACCAGGCTGCTTCTATTGTTCCAACTTTAAAACAAAACTCAAGGCCTCACAAGCTGTTTGGTTTATTGGCTTTGAGTGGATCGCTTGACACCTCCCTTCATAAAAAAGTTTCGTCACATCTCGCCCCTAAAAAAACAGAACCAGCAAATACAAAGATGGCTTCATTTTTAAAAACCATTACCTTCAAGCTATTAGGACAGTACAATGTACATACATTGTGTTAACTCTTAAGCATGCAAACATCCGCTACTGTAGTCTATTTCAATCCATTTCATCCTGCCATTGAATGCCTCCATCTTCCTTCATCAAAGTCTCAACATTGCATCAGCAATTAGGTTCTCTCATCCTGCCATGTGTATAGCTTTCAAATTGAATGGCTGCAATACCAAGTTCCATCTAAACAGTGTGGAATTTTTATCCTTAAATTTTCCCAAAAACTTTAAAGCGGTTATAATCAGTATATACAATTGTCCCAGATACATTACTGACAATATAAATGTTGAAATGCTGCAGATCCAACACTAAACTCAAGGCCCCCTTCTCAATTGTGGAATATTTCAAATGATGATTATTCAGTTTTTTGGAAAAATAGCCAATAGGTCTTTCTATGTTTTCGTTGTCTTCTTGCAAAAATACAGCACCAGCACATCACTTGCATCGATAGCCATCTTTGCATTATTAGGTGCGGCTAACACTGAAACAGTAATTAACGGAGCTTTCAGGCTGTCAAATGCCTTCGGACATTTCTCCATCCACTGAAATTTTCTGCACTTTTCAGTCAGTAGAGCAACCACACTGCTAAAATTTGGTACAAACCTCCGATAAGAATCACTCAATCCCAGGAATTACAGTACTGCTTTCTTTGCCAATGATATCGGAAGTCCCTCAATAACCTTTGTTTTACATTGCATGGAGCCATCTATCCATGCCCAATAACATGGCCCAGGAATGTAACTTAGGCTTTTGTAGACTGACGATTAGCCTAGTTTATCATCAAGACCACCTCCTGAAGTCAATCAAACAATTCTGATAGATACCCCAAATCTTCCTTCCAAGTATGTGTGAAACAATTGGGTAATCCCGAAATGATTTTATTGGTACGGTTTGAAATGTGGTTGGTGCATTTTTCATTCCAAACAGCGTGACTTTAAACTGGTACAGCCCGTTTTGCATCACAAAAGCTGAAATTCCTTCTGCTGTTTCGGATAAAGGTACCTCCCTAAAGCCTGACCATTATTGACAAGGCACAAGTCAGGAGTGTGATGGAATACTTCACATTTGCCCCCTGGATGAGTGCAGATCCAACAACACTCAAGAAGCTTGACACCATTCCAGGACAAAGCAGCCCCCTCGATTGGCACCAGATCCTTAAGCGTCCCATCACAGAAGCAACAGTGTGTACTATCTACAAGATAGCTGCAGAAATTCGCCAAAGATCCTCAGACAGCATCTTCCAAACCCACAACCACTTCCATTTAGAAACACAAGTGCAGCAGATACCACTATCTGCAAGTTCGACTCCAAGCCACTGTCCATCTTGACTTGGGAATATATTGCTGTTCCTTCACCGTCGCTGGATCAAAATCCTTGAATGCCCTCCCTAGGGGTATTGTGGGTCTACCTACAGCGCATGGACTGCACATGAGGCAGCTCACTACCACCTTCTCAAGGGCAATATGGACCATGCAATAAATGCTAACCCAGCCCAGCCTTGAATCAATAAATAACAAAAAAAATTCTTTAACCAACTGTTTCAATTATGCCTTTTGAGAAAGGATTTTCCCTCAAAGCACCTGATCATTTGGAACCTCTCTTGAATCTCCATGCCTTTGCTTTCAAGAGAAACAGTCACAGAGTCTCCAGCCCCTTCATGTGGGGGTATACCTCCTCTGTGCCTCCCCTGCCCAAGGCACTGGCCCACTCTTGCAATTCCAAGCCTGCCATAAGGAGCAAGAAACCCTCAAATGAAACAAAGGACTGCAGGAGTCTACACATAAACAGAAATAGCTGGGAGAAACTCAGCAGCTCTGGCAGCATCGGGGGTGAAAAACTCTCCGTTCTGAGGAAAGGCCACTGCACTCGGAACATTAACTCTGCCTTCTCTCCACAGACGCTGCCAGACCCACTGAGTTTCTCCAGCAATTTTTGTTTCTTGAGCAGAGACCCTCAAACCTGGCATCTCATAACGTCTCAGTGCTGGGCGACTGTGGATGTTGCAGTAGCTGAAGGTCAGACCTGGACGTGGTTAACTCAACTTCAGTTAATAGAACGTGAAATCTTTGTGACGGTTCTCCTAAATGCACATAATCTGACCTGATAGCATGAAGGCTTACAGCCACGCTTGAGGGCCCTACTTGAAAAGGCTGGGCAGACTGATTGATGAGAACCCCTGGTGAAACAGGAGGGGAGTGGAAGGTCAGGATCTCCCACACATGATCATGTAGGCTAGAACAAGCTACATTCTGTCAGCAGTAACAGGGCAATGAGCCAGACCATAACAATAGCCCTTAATGCCTCATACCTGCGTCTCAAATACAACCTCGAAATCAAACATCTTTGGAACGAAAGAAGGGGTCGGCAGGGGAAACATTACGTGCTTGATTTTGCTGTGAAACAGGCGAAAGTACATTGTTTTTTTCTTTAGCCCACAAAGCACTCTCCAAAATGCTTCAGGAAATTTGAGCAGTGAAAGGTGCCAGAAGATTATTTTGACAGATGTGGTAATCTCTGAATCCTGTATGCATTTTTAAAGCTGCAAAGGACATTGAATGTTGTCAGAAATTAAACCCCGGGGAGAGAACAGGCACAATGGATGGGGATAGATCACCACAGAATGATCCCTGTTGGATGTGGCTGGCTTGTTGGCTGTAATCCTTTCACCTGACTCTCCTGTCTTTCAGCTTAAAAAATGCCTTGTTACGCAGCAGGTCCTGCTCCCAGTTTGCAAATGCATGTCGCCAGTTTTCCAGAAAACCCTTCCTCTGGCTAAGTGGATATAAATTGTATTCAGACCCATGAGGAGGGGGATGTTTGGAAACCCCAAGGAAGGTTTTAGTTTATTATTCATTTGGTGGGCCTTGCTAGCTGAGATTTTCGCTGGAGAAGATGGTGGTGGTTCCATGCAGATGTGTCCTCATTCAATTACTGCCCAGCTTCTGCATCTTCCCTCCCTCCAGCAACCCCACATACCACACTGGGCTTGCTTTGCCTGACCCCAAACTGAGTTCAACCTGTTCGCTCAACACTTTTTCCCTAATCGTGGGCCGAAGGGCTTGCACTGTGCTATATGTTCAAATCTACCTTTTAATGCACCTCTGGAGCAGATGAGACTGGAACCCAAACCTCCTAGCTCTGACATAGGGACACATAGGGTCAAAAACCTTCGCAGTCAAAATGCATAACCTTACACTAGGCTTGAAAGCGGTTATGTTTAGGGTGAACTCAGACAGAGGCTGAGAGGTCCTTGCCCTGGCACCTGTTGAGCTGATGCTCATTGGTTGGCATCTCTTTGTGTCGTACAAAGCCTGTTTGAGATCTGATATGCCTGGCCAGCGTGCAGCACGCTGGGACCCCGTGCCATAAGTTACATGGCACCATCCCATAATGTGGCACCAAATACAGGGCAGGATGCTAAAAGTTGTTTGGAATGAGCGATTGTGGAAAGGGTCAGGAAAGGTGGGAGAGAGGGGCAGCAGAATATGATGGGAAGTTAGTTTTCTTGGCATTTGCAGCAATAATTTCAGCAGGGGAAGAAAAATTGCCCTCCACTGACAGAGGTGGTGATTAGCTGCTCTGTCGCGGGCCCTCCAGCCGGGGGTAGTCTGTACTAGTGAATATACCACACTTGGGTTTTGTCCCACCGTCCTTCTTCTAAACCCATGAACATCTCTTTCTGTTCTTTTCTCTCACACCAAGCTTCCCCTTGAACATATTTATGCAACTTGTGCCAGCGACTCTTTATTTCGCATTCAGTTAAAATGTTCTCTCCCGAATTCCTCGTTGGATTTATCAGTGGCTCTGTCACATTTATGAAGCCCAATTTTGAACTTGCCCCAGGTGGAAACATAGCTTTCTATTTACCCCCTTCAAAGACCTTAATGAGTTCAACCCTCTGCCTTGTAGAACACTCACAGCAAAGAAAGTAAGCTGATCAGCGAAGGTTAAGGGTTCAGTAAGTCAAATCCCTGTATATTTGCCCTATTTGGTGATACATGGCACACTTGACTCATTGGTCTGTGTGGGCTACACTGGCAAATTAAAATATATCTCTGACAATGCTTTACAGGGCACTGAACAAGACTTGAACATTGAAAGCAACTTTGAAACTTTGGGAGTCAGCGAGGAGCTATTCAGAAAATATTAACTGTTATGTTTGAAGCTAAAAATTGCATTGAGAGAATTTGGCACAGGCACTTCCCCTGTGCCTGACGTATTGATTCTCACCAGTGACCAAATTTCAACAGGCATTAGCTGCAGGTTAGCTGCTGTTTTCTTTTTATCAACAGCATCCTAGGCTTCTGTTGTGGAATAGAAGTAGACCCTTCAGAAACACACTGCAGCCTTCATGCTGTGCTGAAAAGCAGTGGAGTGAGCAACACTGGTGTTTAGAACCCGGGCTACCAGTTGGAAGATGCTGCTTATTAAATGAGCTGGCTGACTCTTAATAAAAAGTGGATATTTGTCATCAAAGGAAAGCACCCTCAGCACATGGTCTGCCATGGCTGAGGAAGAATGCCCTAGCCAGGGATGGGCAATTAACGCCAATCTTGCCAACAAACATCCATACCCCAAGGACCAACACCCCTTGGCAGGTGAGGTTTTATGTCACAGAGCAAGAAAGGCAAACATTTACCGTGAACAATCCTTGTTCCTCTCTGTGTGCATCTTGTATTTAATTAAATTGTCATAAGAAACCATCAATGATTGGTATCAGGAATTGTTGCCCTTTAAGTTGCTGGCAAGAGAAAAGCCATTCTGGTGTCAACTCCCATAGCATCCCTAGAGTGTGGAAGCAAGCCATTCAGCCCACCAAGTCCATACTGGTCCTCCAAAGGACAACCCACCCCCTTAATCAATCTCTGCATTTTCCCATTGCTAACCCACTAAGCCTACACGTCCCTGAACTCTGTGGGCAATTTAGCCTGGCCAATCCATCTTAGTCTGCACAAGGAAACCCACATAAACACAGGGAGAATACACAAACTCCACACAGACAGACACCTGAAGCTGGAATTGAACCCAGGTCCCTTGCATTGCAAGGCAGTGGTGCTAAGCACTGAGCCATTGGGTCTCAATGTCAGCAAGGTGAAGAATTTGGGGTAATGTTTTGCAAGCCTCACTCCCCAGCTCTATGGCATTGCAGAAAGCATTAAGTCACAGACCACAATGAAAATCGATGACTACAAGAGAGTGGGGGACGTGAGTTAGCACACAGACCATTCCCCATTTTGCAGCCAAGGCTCACCACATTGTTTTAACTCTAGCGCACTCTTTCTTTAGCCTTACCAGGTCTTCACTTTCTTCAGCCAGCTCTTCCTCGCACAAATCTGCAAGCTTCAACTACTCATGATGTCAACTAACCCGTATCATTTGTTAACTCATTTCAGGCTTGAAACAGGCCCTGAAGCTAAGCTCTCTCTTTGTACTTGTAGTCCTTCCTGAATGATATGGCTATTCTGACAACCACGTATTCCCTTTCGATCGTAAGAGACTTACAGAGCGATAAGGAATGTTGAGCTCTGCGAAGATCAGCTATGTTTCTCTGGGCAGCACCTTGCTAGCAACTTCAGAAAGGGACACCAGGAACCTCCCCTGCCTCAGCATTTTTGGATAAGTGGGAAGCCATTCTCAAAAGAATGGGCATTCAGTTTCTCTTTAACATACTGGGGAGAGGATTCCTTCATCTGTTTACGATGGATAAAGACTGGGGAAAGATGGTTCTCCCTAGACCCCTTCCTGCCCCTTCCCTACCCACTTCCACTCCTACTCATCTCCTGTCTCCACTCCCAGCCCATATCCTCACCCTTCCACTGTCCCATTCCTCTCTGGTTTTCCATTTTCTGAAGCTAAACTAGTTTGAAGGTGAACACAGCCCAGGAAGGATTTTTGCATCTGAAAAGGTGCCTCCGATACTTCTGCTTTTCTACAAACATCACCAGAAATAACCTAGATTAACGCATATTTTTTGAAGAGAAATAAATTGTATTTAAGAATATGTCTTTTTTTTGTTAAATATTGCCAACTGACATAATTATTTTGAGTTGTGTATAAAGCACGACAAGTATTCCCAGTAGTAACTATTAAACAGAATGGTAAATATATCCTTTTACTTTTATGTAAATTCAATTAGTAGAGATGTCACTGGTGTATTAAACATGCTGTACAGTACTAAAAATCTGGCGCCTGTGTAAGATTTTGTGCTTTTTTAAAAAAAATAAATATTTCCTCCTTTACTTCTAAGATGTACTATCATGTGCTATGATACACTTGTTTGTTTTTCTCAAGCACTTTTCATTCAATCTCATGGTAGGGTATATGGGTATTTTTGGGCTGATAATATATAAAGATACTGTATTACGTAGAAAGCATCTTTTGGGAAGAGTGACCATAACATGATGGAATTACACTTTCAAGATGAGGGTGAAAAATGTGAGTTGGAAGCTAGGCTCTTGAACTCAAAGAAGGTTGTCAGCTGGGACATGGGCTTGGCAGTCAGTTGACACAAAGATAACCCAGAGATGTGAGTTAGACACAACGATCAGAGCAGAACAAAGAGGCATTGAACTGAAGGCAGGGTCCTGGTCCCCATGCCACAACGCTTATATCTGTCCCCAGTGTTACCAGATGAGCAGAAGGCCAAGTTCATCAATGTTAGCTTTGAAATGACAAGTGGTGCGTTATATCGCTGATCCCGTGCTGAGATTGTTTCTATGTGAGGAGGTGCATCATTAATAGTTCTTCAAAACCTCTCTGCAGCCACAGAATGTCCATGCTCATGCTTCCAGCACTTTCTACAGCTTTCGTCTTCTTTTTCCTGAGTCCACGTAAGCTATACAAAACAAGCTATACAAAGTACTGTGTCCAATTCTGGTCGTCTCATTATAGGAAAGATATGGAACCGTTGGAAAAGGTGCAGAGGAGATTTACCGGGATATTGCCTGGAATGGAGGAAAGGTCTGATGAGGAAAGGTTGAGAGACTGAGGACTTTTCTCTTTAGGATGATGAAGGATGAGAGATGACTTGCTATAGGTGTACAAAATGGTGAGAGGCATAGATAGAGTGGATGGCCAGAGGCTTTTTCCTAGGGTGGAAGTAGCTATTATGAGGGGGTGCAGGGAAATGTAGGGGCGAAGTCAGTGGTAAGTTCTTTACTCAGAGAGTGGTAGGGCCGTGGAATGCATTGCCAGAGAGGGTAGTGGAATCGGCCTTCATTGGGGACATTTAAGCGGCTATTAGACAAGCATATAGATGATAAGGTAGGGGGGAGATTAGCTAGGCCTTAGGTTTAGGGTAAAATTCAGCACAACATTGTGGGCCAAAGGGCCTGAACTGTGCAGTACTGTTCTATGATCTATGTTCTACATCTAGGTGTAACCAATTCAACACAGTGAGCATAGTGTAGATAACAGGCATGCACAATCAAACACATTAGAAGCAAACTGTTGAACATTATGAAGGTTAGTGGAGTAGAGGGGGAGGATAGCAGGGGTGGTCACAGAGGGACCCCTCCACACAGTGATTGTCTCTGGTTGTCCCTGTGTCCAAAGGAACATTGACCCCTCAGCATCATCTACCCCCAGATGGTGATGATGTTTCTGATCAGGCTTAAGTTCAAAGGGAGGAGGCAACATTTGGGTTGTCTTTGGTGAATGTTCAATTTATCGTTCACTTGCCTTTGCCAGGCCACTCAGAGACGATGACAATCCATATACAGAGCAGAATCAGAAGGTAGGTTCTTCCCCGCTTTAGCTTGGCGATGCAGTGCATGGAATTGCAGGAAAGGATATTCCCAGAGCCAAGGGTAGGCCATCTTGGACTGAGAAGAGGAAAAATTCCTTCAACCTGAGAGTGGTGAGCCTGTAGAATTCTCCACCACAGAAAGCAATTGAGATCAAAGCAGTGAATGTTTTCGAGAAGAAGTTGGATACAATTTTCAGGGCTAAAGGGATCAAAGTTTATGGGGAGAAATTAGGAATAGGGGACTGAGTTGGATGATCAGCCTCATATTGAATGGTGAAGCAGGCGCAATGGGCCGAATGGCCTACTCCTACTTTCTGAACTGATGTGAACCTCCACACTCAAAGATAATTTCTGATGTTGCGCTGAAGATGAGTAACCTCAGACTTGAAATGTTAACTGCATTTGTTTCTCCACGGATACTGCCAGACCTGCCGAGTTTCTTCACTTGTCCTTCTGTTTGTTTCCTGTTTGGAGCAAACAGCTGATCATGGGAGCTCGCTGGGCATGGGGTTGGTTGGGGTGGGGGAGGGGGAGGCTATTCCTGACCTCACGCATTTCCCACACTACTGGGCACAAAGCATCCTGAAGCCACGAAAGATACCAAGAAACACAAGTCATTTTTGACCTTTCTTCATTCCTAGGGGTGTATTAACTAACTTAAGAGAGTTAAGAATTACACGGAAGTAGCCTCGAGGAGCAGGAGAGATGACAGAAGAGCTTGAATGTTGTTCAAGTCCTAGGGATGATTAAAAAGGATAAGTAAGGATAATGTGTGTGACTAAACGTTTAATGTTGAATTACAAAGTGGTGAGCTACTGAGAGGACTCCACATGCTCCTCTTGCACTGCCAACATTTAGCTCACTCTCAGAAATGTTCTTTCCTTTGCTGTGCTGGGAAGAAGTTGTATCCAGCCTGTTACACCGCAGTGGGAACTAGGGGAATAACAAGGGCTCTGTTTTGACTGATGCATGCCAAGCTTTCACTCTCGCCCGGTGAGGCGTAGCGCAGGAAAGGTGCAGCAGGGCAGATCCTCGACTGAACCTCAATCCTCCATCTCCCCCATCTGCAGAAACACTCGGTGGGGGGGGGGGTCAGATCGGGAGAGTTACGGCTGCACCGCATCCACACTAACTCCGACCCGAACTTCCATCACTTCAGCAAGAAGAGAGTGATAGAGGGAGAGAGACTCAGTGTGAGAGAGGATAAAGCAATTAATTGCGTGCTGAAATGTTGCTGTCTTCAGCCAGCTTACAATTGGCTCAACAACAACCTGCTCTCATATAGCACCTTTAATAGCCAAACACTCTACGGCACTTCACAGGAGGGTAATCACACAAAGTTAGCCCCTCGGTGACATATCATAAACTCCCTCAAAGACTTAAGAATGGGAGACCAGGGTTCAAGTGCCACTTTGCTAGAGGAATCTGTAATAACATTTCTGAACGAGTTGGTTTGTAAAGATCTCTAATAAGTAACGGCTGGAATAGGTTACTTGGCCCTTTGCTGATTCGTTCAAGGATTTGGAAGATTTGAAGTTATAGGAAAAGGCTGGATAGGATGGGGCCCTTTTCACCGCAGCATAAGAGATTGAAAAGTGACCTAATAGAGGTTTATAAAATCACGAGGGGTATGGGTAGGGTTAATGGTAAGTAACTTTGCCCTAGGATAGGGGATTTCAAGGTGAGGGGGCCATATTTTTAAGGTGAGAGGAGAACTGAGGGGTAACATTTTTACTCAGATGGTGGTTCTGAACTTTCAGATGAAGTGGTGAATAGGCACAGTTACAATGTTTAAAAAACACTTAGATAAGGACATAAGTAAGAAATGTTTCGAGAGATGTCGACCAGGGACAGGGGTGTGGGGCTCGTTTATTTTGGAATTATGGTCAGCATGGGCTGATTGGACGGAAGGGTCCGTTTCCATGCTGTGTGACTCTATGACTGGAGATTGTTAATCTCCAGTGATATTTGTACATGGCCTCTCTGAATAGCAACAATTCTTAGTCTCTCATCATTTAATATATATTCTGTTTTACTAGTTTTCCTACCAAAGTAGATAGCCTTGTTTTTCCCTGTACAGTAGTCCATTCGCCATTCTCTCTCATGTAACTTGTATAAATTCTTTATTGCCTCCTCCTGACAACTTACATCCCGTATCTAAATTTGCAGTATTAGCAAACTTACTCTCTCATCTATACCATTAAGGTAATTTGTAAATAGTTAAGGCCTAAGTGCTGATCCTTACAGAACTAATTACAACCTGAAAATGACCCATTAGTTCATGGCCTCTCTTTACTGCCTGTTAACAAATCCTCAATCCATGCTCAATGTAGCACCAACATGAGGAAGAGAGAGGGGCAGGAAAGCAGAGTAGTTTAGAGGGATTTCCAAACTGTAAACTCTCCAATCCTTCATAGCTACTGAGAACACTCTCAGTGCAAACACTTATGCAACCTATTTTTGTAATCAACCTGTTCAGAGATGGTATTACACACCTCTGGAGCAGGTGGGACTTGAACCTGGGTCTCGTAGTCCAGGGATAGGGATATTAGCACTGTACCACAAGAGAGCCCTATAACCATTTATATTCTACCTCTCAAACTCTACTTTTGTGTTCACTCTCTCCTGGAGCTGGTCATTATTCCATCGATGTTCCAAGGTCTCTACAAATTAACTTAGAATTGTAGGATCTCTAAACTGTAGAAATAGGCCATTTGGCCCATCAGGCCTGCACTGATCCTCGAAAATGTATCCCACCCTCTACCTTATCCTCATAACTCCACATTTCCTATGACTAATCCACCTACTCTGCACACCCCCAAACTGTGGACAATTGAGCATGACCAATCTACCCAACCTACACATCTTTGGACTGTGGGAGGGTTTGTCTCCAAACAGTCAGTCACCTGAGGCTAGGATCAAATCTGTGTCCCTGGTCCTGTAAGGCAGCAGGGCTAGCATATAAGCCTTCATGCCACCCCATCAGTGTCAACCACATGTTTTGTGGTTTGGCTGTTCATCCAACCTGAGGCTGTTGCTCCTATCTCTTTTTTGTTCGTCTTCGGCCCCTCCTCATGCTGCCTTTCATTTCGCCCCTTCTCAGGTACTTAACACAGTCCAAAGAATAATCCATCATGTTTAGCTGCCTTCTGAGTCTCCCAATCCCATCATCAGGACATCCTGTTGTTCCCTCCATGGTTTTCTTTGAAAGGAACATCAGCAACCCCAATCTGTGCTATTCTCTTCTCTCATTGTCCCTTGTGTGCCTGGTGATCTCAATAACCCTCTCCTGCTCTGCTCTGCTTTCTCCCCCAAAATGCATCTCCAAAAAGCCATTTCTCTCCAGCACTAGAGAGCAAATGATTGCAAAGACCTCTCAAAGAAAGTTTGGATTTTCCCTAAATGGCCTTTTGTGGATATCTTCGGTAACTTACCTCCAAATGTTAAAAAATAAGTTAAAGAACTGAATGTTTTATTATTTTGGCTAAATCTAAGGTTTTTTTTGGAAGGTCATTCACTGTGAGGCCTAACACGTTCTCTCGCCATGTCTGACCAAACTCTTCGCATTAACAACCTGTCCAGTCCCTGTGGTGTTCCTCACATCCAGTTTCTGCCCCATCTTCCCAAGGACAGTTCCCAAAAACAACTCCCCATGTAATGGATATCACCAGAAAGATGGCACTCGAAGGAGCCCGTGCCATCTTTGAGGTTCACTGTGCACTCAGTCAAATGTTAACAAATCTCACACTGCCCCTCATAGACCCATAAAGTACAGAAAAGACCCTTCAGCCCATCAATGGACTGTTCACCCAAAGACCCAGATGACATTCTGGAGACCCATCTTTGAATCCTGCCATGGCAGATGGTAAGATTTGAATTCAATAAGTATCTGGATTTAAGAACCTATTGATGACCACGAATCCAATGCTGATTGTCAGGAAAAACCCATCTGGTTCACTGAGGCTCTTTAGGGAAGTAAACTGCCATCCTTACCTGGCCTGGCCTACAAGTGACTCCAGACCCACAGCAATGTGATTGATTCTTAACTGCCCTCTGGGCAATAAGGGATGGGCAACAAATGCTGCCTAGTTAGCAACACCCTCATCCCATGAATGAATAAAGGAAAAAAAAAGTCTGCAATGGGATTCGGACCAAGGCCTCCCTGCTCAGAGGTAGGTGCACTACCACTACATCACAAGTGACTAAGTGCTGCTCTCTACTCTTAACATACCAAAACTGAACACATTAAGCATTCCCCATTAAGCAGAAGCAACAAATGGTTAATGGAAACATGTACAATCAAAATAACATTTTCCAGGGTGATGGTGATGATGATGTGGCCTAGATCCTGCAGTGCCCATTAGTCTTTACAGGCCTCTGTCATGCCAGTGCACACTACTTGCTCCTTCTCAATGGACACCCGAGTACAAATGTAACTGCTGAAGTGGGGCAAATGGTCAGGCATTAAGACCCCTCCAGGGGCTCCTGCCTCACTCTATAAGGACTATTTCAATCAGCCTTAGGAGCGGGGCCTCTGCTCTGCCCAGACCTAACTAATCTTAGATTATGAATATGGCGCTGCATGAGATTCACTCCAAAACTTCCTGATACTTTTAATCAACCCGTTCAGACATGTTATGACTATAGCAGGTAGGGCTTGAGCCCAGTAAGACATTGATCTAGGGACACTGCCCACAGCACCAAAAGTGACCTCCAACATGCTGCCTGCTGGATATTCTTCGAATCATCCTGTTATGGTCCACAGCTCTGAGGAAGGGTCACCGGGCCTGAAACGTTAACTCTGTTTTCTCCTTCACAGATGCTGCCAGACCTGCTGAGCTTTTCCAGCAACTTTGTTTTTATTCCTGTTATTGTATCGCCCAGGAGCAGATAGGAATTGAATCTGTGCCTCCAGGCTCAGAGGTAGGGCCCTGTCACCGTCATGCTGCCGTCTAGTTATGTTCAGATCACTTTGTTCAGCGATGTTACTACACACCTCAGGAGCAGGTTGGCTTCCTGTTCCAAACGCAAGGGCCACTATCACTACAACACAACAGCACTTATGTTGCAGTGATAATGGGAACTGCAGATGCTGGAGAATCCAAGATAACAAAGTGTGGAGCTGGATGAACACAGCAGGCCAAGCAGCATCTCAGGAGCACAAAAGCTGATGTTTCGGGCCTAGACCCTTCATCAGATCTGATGAAGGGCCTAGGCCCGAAATGTCAGCTTTTGTGCTCCTGAGATGCTGCTTGACCTGCTGTGTTCATCCAGCTCCACACTGTTATCTAGCACTCATGTTGCGTTCTATACTAGCCAACATGATAAACAAGAGCTGAAGGATGCATCAGGGTTGATTACGGTTCTGATTGGCAATTCAGTCACTTTTTACTGATCAATGATATGATTACACAGCATTTGTGCCAGGGCTGTAACTCCTGTCAAATCGGAAAAAAAAAAGTCAACAAAAATATCTGCTTTTGCAGGTAGATAGGAGAGTGAAGAAGGCATTTGGTATGTTTGCCGTTATTGGCCAGTGCATTGAGTACAGGAGTTGGGAGGCCATGTTACAGTTGTACAGTCCATCGGTGAGGCCCCTTTTGGAATACTGCATTCAGTTCTGGTCTCCCTGCTTTGGGAACGATGTTGTGGAACTTGAAAGGGTTCAGAGAAGATTTACAAGGGTTGGAAGGTTGCACTCAAAGGGAGAGGCTGAGTCGGCTGGGGCTATTTTCCCTGGAACGACACAGGCTGAAGGGTGACATTGTAGACGTTTGTAAAATCATGAGGGACATGGATAGGGTAAATAGCCAAAGTCTTTTACCTGTGGTGAGGAGTTCAAAAAGAGGGCATAGTTTTAAGGTAAGAGGGGAAAGATTTAAAAGGGGCAACCTTTTCATACAGAGGATGGTGGGTGTATGGAATGCAGAAAGGGTTGGAGGCTGGTGCAATTTCAACATTTAAAAAACATTTGGATGGGTATGTGAATAGGAACGGTTTAGAGGGATATGGGCCAAATGCTGGCAGATGGGACCAGGTTTATCTGGGATCTCTGGTCAGCATGGATGAGTTGAACCAAAAGATCTGTTTCCGCCCTGTACATTTCTATGACTCTATGATCCAATGACATGCAGCAGATAAAAATTACACAGAGAAATGTAAGGTGGGGCATTTTCACAGGAAGAAAAAGGAATGGCAAAATAAAATAAGGGGCATAATTCGAAAGGGAGAGGGGTTCTTATGGAACTGTGGTAACGTCCCAACCTCTGGGCCAGAGGGCCTGGGATCAAATACCATCTGCCTCAGATCCATGTCACAACAGGCTGTTTAAAACCAGCTACAACTGTAACTGGGAGTGCAGGCCACCTGGGAATCTATGGGTGCCAATCATTTTCTTAAAGTGTGTTAGCACAATGCGGGATGAGGGGCCTGCAGTGGCTCAGTGGCTAGTGCTTCTGCCTCACAGCGCCGGGGGCCCGCGTTCGATTCCACCTTTGGGTAACAGTCTGCACATTCTCCCCGTGTCTGCATGGCTTTCTTCTGGGTGCTCTAGCTTCCTCCCACTGACTAAAGGCGTGTGGGTTAGGTAGAATAGCTAGAATAGAGTATGGTGTGCAGGCTAGGTGAATTAGCCATGAAAAATTGCAGGCGGATAGGCTGGGGGATTGGGTCTGGGTAGGATACTCTTCGGAAGGCCGCTGTGGACTTGATGGGCTGAATAACCTGCTCCCATACTGTAACCTTTCCATGCTATCACTGACTAGTCTAGCATTTATTGCCCATCCCTAACTGCCCAGAGAGAGAGCCATATTACTGTGGATCTGGAGTCAGATCATTCAGTTCTGAAGATGGGTCACCGGACCCAAAATTTTAACTCTGTTTGCTCCCCACATATGCTGCCAGACGTGCTGAGTTTCTCCAGCAATGTCTACCTTCGTATTCTTAGATGATAAAGTGACATCATTGGAAGATGTGAATCAACTTTTCTTGGAGAAGTAGGTGACCCACCTGAACAAGATATTACAGAGATCACACAAGTTAATGGTCCTCTCATGCAATTCAATCTTGATCCTGGAGCAAGTGCTTCTTTATTTGCTGAGAAAATCCTTTGGTTGAAGATAATGAAATTACAGCTTTCTGTCAGCAAAGCAACATGGTGCAGATAGAACACATCTCCCACTCAGAATATTCTCAAAATCTAGAGATCAAAAATAAGTACAACGAGCATAAGTCATTATAAAAAAAACACTCCTGGGAGGAAACTTTGGCTTCGTTCTTAAATTTCTGCAGTATGCTGGGGAAACTCAATTAGTTCACAAGCCAAATGCCATTGATCAACCTAAGTCAATGCAACAAGGAAGACTTCAGAAGTCTCAGAAGATTATTCACTCCATTGTGATCAATGGTCCCAACTGTTCTGCGGGAATGTCTCATTGATGCTATGGCCTGCCAAATCATATTCCCAACAGGAACCTGGCTGGATGGATCATAATCCATTGAAAAAAAAATCAAGATAATCTTCTACTAAAATATAAGCATCCAGTGTTGCAGTGTCTAGTAATAAAACAAAACAAAAGTTTAGTAACAACAGAAATGAAAATAAACAAGCAAAAACCACTTCACCCCTTACAACAAACATTCAAAGATTTTTAAATACAGAATAGAAATGATCCACACAGTCTTAATAAACTGAACTGAAACAAGTTATATGTCTGAGTCAATATACCCTGGTACACTGTTGTTATTCGAAGGACACCTCGTGCTGTAGTTCTAGCAAAGCCCAGCCCAGCTCATTTACAGAGAGTGAGAATACGAGCGTAAGAGCCAGAGCGAGATCGTGTGTATGAGAGAGAACGAGTAAGTCAGAGTAGAGTGAGAGTGTGTGCACATGAGAGGAAGAAAAAGGGAGCGACAATGAAAGTGTGTGTGTGCGAGAGAGAACCTTTTTTCTTTTTAAATACATTAAAGAGCTTGAAGTTATTCAAATTTAACCTTATCTGTTGGAACTGTAGACAATTATGATTATCTACATTGTTATTCTCCTAATGCATTTTCTTAGCTGTGTTTTAGTGTTCCTACTGCAGCTTCAATTCCTTTTGTTTAAACTTCAAAATTTTCAACTTCACTTCTTTTTCATTGGCTGCATCCTCAACATTCTGGCCTGGGACTAATAATGCCGTTTTATACCAACAAAATTTCCTTACTTCAAACTCCTTTTCTTAGGAATACTGCTTAGCACATATTATTCCATTGGAATACCTTCTCAGCACTTTGGAACTTGATATATGTCCTCTCTCCAATGGTTTCCCAGTCCAGACTGAATTAATCTGGAAAGTTCTCCCCCTAAGCCATCTGGGTAATTCCTAGGAACTTTGGATAACCTCCTCTCACTTCGAATTATGGATATTGTGTTTTCTCAAAAGTTAATTTTCCATTTCAAACTGCAGCACAAACCCAAATGTTTAACCTAAAATTCCACGAACACAGACTCACAACAGATATTATAAATTTTACAGTTTCATCATGGCAGTACCTCAGAGAAAAAAGACAACATGAGAGTTAATTACACCATCAAAAGGAGACGATTAATTGTTTCAGAAACACAACTATCTTTTCTGACACAATTTAATGATTCTGAAAACTCTTCAAAGTACCAGAGGATATCACCTCTGTAGGGCATTCAGAAGATCCATCAAGATCCCAAAGTTGCAATAGTTGACCTACCAGGCTTCTGAGTTGTTGTTCTTAGTGTTAAGAGTATGTAGTTAAGGTATTAATAACTTGAATTCAATAAAAAAACAAATCTGAAATTAAGGGTTTCACAATGACCATGAATCCATTGCTGATTGTCGGAAAAACAGACCTGGTCCACGAATGTTCTTTAGGGAAGGAAATTGACCTACTTACTTGTTTGAATTGTACACACTATTCTAAAAATGGCTCTCACCAATGTTCTGTACAGCCTCGACATGATGCCCCATTTCCTATTCTCAATGTTCTGACCGATGAATACATTGAGAAAATTCAAACTTTTGACCATCCTTACCTGGTCTGGCCTACTTGTGACTCTGGAGCCACAGCAATGTGGTTTACACTTAGCTGCCCTCAGGTCAATTTGGGAAGGGCAATAAATGCTGGTCTGGCCAGCAATGGCCTCATCCCATGAATGAACAAACAAAACCTTTTAAGTTGAGCCTTTTGTCTTACAAGAGGCAATCGTGTATCTCAGATTAACATAACTTGGTATTCTGGACTAACCTATTTACTGTTTGAGAACTGAGCCAATCTTCTGCCTAAGACAATGTGTGGGTATCCTTCCACACATGTTAATAGCAGCTTAGACTAAAGCCAGTGAGAAAGATCGGTGGGGACGAGCTGGTCAAGATATCCCAAACAGTTCTGGTGGGATCCAACATTACAATAAAATTCTAAAATAGAGAAAAGAGCTGCAGATGTTAGAAATCTGAAACAAAACAGAAAGTTCTAGAGAAACTCAACAGATCTGGCAGCATCTGTGTGGAGAGAAACAGAATTAATGTTTCAAGTCCAGGGAGCATCCGTCAGCAAAATTAACTCTCCAGATGTTGTTCGAGCCTGATAAGTTTATTGTCCAGCACTGTCTTCTTACGAGAAAATTGTGATTTTATCTCCATTTTGATTCAACTCAAAACATGAAAATCTTTAAAATGTTGTGCGTGTGGGAGGCTCTCACAGAAATCTATAAAATTCTACCAGGCCGAGATAGTGTAGATGCAGAAAGAACACTCCTGATGACTGGACAGTCTAAAGGTCATAGTTTAAGTATAAAGACTATGTCATTTTGAAGATGAGAAATAAATTCCTTCACTTTAATAGTGGTGAGCCTGCAGAATTCTCTGCCACAGAACACAGTTAAGGCCAAAGCTTTGAGTGTGGTCATTGGTCGGAATATTGAGTGCAAGAATTGCAACATCATGTTGCAGCTGTACAGGGGATGGGTGAGGGCACTTCTAGATTACTGTGCATAATTCTGGTTGCCTTTCTATAGGAAGAATGTTGTTGAATGTTGAGAGGATGCGGAAAGGATTTGCAAGGATGTTGCCGGTTCTGGAAAATTTGGCTTATAGGGAGAAGCTGAATAGGCGGGCTACCTTTCCTTGGAGTGTCAGAGGTGAGGGGGGACCTTATAGGGGTTTATAAAGTCTTGTTTGGCATAGATAAATTGTATATCCCAGGTCTTTTTCCCAGGGCAGGGGAGTCCAAAACTAGAAGGCATGGGTTTAAGGTGATGGGGGAAAGATTTAAAAAGGACTTGAGGGGCAACTTTTTCACACAGAGGCTGGTAGGTGTGTGGAACGAGATGCCAGAGGAAGTGGTGGAGGCTGGTACAATTACAACATTTAAAAGGCATTTGGACGAGTATATGAATAGGAGGGGTTTAGAGGGATATGGGCTAAATGCTGGCAAATGGGATTAGGTCAGTTTGGAATGTCTGGTCGGTGTGGGCTAGTTGAGCTGAAGGGTTTGTTTTTGTGCTGTATGACTCTATAACTCTAAAGAGATAGATATTGTCCTTAGGGGTAAAGGGATCAAAGATATGGGAACAATGCAGGAACAGGGCACTGAATCAGACGATTAGCCACAATCATATGGAATGGCAGAGCTAACCTGAAGGATCAAGTGGCCTACTCCTGCACCAATGTTCCATGTTTCTAATTAGTGAAAGCCATAGCCAGCACACATCCATGATTCTCATGGGCATTGTGAATGGTGCTGATCATTGTGCAATCAGAAGAAACATGCACAGATCCAACCTTAAGGTGGAGGGAAAGGCCATGGAGCTCCTGCTTCAGTGCTACATCCAGAGTATTGTCAGGCCTCATGGCCTCTGCAGTATCCACTGCCTTTGGCATTTCTTGATCTGACGTGAAGGGAAGTGAATCTGTGATTGTGGGGACAGAAGGAGCCTGCATGCATCTTCAAGCCTTTGCGTCTGTTCGACTTTCACCACAATTGCTTCAGCCCTGCCTTTTGCCCTGATTTGCTGGGTTCCTCCATTGTTAGAGATGGAGCCTCCACTTATGGGCACCCCCTCCTCTTCTACTTGCTTCACCAATGTTATTGCATCTCTCACTTATGCTCCTCATATGCTCTCAACTGTCGGGGGTGCGGAGGGAGGGGGCGCATGGAAGCTGGAAGATGAGGGCGCTGGTCGGAAGAATCAGGGTGTGTGGAAGTAGCATCTGTCAGTTTGATTGTGGGAAGCTAACAGTGCATGCTTTGATCTCACTTCCATGCGATACAAAACAGCGGAGAGAACCTGAATCTGCCTTAATCCTGACCATGCCTTCTCCACATCAGCTAAAATTAGCAGAGCGTAGGAGGAGAGGAAATGTTTAGAAAGAAGCAGCTGGTCAAATACTTGAAAAGCAACCCAAGCCAATCATTCCCAGATCCACTTACTAATGAGATCAGCAGTTTCCTGTGTGGAAAGCTGGAGTGTGTCAGACCGAGGGAGATTTATTCCTGCCAGATACCTTACAGGGCTCTTAAAAAGAAAACATAGCACTTCCAATGAAAAAGCCAATTGGCAAGTCCTTCCCATTCACTTGGCCAAATTTTGGGCTTTGAATCGAACCAAACTCAACACCGGAACACAAACTCTCGCACTTCAAACACTGCTCTCGGTTGACTTGTCCACACAAATACTCTAACCCTTAAACAAATTTAGCACCCCCCAACCCCGTGCAATCATGTCTCAGATTGTCCACGTAACCTCACCCATTTTAACGTTTCCCTTTGGTGCAGGTGAGACGATAAAGAAGAGGTGGTAACAGTAACAGGTGGCCTTCATTGCAAGAGAGGTGGAATTTAAAAACGGGGAGGTCACATTGCAGATAATGCAGGCATTTTTCTGAAGAAGGGTCTAGGCCCGAAACGTCAGCTTTCCTGCTCCTCTGATGCTGCTTGGCCTGCTATGTTCATCCAGCTCCACACCTTGTTATCTCAACATTTGCAGTTCCTACTATCTCCGAGGTCACATTGCAGTTGTATAGAGCGCTGGTGAGGCCACACCTGGAATACTGTGTATAGTTCTGGTCTCCGTACTTGAGAAAGGATGTGCTGGCACTGGGTGGGGCGGGGGGTGGGGGGAGCGGTTACAGAGGAGGTTCTCTAGGTTGATTCCAGAGTTAAGGGGGTTGGCTTATGGGGACAGAATGAGTAGACTGTGTTTATACTAATTGGAATTTAGAAAAATGAGAGGAATCTTGTAGAAACATTTAAGTTATGAAGGAAATAGATAAGATAGAAACAGGCATGTCTTTTCCCACTGACAGGTGAAACTAGAAATAACGGGGAGCTGATTTGGAACTGAGTTGAGGAGGAACATCTTCACCCAAAGGGTTGTAATTTTGTGGGGTTCTCTGCCCAGTGAAGCAGTTGAGGCTTCCTTGCTGAATGCTTTGAAGGTGAAAATAGATCGATTTTTGAACAGTATAGGAATTAAGTATTATGGTGAGTGGCTGGGTAAGTGGATCTGAGTCCACGAAAAGATCAGCCGTGATCTCATTGAATGGCAGAGCAGGGTTGATGGGTCAGATGGCCTACTCCTGCTCCTATTTCCTACAGCTAAAGCTGCAGAGTGTGTGAAACGGTAGAGACTTGGTTAGTTCAATTGGCTAGATAGTCAGTCTGCAACACTGAATAATGCCAGCAGTTTATTGGCTGAGATCACCAATGATGGTCCTGCCTTCTCAACCTCACCCTTTGCCTGAGGTGTGGTGACCCTTGGATTAAATTCACCACCCAGTTGTCTCTTCCTCTTGTTAGTGAGGGAGTGGGATTGTGGCAAACCTTTTACCTGCCTGAAAATGTAAGTCCTAGATTTCATCCTTTGGTCTCACCCAAATTCTTAGCATTTTCAACTTTCTAACTATCTCTTTTCTCATTAAAAGTCACAGCACTCTCATGTGAGGAAGTGCTGAAGTTCTTAGAGAACATAAAGGTAGGTAAATCTCCAGGACCTGATTGACTGCATTGCGAAACACTAGGAGGTTACAGAGGAAATTGCAGATCCCTTAGCAAGATACTTGTGCCATCTATAAACACGGGTGTAGTACCAGAGGACTGGAGGGTGGCTAATGTTATGCCTTTGTTTAAGAAAGGCTGTAAGGAAAAGCTTGGGAACTATAGACCTGTATACCTGATATCAGTGGTGGTTACATTGTTGGATTTGGTGATTCTGAAAGACAGGATTTAAATGTATTTGGAGAGGTGGGGGCTGATTCAGAAGAGGTTTGTGCGAGGAAAATTGTGTGTCTTTACATGCGTTTCAAACACGTATTAGCATTTCTCTTTCAGAAGCAATAATCTAATTCTATCAGCAGCACATCTATGTAAACTTATTCTGTTTTTTAATTGTTTTCATCATCTTGTCTCATCACTGTATCACCATTCTGTAGAAGAATTGATTTTGGTAACCATGACATTTAGGGATTCTGGAAATTCATTCAAACGTGTCTCTCTCAGATGTAATCATAATTTCTCAGCTCTTCACGCTGCAATCCATTATTGGTAGCTATGTGTTGCATTTTTACTGAGATATCCAAGATTGAAATGGACTTGAGTGACTTCAAAGACAGAACTACCTCATGGTTGGTGCCTCAAACTACCTTGTGTCAGCTGACACAGATTTCTGAATGGGAGCTAGTGACGGAACCATTTTCATTGGCAAATGTTGACATGATGAAAGTTGGTGGTGAGGTGAAGTAAGGATAATGAGACCCTTTCAATTTATGTATACACATAGTCTCCTGTGCCATTTTTCACTCCCTAAGTTCATTCATCCTGTACATGCTCTGTTTTTTTTGTTTGTCTCAGGAAATTATGTGGTTGTGGGATTAGGTGTAGGGTTGAGGGAACAGGAAGTGGAGAAAGGGTAGAAGTGTTTCACTATAATGCTCCATTCATCACCGCCGTGAGGCAGTCTACATCATAGACGTATAGCAGCATATAGTAGTCAAGGCACACAATTCAGAATTAGGTCAGGTTACTTGTCACATGCAGTCACATTACAAAAGAACAGGAAGACAGTAAGAAGTGTACAACGTCATCAAAACACAGCACCATCTTAGGTCTGGGGTACAAATCTGAGGGTCAAACATAGAAAAAAAAAAGAAAAAAGTTACACTCCATTACGGATTTACATGCATAACTTGTGTAAATAAGAAATAAGCTAAAAAAGATAGACACTACAGTCTTTCTATAAGCGCTTCCCCATGACCTGACCAAGCTCCACCAATTCCCAACCAGTTTCCATTTTCAATCCAGACCTGTTGGTCACCCCATTCAACCCATTGAGTCCTTGCCAGCTCTCTGCAGTGTAGGTCAATCGGGCCCACCTGCCCATTGCACATTATCCTTAAGTGCACATCCAATTTCCTTTGGGAATTTATTGATTGAATTGTTGTCGTGGGTACTGCACTCAAGGTTACTGCCCCTGATGCATAACAACATTCTTCCTCATATGCACCTTGCTCACACCTTAAACTGCTTTCCCCATTCCTCATGCAGTCAACTAATAGGATCAGCCTCAGAGATAATGGGAACTGCAGATGCTGGAGAATTCCAAGATAATAAAATGTGAGGCTGGATGAACACATCTCCTGAGCATCTCCTGAGATGCTGCTTGGCCTGCTGTGTTCATCCAGCCTCACATTTTATTAATAGGATCAGCCTGTTCTTTTCCTGCTTGTCATTTCCGCAGCTTGGGGGTTCTTTGTGATGTAGACGATAAATAAGGACAACCCAACACGGATTCCTGAAGTGCCCCACTGACCACGCTATCCCATTCTGGGACAGTGTTCGACACTCACATCAGCCAGTCAAGGAAGTTTTGATATCTGTCTACCCTCGCTGTGAAAATGTCTTGATTTCAAGTAAACAAAAGCAAAATATTGCCAATGTCAGAAATATTACCAGGACAGGCATAAAAGTGATTAACTGGTAAAGTTATGAATGATTTTCATATTTTCTGTTATTGTTGCACTTCTAAGTACAATTGTCCTTCCCTTGCTCTTCACGACAAACTTGTTGCCCTGATTCTACTCTGACTATTTCACTTTCTATAAATGTGTCCTTTGATAACATTTTGCCACCCTGTTTAAACCAATCTCTCTCCCATTCCCTACCAGCCTTTTTAATCTTCCCTTTCCGCAACTTCGCCTCTGCCTTTAATTGCACTTCTTCCTCCCTTTACTGTTTATGGTGTAATGTTAAATGCATCTATATATTTTTTCAAATTTGAACTAATTCATTCATGAAGCCAAAGTCTTGGACGTCCTCCATGGTAAATTTATTGGAATGAAGCAGGCTTTGTATCTTTCCAGCCCCCTGCTCGAGCATTTCCCATTGCTGATGTATGGTTTCACATGCCAATTCCTCCTTCCATTTAATCTTGGCAAGTTTCCTTCTTTTTAATGTGGCTGCAACTTCCTTCCTCTCTGAAGCAGCAGCACACTTAACTGAGAAAACAGCCCTGAACACAATTTAATACTACCTCCTGTTTAATCCAGACCCTTTCTGAAGCAAAACATGAAATTTGCCAAAAAGCTCACAAGAAGGCATTCACTTTTCACAGAATCATCGAATCCCTACAGTGTGGAAGTAGGCTGTTCAGTTCTTCAATTCCATACTGACCCTCTGAGGAGCATCCTACCCAGACCCACCCCCTTACCCTATCCCTATAACCACGCATTTTCCACACCAAATCCACCTAACCTAAACATCCTTGGGCACTGTGGGCAATTTCCCATGGCCAATCTACCTAACCTGCACATCTTTGAACTATGGGAGGAAACCGGAGCACCCAGAGGAAACCCACGCAAACATGGGGAGAATGTGCAAACTCCACACAGGCAGTTGCCTGAGGCTGGAATTGAACCCAGGTCGCTGAAACAGTGCTAACCACTGAGCCACCATGATTCAAATTAGAATCAAAATGTTCTCCTCAATTTTGCTCTAAATCCGTGATAAAATGAGCCCATAATAACATTTCCAACCACACCCGCTCTTCCTCAGCTCAGGACAGATACCTTTGAGTTCTGAAGATGCGTCATATCAGAATCAAAATGTTAACTCTATTTTCTCTCCACAGATGCTGCAAGCCTTTCTGAGTTTCTTCAGAAATTTTCTGCTTCTATTTCTGGATTCCAATATCTGAAATATTTTAATTTCATCCAGTTTTGTGCTTTTATTTCAATGCAAATCCCTATACTTCAATGTGATAATATTCTCTCTAACCAACTCCATGGCCTCAACTTTTCTATTCCCTCCCCAATTTTTCCAGAATGTTTCATACAAGGCCGTAAGACCACAATATATAGGAGCAGAAGTAAGCAATTCAGCCCAATGAGATCATGGTCGATTTGATAATCCCCAACTCCACTTTCCTGCCTTTTCCCCATAACCTTTGAATCTCTTATTGATTAAATATCCTTCTATCTTAGCCTTGAATATACACAATGACCGTCACCTCAACAGCCCTCTGCTTTAAAGAAATCATTACCCTCTGAGAGAAAATCCTCCTCATCTCTGCCTTAAATGTGCGGCCCCTTATTTTGAGATTATGCATCTGGTCCTAGACTCTCCCACAAAGAGAAATGGGTCTTTCAGTATCACGCCTGTCAATCCCCGAAGAATCTTATAGGTTTAAATACAGCTGTCTCTCATTCTCCTAAACTGTAATTAGTGCAGGCCCAACCCACTCAGCCTCTCCTTATAACGTTGTCCTTCCATACCGGGTATCAGCTTAGTGAACTTTTTATTGGATGGCTTCCAATTGCAGGATATTCTTGCTGGGATAAGGGGCTCAAAGCTATTTGTGGTATTCCATCTGTGATCTGATGAGTACCTTGTATAGTTTTAGCAAGGTCTTGGTGACCAAACCTGATCTGACTTGTATTTCAGTTATTGCTGTAATCCCATTGTTTCCATGCTAATCAATAATATTAAGATCTCTATTAGACTGATTTTAAAATTATTCTGAATTAGCAACATTTCTTTTGTTTCCCTGTAGCCTATTAATTTTTCCACTTTACTTTCTGGCCTTCTTTGACATGTTCACTTTGGTGATGTCAGCCGGGCGTAGTGGCAACACATCGACCCCTGTCGATAAAGCAGGTTCACAGTGAAAACATAACGTGGCCAAGGAATCAGCAATGTTAATAATATAATAGTATCAGAGATAATGGGAACTGCAGATGCTGGAGAATCCAAGATAATAAAATGTGAGGCTGGATGAACACAGCAGGCCAAGCAGCATCTCAGGAGCACAAAAGCTGACGTTTCGGGCCTAGACCCTTCATCAGAGAGGGGGATGGGGTGAGGGTTCTGGAATAAATAGGGAGAGAGGGGGAGGCGGACCGAAGATGGAGAGAAAAGAAGATAGGTGGAGAGAGTTTAGGTGGGGAGGTAGGGAGGGGATAGGTCAGCCCAGGGAAGACGGGCAGGTCAAGGAGGTGGGATGAGGTTAGTAGGTAGATGGGGGTGCGGCTTGGGGTGGGAGGAAGGGATGGGTGAGAGGAAGAACAGGTTAGGGAGGCAGAGACAGGTTGGACTGGTTTTGGGATGCAGTGGGTGGAGGGGAAGAGCTGGGCTGGTTGTGTGGTGCAGTGGGGGGAGGGGACGAACTGGGCTGGTTTAGGGATGCGGTGGGGGAAGGGGAGATTTTTAAGCTGGTGCAGTGGGTGGAGATCTCCCCTTCCCCCACCGCATCCCTAAACCAGCCCAGTTCGTCCCCTCCCCCCACTGCACCACACAACCAGCCCAGCTCTTCCCCTCTACCCACTGCATCCCAAAACTAGTCCAACCTGTCTCTGCCTCCCTAACCTGTTCTTCCTCTCACCCATCCCTTCCTCCCACCCCAAGCCGCACCCCCATCTACCTACTAACCTCATCCCACCTCCTTGACCTGTCCGACTTCCCTGGACTGACCTATCCCCTCCCTACCTCCCCACCTAAACTCTCTCCACCTATCTTCTTTTCTCTCCATCTTTGGTCCGCCTCCCCCTCTCTCCCTATTTATTCCAGAACCCTCACCACATCCCCCTCTCTGACGAAAGGTCTAGGCCCGAAACGTCAGCTTTTGTGGTCCTGAGATGCTGCTTGGCCTGCTGTGTTCATCCAGCCTCACATTTTATTATCTTAATAATATAATAAACTGTTTTTCTCAAAGCAGCTAAGAACATATTATCTTTAGTGCTGTAACTTCTGCAAGGCAGCCACTAACAATGAATGTGTTAAATTATGGATGCACTTTCAATTCAATAAAAAAAGATTGTGAGCATCCTGTTATCTATTCATTGCACCAACAGATTTGAAATTTTAGTAGCAGTGTTATCAAATTTAAAACAATGATTAAATAACATTGAAGGTGATATGGTGGCTAGAAATATAAATGAAAATTTAATGTCAGAACCAGGAGACAAGCACTTTTGTATTTGAGTGAAGTAAGAAAATAAACATGCTGTCACAGCTTGCAGCTAGTAAGAACTGCCGATGCTGGAGTCAGAGATAACAAACATTTCACATCAGACAGAGATTCACCTGCATATCCATCAATGTGGTCTGTTGCCTCCGCTGCTCCCGATGTGGCCTCCTCTACATCGGTGAGACCAAGCAGAGGCTCGGAGGCCTCTTTGCAGAGCATCTGCATTCAGTTCATGACGAACGATAACACCATCCAGTCACAAACCATTTCAACTCCCCCCTGCCCCTCCCATTCCCTGGGCGATATGTCCATCCTGGGCCTCCTCCAGTGTCAAAATGACGCCAACTGGGAGTTGGAGGAGCAGCACCTCATATTCTGCTTTGGAAGCCTACTACCCAATTGTCTCAATGCGGATTTCACCAGTTTCAAAATCTCCCCACCCCCGAACTCATCCCATGTCCAACCCTCCCTCTCACACCCGCTCCCTTGACCTGCCCGTCTCCTCTTGCACCTATCCGCCTCTCCCACCTCGCTGCCCAATCCCCACCACTGCCTACCTGCACTCATCCCACCTACCTTCCCCTGCCCCATCCCTCCTCTCTCTATTTATTTTGGAGATCCCTTCCCCCTCCCCCATTTCTGAACAAGGGTCCTGACCCAAATCGTCAGCTTTCCTGCTCCTCTGATGCTGGCTGGCCTGCCGTGTTCCTCCGGCTCCACACTGCGTTACCAAGACTATCACATCTTACTGTCTTATACTTATTAGGAGAGACACAAGAGTCCACATTTAAAATGGAGCAACAATTTATACCCCTTGTGAAAGAAAGTGTTAATTGGATGGCTAATGCATTTTGACTGGTCGCAGCTTTACCATTGAGAATATATGTTTATATTTGTGTAAGTAAAAGATGGATATAAAATTGGGAACTAAAAAAGGAAAGGATTACTTCGATGCAGCTTCTGCATTTGGGTTTCTTTGGAGAGTTGTGCATGATCTGAACAGTGCGCTGTCATAATCAATCTCAAGCAGGACTGCAAATGTTCATTGTTAAATTGGCTTTGCACATTGCTCTTTTTAATGAAACACATGCTCGAAAACACGAGCTCACACAGGCGACAACCTGTCACAGCTGCATCCTAAGATAATAAAATGTGAGGCTGGATGAACACAGCAGGCCAAGCAGCATCTCAGGAGCACAAAAGCTGACGTTTCGGGCCTAGACCCTTCATCAGATGAAGGGTCTAGGCCCGAAACGTCAGCTTTTGTGCTCCTGAGATGCTGCTTGGCCTGCTGTGTTCATCCAGCCTCACATTTTATTATCTTGGAATTCTCCAGCATCTGCAGTTCCCATTATCTCTCAGAGCTGCATCCTTTTGTGTTACAGCAAGTGTCCAACAAAGAACTGCAAACTTCAGAAATTAATCAAGTTTGAAGAGAATCCCTACAGTGTGGAAACAGGCCCTTCGGCCCAACAAGTCCACACCGAACCTTGGAGCATCCCACCCAGACCCATCCCCCTAATCTACACACCCCTGAACACTATGGGACAATATAGCATGGCCAATCCACCCAGCCTGCACATCTTTGGACTGTGGGAGGAAACTGGAGCACCCGGAGGAAACTCACACAGACACGGGGAGAATGTGCAAACTCCACACAGGCAGTCAAGGGTGGGATTGAACCCAGGTCCCTAGTTCTGTGAAGCAGCAGTGCTAACCACTGTGCCACCTGGTAACCACAAAAGTCAGCAACAAGGCACGTATGGTTCTGCAACTGTGACTCAATAATAACATGTGGTTGTGAGGCAGCATTACACAGTCTGCTTTCCAAGTGAGACATTAAACCAAGGTACTTTTCAATGCCAAAGGCCTTAAGAAGAAGAGTGAGGAGAAGTACGAACATTCAGCCCTAAACTAAGGCCATTGAAAGTGACTCAGAAATCATGTTTGCAATTGCTCTTGGAGCTGACGAGGGAGTGGCGGAGTGAATGGTCCCTGTGGAAAGCGGACAGGGGCGGGGAAGGAAATATTTTGTTGGTGGTGGGGGTCTGATTGGGGGTGGCGGAAATGTCGGAGGGTGCGTTGGATTTAGAGGTCGGTGGTGGTGGTGGGGGAGGGGGGGGGGCGGACGTGCAGGGGAGTACGTGACGTTGCATGTTTCTTGCAGTCACCCGTCTCTGTATAAAGATGGAATTTGCCATTTATGTGGGGCACCAACAGATCAAGTAATCAATAAATTATCCGTTCAAACATGCTCCCAGAGATCGTTGTTGCTACATAATACCTCTTGTTTGTTGCCAATTCTCATCTGTTTTGTCACACAAATGCCTCACAGACTCACGCAGATTATAGTCATTTTTCCATCAAAGCTGTCACCATAAAGCAGGCACTAAAATCTCCGCAAATGCACAGCGATCAGCACAGAAAGGGACTGATCTGTTTCATTGTGAGACGCTTCCCCCTTATCTTCTGTCTGATGCTGCTTTTTTTTTGGTTTGCCCTGCAAATTGCTTGTGACTCAGATACTTAATGGAATTGTGAATGTAAATCCCAGCTTTTTCAGGCTCTGTCCGCTGCTACTACTGATTCACTGGGGGCTTACTTTTTCGTTTGTTCTGAGAAAATTGAACAGGAGATTGTTTCTTTCTGCTGATTTTATGTTCCCCCAGCCTTCTGCATGCTAATTAAAGTGATCATGACTGTTTTCCAAAGCATTGCTTTGCATGAAGTAATGTCGGCTGGAGCAAAGATTAAGAAAACTGGGATAAGATCCAGGGGTGAGATGAGGAGAATTTATTTTAAGGCACAGAGTTGTCCTGATTTGACAGTAAAGGTGGTAGAAATGGATTTCACAGTAACTTTCAGTTGGATTAACACACGGACTGAGAACATGGCAGGGAGTGGGGCTATAGCTCTCTCAAAAAGACAGTGTGATGAAGTGAATGGCCTCCTTCTAAGAATAAGGGGTAAGCCATTCAGGACAGAGATGAAGAAGCATTTCTTCACTCAGAGAGCTGTGAACCTGTGGAACTCTCTCCCACAGGAAGCTGTTGGGGCCAATTCATTAGATATATTCAGTAGGGAGCTGGGCATGGCCATTATGAATAAAGGGATGGAGGGGTAAGGAGAGAAAGCAGGAGGGCGATACTGAGATTGCATGGTCAGCCATGGTCATATGGAATGGTGGTGCAGGCTCAAAGGCGCGAAAAGCTCACTGCTGCGCCTATTTTCTATGTTTCCTGGGATCTAAGGTTCAATATCTGACCTCTTCAGTATTCATGACTTTAATCACTTCACCCTTACTGGCTCTAAGCTCTGGATTTCACTCCCTCAACCTCTCTTTGGCAAAGTTTTAGCTCTTCCTTCCTAATGTGTCCTTAAAATGCCTAGTTTACAAATTTTGTCTTGTTAAGCTGCCGTGAAGCACCTCAGGATCTTCTACTGCCCACAATAGAGTTGATAGCCAGAGACTATTTCCCAGGGCAGAAATGGCTAGCACGAGGGGTCATAGTTTTAAGCTGGTTGGTGGAAAGTACAGAGGGGATGTCAGAGGCAGGTTCTTTACGCAGAGAGTTGTGAGAGCATGGAATGCGTTGCCAGCAGCAGTTGTGGAAGCAAGGTCATTGGGGTCATTTAAGAGACTGCTGGACATGTATATGGTCACAGAAATTTGAGGGTGCATACATGAGGATCAATGGTCGGCACAACATTGTGGGCTGAAGGGCCTGTTCTGTGCTGTACTGTTCTATGTTCTATGTTCTAAACAAAAAAATCATTTGAGGGATACGCGTGACACTGGCCACGCCAGATTTATAGCCCTATCCCTAAATGCGCCAGTTAAGAGCTATTAAAATACACCAGTGAACTGGGTAGGTTTTTACAACGCTAGTCTGGATAGTATCACAGTCACAATAACGGAGAATGGCTTTTAATTCTGGATTTTTATTCATTAAGTTGGCAAATCTGGATAAATGAGAGGTGATGCACTTGGTCAAACAAGGCAATGGAAAAACAGTAGGATCCTGGGAAGCTGCAAGGATCAGAGGGACCTTGGTGTGCATGTCGCCCCCAAAGGTATCAGTGCAAGTGGATAAAGTGGGTAAGAAGGCACAAGGGATATTTGCCTTTGTTGGGTGAGGCAGAGAGTTCAAGAGCAGGGAGGTGATGCTGGAGCTGTATAAAGTGCTGGTTAGGCCACAGCTGAGGTATTGTATGTGGCTGCGGAATCCACATCATCGCAGGGATTTGGTAGAGTCATAGATTCGTAGAGATGTACAGCATGGAAACAGACCCTTCGGCTCAACCTGTCCATTACGACCAGGTACCAAATATAAATCCAGTCCCATTCGCCAGCATTTATCCCATATCCCTCGAAACCCTTCCTCTTCATTTATCCATCCAGAGACCTTTTAAATGTTGTAATCGTACCTGCCTCCACCACTTCCTCTGGCAGCTCATTCTATACACACACCACCCACTGAATGAACAAGTTGCTCCTTAGGTCTCTTAAAAATCTTTCCTCTTGCATCTTAAATCAATGTTTTCTGGTTTTGGACTCCCCCACCCCAGGGAAACGATCTTGGCTATTCGCCCTATCCATGCCCCTCATGGTTTTATGAACATCTACAAGATCACCCCTCAGCCTCCAGGGAAAATAGCCCCAGTCTATTCAGCATCTCCCTATAGCCCAAACCCTCCAAACCTGGCAACATCATTGTAAAACTTATCAGAGATAATGGGAACTGCAGATGCTGGAGAATTCCAAGACAACAAAATGTGAGGCTGGATGAATACAGCAGGCCAAGCAGCATCTCAGGAGCACAAAAGCTGACGTGTCGGGCCTAGACCCTTCATCAGAGAGGGGGATGGGGTGAGGGTTCTGCAATAAATAGGGAGAGAGGGGGAGGCGGACCGAAGATGGAGAGAAAAGAAGATAGATGGAGAGAGTACAGGTGGGGAGGTAGGGAGGGGATAGGTCGGTCCAGGGAAGATGGACAGGTCAAGGAGGTGGGATGAGGTTAGTAGGTAGATGGGGGTGCGGCTTGTGGTGGGAGGAAGGGATGGGTGAGAGGAAGAACAGGTTAGGGAGGCAGAGACAGGTTGGACTGGTTTTGGGATGCAGTGGGTGGAGGGGAAGAGCTGGGCTGGTTGTGTGGTGCAGTGGGGGGAGGGGACGAACTGCGCTGGTTTAGGGATGCAGTTGGGGAAGGGGAGATTTTGAAACTGGTGAAGTCCACATTGATACCATTAGGCTGCAGGGTTCCCAGGCGGAATATGAGTTGCTGTTCCTGCAACCTTCGGGTGGCATCATTGTGGCACTGCAGGAGGCCCATGATGGACATGTCATCTAAAGAATGGGAGGGGGAGTGGAAATGGTTTGCGACTGGGAGGTGCAGTAGTTTGTTGCAAACTGAGCGGAGGTGTTCTGCAAAGCGGTCTCCAAGTCTCCGCTTGGTTTCCCCAATGTAGAGGAAGCCACACCGGGTACAGTGGATGCAGTATACCACATTGGCAGATGTGCAGGTGAACCTCTGCTTAATGTGGAATGTCATCTTGGGGCCTGGGATAGGGGTGAGGGAGGAGGTGTGGGGGCAAGTGCAGCATTTCCTGCGGTTGCAGGGGAAGGTGCCGGGTGTGGTGGGGTTGGAGGGCAGTGTGGAGCGAACAAGGGAGTCACGGAGAGAGTGGTCTCTCCGGAAAGCAGACACGGGTGGGGATGGAAAAATGTCTTGGGTGGTGGGGTCGGATTGTAGATGGCAGAAGTGTCGGAGGATGATGCGTTGTATCCGGAGGTTGGTGGGGTTGTGTGTGAGAACGAGGGGGATCCTCTTTGGGCGGTTGTGGCGGGGGCGGGGTGTGAGGGACATGTTGCGGGAAATAGGGGAGACGCGGTCGAGGGCGTTCTCGATTACTGTGGGGGGAAACGTTGCGGTCCTGGAAGAACTTGGACATCTGGGATGTGCGGGAGTGGAATGTCTTCTCGTGGGAGCAGATGCGGCGGAGGCGGAGGAATTGGGAATAGGTGATGGAATTTTTGCAGGAGGGTGGGTGGGAGGAGGTGTACTCTAGGTAGCTGTGGGAGTTGGTGGGCTTGAAGTGGACATCAGTTACAAGCTGGTTGCCTGAGATGGAGACTGAGAGGTCCAGGAAGGTGAGGGATGTGCTGGAGATGGCCCAGGTGAACTGAAGGTTGGGGTGGAAGGTGTTGGTGAAGTGGATGAACTGTTCGAGCTCCTCTGGGGAGCAAGAGGCGGCGCCGATACAGTCATCAATGTACCGGAGGAAGAGGTGGGGTTTGGGGCCTGTGTAGGTGCGGAAGAGGGACTGTTTCACGTAACCTACAAAGAGGCAGGCATAGCTGGGGCCCATGCGGGTGCCCATGGCCACCCCCTTAGTCTGTAGGAAGTGGCAGGAGTCAAAAGAGAAGTTGTTGAGGGTGAGGACGAGTTCGGCTAGGCGGATGAGGGTGTGGGTGGAGGGGGACTGGTCGGGCCTGCGGGACAGGAAGAAGCGGAGGGCCTTGAGGCCATCTGCATGCGGAATGCAGGTGTATAGGGACTGGACGTCCATGGTGAAGATGAGGTGTTGGGGGCCAGGGAATTGGAAGTCCTGGAGGAGGTGGAGGGCGTGGGTGGTGTCACGGACGTAGGTAGGGAGTTCCTGGACCAAAGGGGAGAAGATGGAGTCCAGATAGGTGGAGATGAGTTCGGTGGGGCAGGAGCAGGCTGAGACGATTGGTCGACCAGGGCAGGCAGGTTTGTGGATTTTGGGAAGGAGATAGAAACGGGCCGTGCGGGGTTGGGGAACAATGAGGTTGGAGGCTGTGGGTGGGAGGTCCCCTGAGGTGATGAGGTCATGAATGGTGTTGGAGATGATGGTTTGGTGCTCGGGTGTGGGGTCATGATCGAGGGGGCGGTAGGAGGTGGTGTCAGAAAGTTGGCGTCTGGCCTCAGCGATGTAGAGGTCAGTGCGCCATACTACCACTGCGCCACCCTTGTCTGCGGGTTTGATGGTGAGGTTGGGGTTGGACCGGAGGGAGCGGAGGGCTGCCCGTTCTGCGGGGGAGAGGTTGGAGTGGGTGTGAGGGGTGGAGAGGTTGAGGCAGTTAATGTCTCGACGGCAGTTGGAGATAAAGAGGTCGAGGGAGGGTAGGAGGCCTGGGGGTGGTGTCCAGGAGGAGGACTTGTGTTGGAAGCGGGTGAAGGGGTCAGTGGAGGGAGGGTTAGGCTCCCGGTTGAAGAAGTAGGCGTGGAGGCGAAGGCGGTGGAAAAACTGTTCTATGTCCAATGGGGCTCACCTTTGTCTCCCTACAACCAAACATCAACGAGTACCAGTCACGCCTCCCACTGACTGAGGATGAACGGTCAGTCCTTAGTAAGGGGCTCACCTTTGTGCCCCTACAACCACACATCAACGAATACCAGTCACGGTTGGACATAAAACAGTTTTTCCGCCGCCTTCGCCTCCACGCCTACTTGTTCGACCGGGAGCCTAACCCTCCCTCCACCATCATCTCCAACACCATTCATGACCTCATCACCTCAGGGGACCTCCCACCCACAGCCTCCAACCTCATTGTTCCCCAACCCCGCACAGCCCGTTTCTATCTCCTTCCCAAAATCCACAAACCTGCCTGCGCTGGTCGACCAATCGTCTCAGACTGCTCCTGCCCCACCGAACTCATCTCCACCTATCTGGACTCCATCTTCTCCCCTTTGGTCCAGGAACTCCCGAACTACGTCCGTGACACCACCCACGCCCTCCACCTCCTCCAGGACTTCCAATTCCCTGGCCCCCAACACCTCATCTTCACCATGGACGTCCAGTCCCTATACATCTGCATTCCGCATGCAGATTGCCTCAAGGCCCTCCGCTTCTTCCTGTCCCGCAGGCCCGACCAGTCCCCCTCCACCCACACCGTCATCCGCCTAGCCGAACTCGTCCTCACCCTCAACAACTTCTCTTTTGACTCCTGCCACTTCCTACAGACTAAGGGGTTGGCCATGGGCACCCGCATGGGCCCCAGCTATGCCTGCCTCTTTGTAGGTTATGTGGAACAGTCCCTCTTCCGCACCTACACAGGCCCCAAACCCCACCTCTTCCTCCGGTACATTGATGACTGTATCGGCGCCGCCTCTTGCGCCCCAGAGGAGCTCGAACAGTTCATCCACTTCACCAACACCTTCCACCCCAACCTTCAGTTCACCTGGGCCATCTCCAGCACATCCCTCACCTTCCTGGACCTCTCAGTCTCCATCTCAGGCAACCAGCTTGTAACTGATGTCCATTTCAAGCCCACCAATTCCCACAGCTACCTAAAGTACACCTCCTCCCACCCACCCTCCTGCAAAAATTCCATCACCTATTCCCAATTCCTCTGCCTCCGCCGCATCTGCTCCCACGAGAAGACATTCCACTCCCGCACATCCCAGATGTCCAAGTTCTTCCAGGACCGCAACTTTCCCCCCACAGTGATTGAGAACGCCCTCGACCGCGTCTCCCCTATTTCCCGCAACATGTCCCTCACACCCCGCCCCCGCCACAACCGCCCAAAGAGGATCCCCCTCGTTCTCACAGACCACCCCACCAACCTCTGGATACAACGCATCATCCTCCGACGCTTCCGCCGTCTACAATCCGACCCCACCACCCAAGACATTTTTCCATCCCCACCCGTGTCTGCTTTCCGGAGAGACCACTCTCTCCGTGGCTCCCTTGTTCGCTCCACACTGCCCTCCAACCCCACCACACCCGGCACCTTCCCCTGCAACCGCAGGAAATGCTACACTTGCCCCCACACCTCCTCCCTCACCCCCATCCCAGGCCCCAAGATGACTTTCCATATTAAGCAGAGGTTCACCTGCACATCTGCCAATGTGGTATACTGCATCCACTGTACCCGGTGTGGCTTCCTCTACATTGGGGAAACCAAGCGGAGGCTTGGAGACCGTTTTGCAGAACACCTCCGCTCAGTTTGCAACAAACTATTGCACCTCCCAGTCGCAAACCATTTCCACTCCCCCTCCCATTCTTTAGATGACATGTCCATCATGGGCCTACTGCAGTGCCACAATGATGCCACCCGAAGGTTGCAGGAACAGCAACTCATATTCCGCCTGGGAACCCTGCAGCCTAATGGTATCAATGTGGACTTCACCAGCTTCAAAATCTCCCCTTCCCCAAATGCATCCCTAAACCAGCGCAGTTCGTCCCCTCCCCCCACTGCACCACACAACCAGCCCAGCTCTTCCCCTCCACCCACTGCATCCCAAAACCAGTCCAACCTGTCTCTGCCTCCCTAACCTGTCCTTCCTCTCACCCATCCCTTCCTCCCACCCCAAGCCGCACCCCCATCTACCTACTAACCTCATCCCACCTCCTTGGCCTGTCCGTCTTCCCTGGACTGACCTATCCCCTCCCTACCTCCCCACCTATACTCTCTCCACCTATCTTCTTTTCTCTCCATCTTCAGTCCGCCTCCCCCTCTCTCCCTATTTATTGCAGAACCCTCACCCCATCCCCCTCTCTGATGAAGGGTCTAGGCCCGACACGTCAGCTTTTGTGCTCCTGAGATGCTGCTTGGCCTGCTGTGTTCATCCAGCCTCACATTTTGTTGTCATTGTAAAACTTTTCTGAACCCTTTCAAGTTGAACAACATCCTTCCGATAACGGGGAGGCCAGAATTGCAATATTCCAAATGTGGCCGAACTAATGTCCTGTACAGCCGCAACATGAACTCCCAACTCCTATACTCCATGCACCTAACAATAAAGGCCAGCAGGCTAAATGCCTTCTTCATGATCCCATCTACCTGTGACTCCACTTTCAACGAACTATGAACCTGCACTCCAAGGTCACTTTGTTCAGCAACACTCCCCAGACCTTCCCATTAAGTCCTGCCCTGATTTGCCTTTGCAAAAATGCAGCACCACACATTTATCCAAATTAAACTCCATCTGCTACTCCTTGCCCCATTGGCCCAACTGATCAAGATCCCGTTTTACTCTGAGGTAAGCTTCTTCGCTCTCCACTACACCTCCAATTTTGGTATCATCTGAAAACTTACTACCCACACCTCCCATGACCACATCTAAATCATTTATATAAATGATGAAAAGCAGTAGATCCAGCACCGATTCTTGTGGCACAGCACTGGTCACAGGCCTCCAGTCTGAAAAGCAACCCTCCACCACCACCCTCTGTCTTCTGTCTTTGAGTCATGATTGCGATCTATACAATGATGAGGGACATAGAGACAGTAGATAAAAACAGAGTATTCCCTGTGGTGAAGACATCAATGACAATGGGGAAATAGCCAGAACTACAGATGCTGGAGGTCTGAGTCGACACAGCATAGAGCAGGAGGAACACAGTAGGTCAGGCAGCATCAGAGGAGCAGGAAAGTCAACGTTTCAGGTTGGGACCCTTCATCAGGACTGGGGAAGGGGAAGTGGGCTCAGAAGTAGAGGAAGGAAGTGGGGCTGGGGGAAGGTAGGTGGGTTGGTGCTTTGTCAATGCAGCTAAGGGTTTGTGGAGATTGGTCAATGGGAAGGGTGGGGCAGATAGTGGTAAAGGAAGATGGGCAGGTAATGTCAGGTCAAGGAGATGGGAATGAGAGGGAGAGCTGTATGTGGGATGAAGCGGGGTGTGTAGAGAATTTGAAGCTAGTGAATTCTATGTTGAGGTCATTGTGCTGTAGGACAAAATGAACAACATGTTATATTCCACCTTGGGAGTTTACAGCCCAATGGCCTCAATGTATAATTCAAAATCTCCCCATCTCCGGTCTTATCCCATTTCCCTCCCTCTCATTCCCACCTCCCTGCCCTGACATGATCTGTCCATCTTCCTTCTCAACTATCTGCCCATCTCTTCCCATTGACCAATCTCCAACACCCCCGACCTACATCCACCTATCACCAACACATCTACCTTCCCCCAGCACCCATGCACCCCCATCTATTTCTGAGCTCCATTTCCCCTCCCATTCCTGAGGAAGGGCCTCAACCCAAAATGTTGATTTTCCTGTTCCTCTGTTGCTGCCTGACGTGCTGTGGCCCTCCAGCTCCACACTGTATTGACAATGATAATGGGGCTTGGATTTAATGTAAGTGGGAGATGTGAACAATCTTTTTTGCACTTTGAGGGTAGTGGGAGTTGGAACTCGCTGGCTAATGCGTAGTAGAGGTGGAAAACCTCTTAATATTTAAGAAATATTTAGATGTGCACTTGCAATATGAAGGCATACAAGGCTACAAGCCAAGTGCTGACCAGTGAGATTTTGTATAGTTAGGGCGTTATTTTTGACCAGCACTGATATGATGGGCCAATTGGCCTTAGTGTGGGCTCTAGACTTCGTTGATTCTAAGATTCTAAATTCAAGTGGATTAAAAATGTATTGAGGCACATCAGAATGGAACATAGTGTGCAGAGAAAATTTTACGTCTATTGCTTTAATGGAAATTTTCAATTTGTAATGTTTTGCCCTCAGGCTGTATACCTGGCACAGAATGAATATTGTAAATTTTAAGACTAGTGCCGTAGTATTGAATGGAATATGCTGCGTGGAGACAAGCTGAATTCTGTTGCAAATTCTGTCATTTCAATTTGAAATCTTTCGTAATGAATTTTGTACAAATTTTATGAATAAAGTATAGTTTCGAAAACAAAAAAAGTTTCGAAGATAAAACATTGGCTTTTTTAAAAAATCAACTTTTGGACATGTTATGATACCCCTGTAGTCATCATGTACGGAGGTGGGGTTTGAACTTGGATTTTTTGGCCCAAAGATAGGAACACTGTCACTGTTCCATAAGATCCCTGAAACCAGTGAACTCGCTCATCACCAGGGAGCACTTTCACTTGACTACATCCCAGTGGAATCTCAGGATACTGCTTTCATCCTGTGATGCAATGTAGCTACTTCTTTTGATATTCTAGGATGCATCCTATTAGGTCCAGGGAATTTAATGGTCTTTAACCCGTCTCAGTTCCCAAGCACTTTTTTCGCAGTGATAATTGTTGTATTCCATTCCTGTCATTTATCCCTTGACTATTTAGCAATTTTGGGAAACTACTGGTAACTTCTACTGTGAAGACTGGTGCTATTTTCTTGTTCTCTGTTATTATGTCCCTCACTCTCTAAGGTGCCTCTATTCACTTTGGCTTCTCTCTTTCTTTTTATGCTCTTAAAGAAGCTCTTACTGCCCATCTTGACATTACTTGCAAGTTTACACTTGAAGCTTAATTTCTCACTCTTTACCATATTTTTGGCTGCCTTCTATTGATTCTTAAAACTTTCCCAATCCTGCTGTTAATCTTTGCTGCATTGTGGGTCTACCTATAGCAGATGGACAGCAGTGGTTCAAGAAGGCAGCTCACCACCACCTTCTCAAGGCACAGCCAACAGCACCCACATTGCATGAGTGACTTTGAAAAAATGTAATGTGAAAACAAGCAGATAATCTGTTTTAATTATGATGGTGAGGGATCGATCAGTAACTTCCAACGCTTTAAATTGAAATCTCCTACTTTTCGAAATAGTGTAATGGGACCTTTCTCTCCCGTCTGATGAGAGTGACAGAGCCTCAATTTAATGCACAAACTGAATGGCAGCTCCTTTACAACACTGCGCTCCTTCAGTCCTGCACTACAGTATCAGCCTTGTGTCTGTACACAATCCTCTTGCATGGCTGTCAACGGGGTATTATAGGCTCAACATTCAGAGAAATGGGGGACGGTCACCAACTGTCAAGCAAGAAATGGTTGAAGGTGAGGAAGAAGCAGAATAAGGGAGAACCCAACAAAATGTGGTCTGAAGGGTCAGACATTAGTTGCTCAAACATCCGTTCTACTGACCTGTACATTTCACCTCCTCTTGACTTGTTAGAGAGTCCCAGCTGACAATGATCTTCCTGCTGACTTTCATTGTTCCCTTCATCCCACTTTATATTAATGTCCTATTGACAACGTAGAAGCTGCAGTGAGAAGACAGTGCACAGCACACTGCCAAATATGATACCGGATGATTAATATGCTTACTGAAGCAAGAATTCTCTTGAATTCATTTATCACACGATAATATAAAACAGAAAGTGCTGGAAGGATTGTGACAGAAACAATTTCAGGCCAACAGTTGTCGGAATTGCACAACTGGGGTTTTTCCTAGTCACCTGGCAGGATAGAGACGCTCCATTTTCATGTCTAAGGATGGTGGTTCCAACATTATAGCCCTGCAGACCTGTCTAACTTTTGTGTTTAACACTCTGGGTAAGATACAAACCCTGAAATCTGATCCAAAGCACAGCCAAGGGAGATAACCTGGCAATTGATAATGCTTTAATTAAAAGATGATGTATAATGTTTTTAATTCATCCGCAGGTTATAGGAGCTCATGATTAAGGCCAGGATTTATTGCTGACTTTGAGTTGCCTTTGACAAGCTGGAGGTGTACTGCCTTCTTGAATAGGATTTGTGAGGCCACCGACAGAAGCAACCCTGTTGCTGTGGGTATGGAGTCATGTGCAGATAAAGATGGCAGATTTCCTTGCCTGAAGGGTTTCAGTGACCCACAGGGGTTTTCTGTGACCAATCCAAACTATCATAATCATTATTATTCTTTTATACCAGGACCTATTTCATTTTAAATTCCCCAACTCCCTGGGATCTGATGTCTCATGTGTAAATCATTAGACTGACCTTCTGGACTACTGGTCCAGTAACTTCACCACAGCATAGTCATATCCTTAATTTAGTTACTCCATTGGGATGTCATTCGCAAACATTCGCTGCCTACAGCACTGACGTGGCTCAGTGGTACCATCGATAAGATGTAATTCCAAACTCATGACCACTTTCATCAAGAAGGACAAAGGCAGCAGATACATGGAGACACCACAACATGCATATTCTCTTCCAAAAACTTCCCAGCACCTGCTCAGCAATAACCTGCTCAGTGATGCCCAGTTTGGGTTCCGCCAGGGCTACTCAGTCCCTGGCCTCATTGCAGCCTCGGTTCAAACATGGACGAAAGAGCTGAATTCCAGAGGGGAGGTGGGAGTGACAGCCCTTGACATCAAGGCTGCAAGTGTGGCATCACGAAGTCCTGCAAAACTGAAATCAATAGGAACCAGGATGAAAACTCTCCACTCGCCCAAAGCAAGATAGCTATTACTGTTGGAGATTGGCCAGGCTAAGGGTTGAGAAGTGGCAAGTAACATTCGAGCCACACAAATGTCATTGCCAGGGGGAGTTTTAAGCTGGTTGGTGGAAAGTATAGAGGGGATGTCAGAGGCGGGTTCTTTACACAGAGAGTTGTGAGAGCATGGAATGTGTTGCCAGCAGCAGTTGTGGAAGCAAGGTCTTTGGGGTCATTTAAGAGACTGCTGGACATGCATATGGTCACAGAAATTTGAGGGTGCATACATGAGGATCAATGGTCGGCACAACATTGTGGGCTGAAGGGCCTGTTCTGTGCTGTGCTGTTCTATGTTCTATAACAGAGCCTATCCACTGCCCCTTGGCATTCAGTTGCATTACCATCACTGAATCTGTACACTTTCTATATTCTGGGGTTCTCCATTGACTAGAATGTGAATTGGAATAGACATATTGTAGCTGTAGCTATATATGAAGGACAGATCTTGCAACAAGTAACCTACCTCTTGACACCCAAAGCCATCACCTACAAGGCACAAGTCTGGAAATGAGACGGAATACTCCCCAGTTGCCTGCATAAGTGCAGGTCCATCAAGAAGCTTGACACTGTCCATAACAAATTATTGATTAGCATCATGTTCACCAACGTCAACTGCCTCCACGGTCGATGGACAGCAGCGTGTACCCCTCAGAAAAAGCTCTGCAGAAATGCACCGAGGTTCCTCCGCTAGCATGCTCCAAACCCATGGCCATTAACATCTAGAAGGATGAAGGCAGCAGATTAGTGGTGACATCACCATGTGCTGGTTCCCCTGTAAGCCATTCACCATCCTGACTTGGAAATATATTGCTTTCAGTTCCTTCAACGTCGCTAGGTGAAATACCTGGGATTCCCCTCCCCAAGGGCACTGCGGCTCTACCCACAGCATGCAGACTGCAGCTGTTCAAGGAGGCAGCTCCCCACCACCTTCTGTAGGGCAAGTCACACTGGCCAACTAACTGCTGATCTACCCAGCAATGCCCACATCCCTTAAATGAATAATAAAATCCGAGAGATTGTTCAACACGAGGCTCTGGTCGGTTTGTGAGTCCAGTGATGTGCGGGGACTGGGACGTGGTTAAAGATAGGACACAGACTGCACAGTTTTGGTTGCCTCAGGTTCTGTCACTGTTAATAGAAACAGATACTCTTGGCACTGGGTGAACGATGAAATGCTGGGTGTTATTTTCCAAATATGTTGATACTTCACAGGAAATAAATGGTCACATTTCATAGGAAATGTTCATACTCCTGGCAGCCAAAATTTTGAAATTTCATTGATTCAGTGTTTAGCTTTCAGCTTACTAGTTAACCAGCTCCTGATGCACATTGCCAGGGGGAGTTTGGAACCTTGGAGCGTGATGGTGTTGGACACTGAGGTCAGCGCAGGACGTGATTCAAAGACTGGCAGATGCTGGGGAATGTTGGTCACATTCCTACTGAGCTAACCCCTTATTGTGAAAGTCATCGGCAAATCCCATCTGAATAGAGTACATTATTCAGAGTCCTGAGGGACTGTAATATCCAAAACATTGACTGCTCCTTTCCTCCAGATGCTGCCTGGCTTGCTGTGTTTTTCTAGGTTCCTGTTTGTCTACTTTGGATTCCAGCATCTGAAGTTGTTTTTTTTGGTCCCTTCTGAGTTATAAACCCTGCTTCCTCTCCTTGGTTCAAATATAATTCTAGACATGCTGCTGTTTGATGGGAATGGGGCCTGTTGCCCTCTGCTGGTTGAATGCAGATTGTGAACAAGAAGAAAGTTGCTGGAAAAGCTCAGCAGGTCTGGCAGCATCTGTGAAGGAAAAAAAACAGTTAATGTTTCGGATCAGGTGACCCTTCCTCAGAACAGTTCTGAGGAAGGGTTATCGGACACAAAACGTTAACTCTGTTTTTTCTCCTTCACAGATGCTGCCAGACCTGCTGAGCTTTTCCAGCGACTTTGTTCTTGTTCCTGATTAGCAGTGTCTGCAGTTCTTTCGGTTTTTATTAAATGCAGATTGTGTCTGATTCTGAAAGAATTGGTTGCAGCACTGAGTCAGTTGAGCTGAACATGCTGCAGGACTGGATTAAAAGTCCAGTCGAGAACTGATGCTCCTCAAGTCGTAATGTATGATGTGCCTGAGATTCCTGAACAAAGCTGGGTCCCTGATCACTGACCAGCACTTGTTAGGGTGGGAATGATACCAATAACTGCATGCAACTCAATCTGACACCATCATTGTCGGAGTCTCAGAAGACGGTGTCTGCTTCATTTGTTTTAGTGATAATGGGAACTGCAGATGCTGGAGAATCCAACGTAATAAAATGTGAGGCTGGATGAACAAAGCAGGCCGAGCAGCATCTCAGGAGCACAAAAGCTGACGTTTCGGGCCTAGACCCTTCATCAGAGAGGGGGATGGGGTGAGGGTTCTGGAATAAATAGGGAGAGAGGGGGAGGCGGACCGAAGATGGAGAGAAAAGAAGATAGGTGGAGAGGAGAGTATAGGTGGGGAGGTAGGGAGGGGATAGGTCAGTCCAGGGAAGACGGACAGGTCAAGGAGGTGGGATGAGGTTAGTAGGTAGATGGGGGTGCGGCTTGGGGAGGGACGAAGGGATGGGTGAGAGGAAGAACAGGTTAGGGAGGCAGAGACAGGTTGGACTGGTTTTGGGATGCAGTGGGTGGAGGGGAAGAGCTGGGCTGGTTGTGTGGTGCAGTGGGGGGAGGGGAGATTTTGAAGCTGGTGAAGTCCACATTGATACCATTGGGCTGCAGGGTTCCCAAGCGGAATATGAGTTGCTATTCCTGCAACCTTCGGGTGGCATCATTGTGGCACTGCAGGAGGCCCATGATAGACATGTCATCGAAAGAATGGGAGGGGGAGTTGAAATGGTTTGCGACTGGGAGGTGCAGTTGTTTATTGCGAACCGAGCGGAAGTGTTCTGCAAAGCGGTCCCCAAGCCTCCGCTTGGTTTTCCCAATGTAGAGGAAGCCACACCGGGTACAATGGATGCAGTATACCACATTGGCATATGTGCAGGTGAACCTCTGCTTAATATGGAAAGTCATCGTGGGCCCTGGGATAGGGGTGAGGGAGGAGGTGTGGGGGCAAGTGTAGCATTTCCTGCGGTTGCAGGGGAAGGTGCCGGGTGTGGTGGGGTTGGAGGGCAGTGTGGAGCGAACAAGAGAGTCACGGAGAGAGTGGTCTCTCCGGAAAGCAGACAGGGGTGGGCATGGAAAAATGTCTTGGGTGGTGGGGTCGGATTGTAAATGGCGGAAGTGTCGGAGGATGATGCGTTGTATCCGGAGGTTGGTGGGGTGGTGTGTGAGAATGAAGGGGATCCTCTTTGGGCGGTTGTGGCGGGGGCGGGGTGTGAGGGATGTGTTGTGGGAAATGCGGGAGACGTGGTCAAGGGCGTTCTCGACCACGGTGGGGGGAAATTTGTGGTCCTTGAAGAACTTGGACATCTGGGATGTGCGGGAGTGGAATGCCTCATCGTGGGAGCAGATGCTGCGGAGGCGGAGGAATTGGGAATAGGGGATGGGATTTTTGCAGGAGGGTGGGTGGGAGGAGGTGTATTCTGGATAGCTGTGGGAGTCGGTGGGCTTGAAATGGACATCAGTTACAAGCTGGTTGCCTGAGATGTAGACTGAGAGGTCCAGGAAGGTGAGGGATGTGCTGGAGATGGCCCAGGTGAACTGAAAGTTGGGGTGGAAGGTGTTGGTGAAGTGGATGAACTGTTCGAGCTCCTCTGGGGAGCAAGAGGCGGCGCTGATACAGTCATCAATGTAACGGAGGAAGAGGTGGGGTTTGGGGCCTGTGTAGGTGTGGAAGAGGGACTGTTCCACGTAACCTACTAAGCGGCAGGCATAGCTGGGGCCCATGCGGATGCCCATGGCCACCCCTTTAGTCTGTAGGAAGTGGGAGGAATCGAAAGAGAAGTTGCTGAGGGTGAGGACGAGTTCGGCTAGGCGGATGAGGGTGTCGGTGGAGGGGGACTGGTCGGGCCTTCGGGACAGGAAGAAGAGGAGGGCCTTGAGGCCATCTGCATGCGGAATGCAGGTGTATAGGGACTGGACGTCCATGGTGAAGATGAGGTGTTGGGGGCCAGGGAATTGGAAGTCCTGGAGGAGGTAGAGGGCGTGGGTGGTGTCACGGACGTAGGTGGGGAGTTTCTGGACCAAAGGGGAGAAAATGGAGTCCAGATAGGTGCAGATGAGTTTGGTGGAGCAGGAACAGGCTGAGACAATAGGTCGACCAGGGCAGGCAGGTTCGTGGATTTTGGGAAGGAGATAGAAACGGGCCGTGCGGGGTTGGGGAACAATGAGGTTGGAGCCTGTGGGTGGGAGGTCCCCTGAGGTGATGAAGTCATGAATGGTGTTGGAGATGATGGTTTGATGCTCGGGTGTTGGGTCATGATCGAGGGGGCGGTAGGAGGTGGTGTCGGAGAGTTGGCGTCTGGCCTCGGCGATGTAGAGGTCAGTGCGACATACTACCACTGCGCCACCCTTGTCTGCGGGTTTGATGGTGAGGTTGGGGAGGGAGCGGAGGGCTGCCCGTTCTGCGGGGGAGAGGTTGGAGTGGGTGAGACAGGTGGAGAGGTTGAGGCGGTTAATGTCTCGACGGCAGTTTGAGATGAAGAGGTCGAGGCACCTATACTCTCCTCTCCACCTATCTTCTTTTCTCTCCATCTTCGGTCCGCCTCCCCCTCTCTCCCTATTTATTCCAGAACCCTCACCCCATCCCCCTCTCTGATGAAGGGTCAAGGCCCGAAACGTCAGCTTTTGTGCTCCTGAGATGCTGCTGGGCCTGCTGTGTTCATCCAGCCTCACATTTTATTATCCTGCTTCATTTGTTTTGCTTTTTTTCTCTCTGGTCCATCTCTCTCTTATTCTTGAATTTGTCACTTTTCACTGGGATAGATTTAACACTATCAGCACTAGCTGCTGCCCAGACAGTTGTTGAACTATTTGACTGTGGGGGCATCACAGCTGAGGTGAATCCTGTCCTCGCTTAGCACTGAGATACACACACACACACACACACACACACACACACACACACACACACACACACACACACACACACACACACACACCCTTGCACAGATTCTCGAATACAGAGGCTTAAACAGGCACACCTACAAGATGTACATAGACAAACCTGTGGTGTGAAAGCTAATTATTGGCCTCCTTGTATTGTAAAATTTCTCTGAAATGTAACCCATCATTGTTGGCTGCTCTGATAATATGACAAAAAGCGCTTCCAGCAGCCAAAAAAGACACTATGTCCTCCCCTCACCTTCCCCCAAACCCCTTGTGCCTTCTCATCTCCCTGCCATGTCACACATTGGTTTCTCAAAGCCTACACAGACAGAGGGTGAGCGATGTGTTCCCTCCAGCTAACTGCACTGTTTCCACCACCTGAAAGAAGCGCTGACTCTGCCCTCCTGGACCACTGGGATGCAACACCTCCGAGGAACTCACTATACTGAAGAACAAGAACTGCAGTTATAATTCGTAGCCTGGGGATATTGGGTTCTGAGTAAGATGGGGCTATTTTCAAGGTGTACAAAGAACAATACTGCACAGGAACAGGCCCTTCGGCCCACTAAGACTGAGCTGACACATGATGCCATTTATTTCCATGTTGTCCATATCCTTCTATTCCCTGAGATAATAGGAACTTTTCTGATGAAAGGTCGAGGCCCAAAACGCCAGCCTTCCTGCCCCTATGATGCTGCTCGGCCTGCTGTGCTCAGCCAGCTCTATACCTTGGTATCTCCTTCTATTCCCTACCTATTCAAGGACTTGCCAAGACACCTCTTTGATATTGCTATTATATCTGCCTCTGCCATCCCCATTTGGCAGAACATCCCAAACACTTACCACCCTCTGAGTTAAAAAAAATCGCATCTCCTTCAAATTTTTCCCTTTTTACCTTAAACCCATGACCCCTCATAATTAACATTTTTTTTTACCTTGGGAACTCCCAGTTTTTCTTCAATACATGCATCTCACAATTTTGTAAATTTCTATCAGGTCACTCCCTCACCCTCTGAAGTTCAAGTGAAAGAAACCAAGTTTGTCCAACATCTCCTCCTTGCAAACACCCTCCAAAACCAGGGGACATCCTGATGAGCTGTTTAGTACTCTCTCCAAAGCCTCCAGTCTGGGCTTGAAAATCTTGAAGGATCTGTGAGGGCAGAAAAAAATGAATGTGCATTGTGTTTATTTGGGACTGGTTGTGGTGAAGACTTTTAAGGTCAGATCCACTGTCAGGACCTGTTAGCGTCATTCCTGCACATTGTTATCCCTGAACGGAGTACAGCCTTGAACATGTGCTCAAATCCCAGTCATGGGAATTGAAAGCCTACCCTGTGGATCCAGTAATAGCCATGCAATGTGTGGTGGAAGCTGGCCATATGTTGGCCACGTAAGGGAGTAGGATACCTACCTGCTTCTATGTTGTCAGAACACTGGCAGTGTTGCCTCAGTCTGAGAAAGGGTTCCGGTTCTATGCCAGGGTATTGAGGGACTGCTGCACTGTCAGAAATGTTATGTTTTGGATGAGAACTGGGGACATCTTCCTGTACCTGTAAAAGATCAGAAGGCCGGAAATGTTTTGAAATTGGTGTACTGGCCAATATGCATCCCAGCCCCAACATTGCAAAAACAGAATCTCTAGTCATTTGGTACTGTTTCTGCAAGTTTCCTGTGAACAAACTAGTGGCCACGTTCTCCAATGTTACAACACCAACAAAATACTTTTTCAGGCATGGTCAGGTATCACGCGCTTTGGAATGCTGTCACGTTGTAAAAGGCACAACGGTATTTTTTTATCTTTTGCCTTGTATTACAATACAGTGACGAAAGGATTTGGAAATTTCCAGGAGTTACCAGGGTTGAGTTCTAGATTATTTTGTGAGTGATGTATCAGTGAGTATGAGGGTAGATTACAGGACAGGCCAGAATGGTATGTTGGCCAAAGAGAGGTGATTTTCTTCAGGTAGTTTGGGACTCCGGGGCAAGCTCTGCTGGTTAGAGTCATAGCTGGCACATAGGAAGATGGTTATGGCTACTGGAGGTCTGTTATCTCAGCTCCAGGACATGTTCCTCAGGGCAGTGTCCTCGACCAAAACACCTTCAGCTGCTTCATCAATGACCTTCTCGCCATCATCAGGTCAGAAGTGGGGCTGCTCGCCGATGATCGCACAATGTTCAGTACCATTTATGACTTCTCAGATACTGAAGCAGTCCATGTTCACATGTAACAAGATCTGGACGATATCCAGGCTTGGGCTGACAAGTGGAAAGTGACATTCACACCAGAGAAATGCCAGGCAATGACCATCTTTGATAAGAGACAATCTGATCACAGTCCCTTGATACTTAACAGTGTTACTATCATTGAATTCCATATCAGCATCTTGGGATTGCCATTGACCAGAAACTCAACTGAACTCACCACATAAACACAGTGGCTGCAAGAGTACATCAGAGGCTCAGAAACCGTGACACCCCAGAGCCTTTTCATCATTTACAAGGCACAAGTCAGGAGTGTGATGGAATACTCCCCACTTGCCTGGATGGGTACAGCGCCAATAACACTCAAGAAGCTCGAGACCGTCCAGGATAAAGCAGCCACTTGATTGGCACCGCATCCACAAACGTCCGCTCCCAACACTACCGGCACTCAGTAGCAGGTGTGTACTATCTACAAGATGTGCTGCAGAAATTCACCAAAGATCCCCAGACAGCACCTTTCAAACCCACAACCACTTCTATTGAGAAGGGGAAGCAAATCCATGGGATCACCACCCACAAGTTCCACTCCAAGCCACTCACTATCCTGACTTGGAAATATATCACCATTCTTTCAATGTTGCTGAGTCAAAATGCTGAAGTTCCCTCCCTGAGGGCATTGTCGGTCGACCCACAGCACGTGGGTGGCAGTGGTTAAAGAAGGCAGCTCACCACCACCTTCTCAAGGGTATCAAGGAGCTGGCAATAAATCAGGAACTAAAGCAAAGTTGCAGGAAAAGCTCAGCAGGTCTGGCAGCACCTGTGAAGGCAAAAAACAGAGTTAATGTTTCAGATCTGGTGACTCTTCCTCAGAACTGATGGTGGCTGGGAAAAGTTCGGTTTATATGCAGAAAAAAGGGCTAGAGGATAGAGTAGGGAGTAAATGATAGGATAGAGCCTAAAGAGAGATGAGCAGTTGGACAAAGAGTTGATAACGATGAGGCTAGGAGGGTGAATAGTTGTTAAGGGGTCTATTGGTAACCAACAATGGGTGTGTAATGGCAGGCTCTGTGGTAACAAGGCCTGGTGTGTGGGGTGGGGGCTGGGACATGGGGGAGTTTAGGCCCTCAGTATTGAGCCTGGAGGGCTGCAGGTTTTCAAGCGGAAGATGAGGTTTTGTTCTTCCAAAAATAGTAAGAAGTGCCGATGATAGAGTCAGAGATACCCAAGTGTGCAGCTGGAGGAACGCAGCAGGCCAGGCAACATCAGAGGAGCAGGAAAGCTGACGTTTCGGTTCGGAACCACGTTTCAGGTTGGGACCCTTCTTCAGAAATGCTCCTCTGATGCTGCCTGGCTTGCTGTGTTCCTCCAGCTCCACACTCTGTTGTTCTTCCAGCTTGCATTGAGCTTCGCTGAAACACTGCAGCAAGCCTGAGATACACGTGTTGGCCAGGGAGCAGGGTGGTGGAATAAAGTGGTAGACAATGGGTAACTGGCAATAAATGCTGGCCCGGCCCAGCAATGCCCACATCCGAGTGAGTGCTGAGTAAAGTCAGAGATCAACTCTGACTGAAATAAGAATTTGGGAGGGAATGCCGGGATGAGCATCATGTGTACTTGAAAAGACGAATTAACCTGCCGAAGCTAGAATACAAAGTGTGAGGCTGGATGAACACAGCAGGCCCAGCAGCATCTCAGGAGTACAAAAGCTGACGTTTCGGGCCTAGACCCTTCATCAGAAAAGGGGGATGGGGAGAGGGTTCTGGAATAAATAGGGAGAGAGGGGGAGGTGGACCGAAGTTGGAGAGAAAAGAAGATAGGTGGAGAGAGTGTAGGTGGGGAGGTAGGGAGGGGATAGGTCAGTCCAGGGAAGACGGACAGGTCAAGGAGGTGGGATGAGGTTAGTAGGTAGGAGATGGGGGTGTGGCTTGGGGTGAGAGGAAGAACAGTTCACGGAAGCGGAGACAGGCTGGGCTGGTTTTGGGATGCAGTGGGGGGAGGGGTCAAACAGGGCTGGTTTTAGGATGCGGTGGGGGAAGGGGAGATTTTGAAGCTGGTGAAGTCCACATTGATACCATTGGGCTGCAGGGTTCCCAAGCGGAATATGAGTTGCTGTTCCTGCAACCTTCGGGTGGCATCATTGTGGCACTGCAGGAGGCCCATGATGGACATGTCGTCTGAGGAATGGAAGCGGGAGTTGAAATGGTTCGCGACTGGGAGGTGCAGATGTTTGTTGCGAACCAAGCGGAGGTGTTCTGCAAAGAGGTCCCCAAGCCTCCACTTGGTTTCCCCAATGTAGAGGAAGCCACACTGGGTACAGTGGATGCAGTATACCACATTGGCAGATGTGCAGGTGAACATCTGCTTGATATGGAAAGTCATCTTGGGGCCTGAGATAGGGTGAGGGAGGGGGTGTGGGGGCAAGTGTAGCATTTCTTGCGGTTGCAGGGGAAGGTGCCGGGTGTGGTGGGGTTGGAGGGCAGTGTGGAACGGACAAGGGAGTCACGGAGAGAGTGGTCTCTCTGGAAGGCAGACAAGAGTGGGGTCGGATTGTAAATGGCGGAAGTGTCGGAGGATGATGCGTTGTATCCGGAGGTTGGTGGGGTGGTATGTGAGAATGAGGGGGATCCTCTGGGGTGGTTGTGGCGGGGGTGGGGTGTGAGGGATATGTTGTGGGAAATGCGGGAGACGCGGTCAAGGGTGTTCTCAACCACTGCGGGGGCAAAGTTGCAGTCCTGGAAGAACATGGACATCTGGGATGTGCAGGAGTGGAATGCCTCATCGTGGGAGAGATGTGGCAGTGGCGGAGGAATTGGGAATGGAATTTTTGCAGGAGGGTGGGTGGGAGGAGGTGTATTCTAGGTAGCTGTGGGAGTCAGTGGTCTTGAAATGGACATCAGTTTCTAGCTGGTTGCCTGAGATGGAGACTGAGAGGTCCAGGAAGGTGAGGGATGTATTGGAGATGGCCCATGTGAACTTGAGGTTGGGGTGGAAGGTGTTGGTGAAGAGGATGAACTGTTCGAGCTCCTCTGGGGAGCAAGAGGTGGCGCCGATACAGTCATCAATGTAACTGAGGAAGAGGTGGGGTTTGGGGCCTGTGTAGGTGCGGAAGAGGGACTGTTTCACGTAACCTACAAAGAGGCAGGCATAGCTGGGGCCCATGCGGGTACCCATGGCCACCCCCTTTGTCTGTAGGAAGTGGGAGGAATCGAAAGAGAAGTTGTTGAGGGTGAGGACGAGTTCGGCTAGGCGGATGAGGGTGTCGGTGGAGGGGGACTGGTCGGGCCTGCGGGACAGGAAGAAGAGGAGGGCCTTGAGGCCATCTGCATGCGGAATGCAGGTGTACAGGGACTGGACGTCCATGGTGAAAATGAGGTGTTGGGGGCCAGGGAATTGGAAGTCCTGGAGGAGGTGGAGGGCGAGGGTGGTGTCATGGACGAAGGCAGGGAGTTCCTGGGCCAAAGGAGAGAAAATGGAGTCCAGATAGGTTCCATTCCAGTAGGAGATGTGTGGCAGTCTCTACTCCCACTACCTCACTGCACCTTCGAGGGTAGGACACAGTGGCACAGCAAGGTCGGGCGGACATTAAGGATCTGACTAATATTGCTCCTCTCACCACCAGCCAAGCGGTGTCATGGTGCTTGTTGGAAAGTCTTGGTGATGGGGAATTCTGCCGAATGTCTTCAACAGTCTACTCAGGGAACAAGACGACAGGGTCAATATCCACCTGACGGCCTTTTGGTCAAAGGGGTTTCTCTTCATAAATTTCTCCATGGGGAGCGGGTGATACGGAATGGTCCAACTACTTTGCACAGTCTGCACCAGTGAGGTGTGTCCCATCCTTGGCAACAGCAGGGACAGGTAGAACCTCGGGACGTAGTGAGGCTTAGTGTTTGCATACCGAGGGCCCAAGAAATAGAATCGAATACCCTTTATTGCCACACATACAGACATACAGGAGAACAGTGAGAAGTTGACGATGTCGCCTCTTATAGCACCACCTTAGACACGAGGTACCCTTAGACGCAAAAAGAGGAATAAAAAAAGTTTCATTACCGAGCAGGTGCGCAAGTGATCATCGTCCAAAATGCTAGAGAGTTTGGAAGTTCCCATGGGTTGGAGAGTTGCTAATTTAACCCTACTTGCTGTTGGTGTTGAGTATAAATGATGTACGGTTGAGTGTAGGAGAGTTGATCAGTAAGAACGTTGACGATACAAACATTGGTGGAATGGTAAACAGGAGTGAGTGGAAAAACTAAGAGGAAAGCCTTAGATTACAGGAAGATATGCATAGGCTGATCAGTAGCAAATGGGATTCAACCTGATTGAGAATGAGGTTATGTACTTGGCAGGGCAAGGGAATACATGGTGAACTGTGGGACCCTAGGAAACACCAAAGGTCAAAGAGGCCTTGGTGAGTATATCTATCAGTCTTTTAAGGATTCTGCACAGGTAGATAAAGAGGTTATGACACATTGTCATAATTAGTGGAAGCACAGAGTTTAAGAGCACGGAGGTGATGTTGGAACTGTATACAATCTTGGGGGTTAGAACACAGCTGCAGTATCGTGTGCAGTTCTGGAAACAACATGATAGAAGGGATGTGATCGCACTAGGGAGCGTGCAGAAGAGATTTACCATGGTGTTGCCTGGGCTGGAGAGTTGTAATTATGAAAAGGGATCAAGTGGACTGGATGGTTTTGGAGGAGGATCTGGGCTCCACAGATGCTGCCAGCCCTACTGATTACTTAAAGCAATTTCTGGTTTTGTTTTAGATCTTGGAGCATTCACAATGCTGTTTTATTGAATAGACTGGGCTTGCTTTTCCTGGAGCAGAGGAGACTGAGGGACGACATGACTGAGATGTGTCTAATTTTTAAGGGGGCAGAGATAAACTTAACAGGAAGGAACATTTCCCCTTGGTGGAAGGATCAATGACTATGGGGTGGGAGGAGAGTTGGTGCAGACTAGGAGCTAGACTGCAAGAGCTCTCTCTGCCAGGAGAGCAGTGAACCCAGCTGTTCGCATTATTCTGCACCACACTCTTCACTAATTGAGCCAACTCTCAGTTATAGGGTAGAGACCTAACAAACATTTCATGTCTGAGGTGTCCTACACCTCAATATCTGAACCTGTCACCTGATAAAGGTCACTTTGCTATTTGCTAAGAGGACACTGTGGTGGACTTGTTGGTTCTTCATGGTCGGTGAGCATCACAGGAGGTCCTTCAGTACCTTTGAGAAGGTGGTGGTGAGCTGCCTTCCTGATCTACTGCAGCCCATCAGTATAGGTAGACCTACACTGCTGTTAGGGAGGGAATGCTAGGAGTCTGACCCAGCAACACTGAAATAACAGTGACATATTTCCAAATCAGGATAGCAAGTGGGGAGGTTCTGTTTCTGATCAATGGTAACCCCAGGGTGTCAACAGTGGCTTTTCAGTGATGTAACGCTATTGTATTTCGAGAGGTAATAGTGAGATTCTCTCTTGCTTGAGATGGCCATTTCCTGGCACTTTCATGGCACAAATGTTATATACCCCTTGTTAGCCTCAGCCTGGATACTGCCCAGGTCTTGTTGCATTTGAACATGGACCATTTTAGTGTCTGAGGATTCGCGAACAGTGCTGAACCTTTGCAATCATTGGTGAACAACCCCACTTCTGACCTTATGATGGAGAGAAAGTCTTTAATGAAGCAGCTGAATGCAGTTGGGCCTAGGACACTACCCTGAGGAACTGTGGCAGAGATGATGTCCTGGAGCTGAGATGTTTGACCTCCAACAACCACGACCATCCTCCTAAGTGTCAGATAGCAGCTCCAACTGGCAGTTTTCCCCGAGATACCCATTGATTCCAGTTTTGCTTGGGCTTCTTGATGCCACACTCACTTGAATGCAGCCGGGATGTAAAAGGCTATCACTTTCACCTCTGGAATTCAACCCTTCTGTCCATGTTTGAACCAAGGCTACAATGAGATCAGGAGCTCAGTGGGCCTGGCGGAACCCAAACTGGGCGTCACTGAGCAGGTTATAACTTGGCAAATGCCACTTCCACCAGTTTGCTGATGTTCAGAGAGTAGACAAACAGATGGCTGCATTCGAGCTGCCTCCTATGTTGCACATTAAATGCCTGAGTACTTGCTCACATGGTTGGGCATGTGCCAGTGTTGTCGCTGTACAGAAAGCACTTAGCTAAAGGTGTACCTAGTTCTGGAGCATTCAGTGCTATTGCTGGGATGTTGTCAGGGCCCATTAGCTTTGCAGTATCAATTGCTTTAATGATAGGGCAATGAGTAGATCAGCTACCACCATTCGCTACAATAGTGCTTATACTCCCAAACGTGTGTCAATGGAAATGAAGAACTCTGGCACATCCTGAAATGGTGGCTGATTCAACCAAATTTCAGCTCTTTCTACCCCAATGATGCTTTTGACAAACTCTCCCTGCGCTTGGACAAATGGTCTTGCTTTAACAAGTCGTACCAGAGCTCAGCAATAAAACAGTGCTGTGTGCAGACCCAGAGACAGCAAGAAGTGCAGATGCTGGAGTCAGAGAGAACACAATGTGGAGCTGTAGGAACACAGCAGGCCAGGCAGTGTCAGAGGAGCAGGGAAGCTGACGTTTCCGGTCAGGACCCTGCTGATTGCTATAAGGGCCATCGTTGTCCTTCAATTCCACACTCACGCTCATTCATCTGGCTCCCACACACACTCCTTCCCCCTTCTCCCATCCTAACAAGCTTGAGTATTCAGTGAGCTCTGCAGCAACACAATCTCTGCTGTCAACTCCATTTCAACTTTCAGGACGAACTGATAACCGCAGGAGTCAACGAATATCACTTTTGACTGGTATTTTCCATGAGTAACACTCTCATTTTGAAGAGCATCTCTTCCCCACCTCCCCATGCAGCATCCTCTACATTTTCCAGCCAACTTGCTCAGGGAGTTGCCTTCCGCATCGTAGTCATTGCTCGGCCTTCCTGACAGAATTCTGGAGCTTCTCCAGATCTGATGTTAAGATGCATCAATCCCAGCCTGCTTCAACCCAAAAAAAGGGTGGGGGGGGGGGGGTTTGCAAATTAGTTCCATTCACTTCACAGGAGGTGGCCATTCACATTATCATTCCAGTTCTAACTCCAATTGCAGCTGTCTCCTCTAATCTCACTCTCCTTCCCTGTTTCCTTTATAATCTTCCTCTTCAGATCATTATTTAATTTCCTTTCAGCTGTGAACTTCTCACCTGCAACAGTGCCAGGAGCAAAAGATATAATGTTCTAATAATGATCTACGCATGTGAAAATATTACATCTAGCCTCCTCCTTAGAGTCTGGATTCCCTCCTGAGTCGATGTTTCTAATTATGAGTTATATATCATCCACGGCAAGGTACCTTGAGCAACATTATTATAAATACAATTCCTAGAACGGTTACGGCACAGATAAGCCATTTGATGTGTCCTGGAGAAGGGTCACTGGATGCAAAACGTTAACTGTGTTTCGTTCCCTCTCGCTCCCCCGCCGATGCTGACAGACCTGCTGAGTCTCTCCAGCAAATTTGGCGTCAATTTGGTCTGTCGTTTTCATGCCAGGTCTCTGTGCAACAGCAAATCATCCAACCCTTCCCCCTTCCCAATAATGACTGAATCCCATACCGTATTAAGACTGTATAATGAAAATGACTCAACTAAGATTTTGAAGGAGGGTAACAGAGTGATTGTGGAGAACCTGAAATGGGAGTCTATACCTTAGTATACTATGTGGGGCTTACTAGTCAAATATAAGGGGGCAACCACTTGTAACAGAGAAAAAGGGACATTTTCTTGCAGATGATCCATAAGGAAGAGGATCAGCAGGAGGCCATTCAGCCCATTGAGTCTGCTCTGGCTTTCGATGTGATCAAGGCTGATCTGATAATCCTCAATTGCACTTTCCTGGATTCCCTTATTGATTAAATATCTCTCAACCTAGAGCACACTTACCAACCCAACCTCCACAGTCTTCTGTGGTAAAGAATTCCACAGATTCGCTACCAACTTGCAAGCAATATTGCACTCTGTGGATGGAATTTCCACAGATTTTCAGGATAGCTGCACTGATGGAGAATTGGTGACGAACGGAAAGCTGCGAAATCCCTACCTTCTCTGTGAAGGGAGTTTAAACAACATACTTCTATTCACCAAAACACATTACATCGGACACAATAGGAAAGGCAACTGAACCACAGCATTTAATACAGACAGAGCAACGACACAAACATTACCGTGCCCAATGGCTTTGTTGGCGGTGGGAACCGGCTCAGTGAAGGCGGAACTTGAGTTAGAAAGACCCAAGAGGCAAAACTCCTGTAGGGAACAGCGCACACAACTGGGAGCAACAGGAAGAATACTAGGAGCTAAAAACCTGCGACTAATACACTCAGTCGCTCCAAGTACAAGCCCGCTCCTGTCCTTAGTGTGAAGCTGGATGAACACAGGAGGCCAAGCAGCACCTTAGGAGCACAAAAGCTGACGTTTCGGGCCTAGACCCTTCATCCAGCTTCACACTTTATCTTGGATTCTCCAACATCTGCAGTTCCCATTATCCCTGCTCCTGTACTTACTTTCCACCCAACTGTTAATGGAAGATGTACACATCTCAAGGTCCTAACATCTCTACCTCCTAACTGAGACCAATCAAAATTCCCGTGCCATATTCCACCCAGCACCTTTCCACTATACCTCCTGATGTTTTTTTTGTCGTGACCAGCTCCTCTTCTATCTTTCCATCATCCAAACCTACTGACTCGTGCAGTTCCTTGTGGCTTTTGGAGCACTTCTAAATGCCAACATTGTATGGGGCATGTGAGCCATCCAAATGAGGTGCTGCATCTGTGCCCACTCGTGCCCTTCCATCCCACCCCAGTCCTTAACACCATCCTCCTCTGCTGCCTCCTCACCCACCCTCCAGCCCACGTTCCTGCTGTCCCTCATCTGGACTCTTGGAGAAGCATTCCCTGGGATTACAACAGTGGAGATGCTCTGGGACATCAAGACCAGGAAGGGCACTGCCCAAAATGCTTCTAACCCGAGCTCCTCTCCCTTTTGAAAAAGAAAAGCCTGTAAATAAAAATCCCAACTGTTTGAATTTAGTTCCCATCACTTCTTCCCACTTGGCTCTGCTGTTTTCCTGTTCAGAAAGGCCTCAGTATGGGTGCATCATGTGCATTTATAACAAGTGCTGTAACGGTTCTCAATGCCTTTGGAGGAAGGTGCATGATATATACTGCTTCGACTCCAATTGCGATAACACATTTAGCCACACACCTACCCCCCAACAACTCCCTACCCTTTACTGGGCTTGGTGTGTCAACCGAGGCAAAAAAAAACAGGTGATTTACTGGGGCGTGTGGTAAAAAGATGAAGGAGATAGCGCAGATGATCTGGCAACAGGGAGGAACAAAGGGAAAAGTTTAGTCACGTGCAAGAGTGCTTCTGGATGAAACAAAAATATGGGGGGGGGGGGGAAGGAGGAGGGGGTGTGGTAAAAGTGCCATGGGTTCGTAGGTTGCTGGAGAAGGTGGCTTCCCAAGTTCCCCTGACCTTGGATTTCTCTCCCTCCTGCCCCTGTCACAGGAGGCAGAAGGAAAAATGGTAACGAGGCCAAGGTGGAGTACAAACAACAAAAAAGGTAAAAAGGGGCAAGGGCTTTATATTCGCACGATGAATGAAGAGAGAGTTGGGATTGGGTGCTTTGCAATGTTAATTCCATGACTTGGCTGGAGGGGGAAGGGGTTTCGGAAATGGGGTGGGTTCTGGTGCGGTGACAAATGAGCCGCTGCTCAGTCAGCCCGGTGGAAGTCCCCACGTCTCCCGCCTGTCTTGCTCAGCAGCTTAATGTCCTCAATGATGATGTCGTGAGTGACGGACTTGCACATGTCATAGATGGTCAGCGCCGCGATGCTGGCCGCCACCAGCGCCTCCATCTCCACGCCTGTCTTGCCACAGGTGCCGCAGGTCACCGTGACAACTGCTGCCCACCGGGCCTCGTCCAGCTCCAGCCGCACATCGGCCCGGTGCAGCCCGACCGGGTGGCACAGCGGGATGAGCTGGGCAGTCAGCTTGGCGCCGCCGATACCCGCCAAGCGAGCGGCCGCCAGGGCGTCCCCCTTGCGCAGCCGCTCGGCCCGCAGCAGCCGGAAGGCCTGCTCACCCAGTCGCACCACGGCCCGGGCCTGGGCCGTGCGCTGCGTGTCCGGCTTACCCCCCACGTCCACCATGACCGCCGCCCCCTGGGCATCGACGTGAGTCAGGCTCCCGGCCTCCTGCCCCGTTCCGCCCTGCTGGCCACCGTCCCATTCAGATCCACTCTTGCCGGGTCTGCGGAGGGCAGCACGGTATGTTCTGAGGGCAGGCCGGCCCTTGGTGGGCCCCACTCCGCCCCTAAAGGTTAACAGGCCTCCCTCCCCGCTCAACACATCATTCCAGAATGTTCTTCCCACCCAGACGGGCCCCGAGCCCCTCCGACTTGGTCGGGATGAGTTAGTGTTGTTGTAAGCAGCACCTGGAGAAGCACGATCTTTGCCTAAAAACAGTAAAACAAAACCGAGGTGAGAAAGCGAAGGTTGGATAAACATCCTTGTCAGGAAACTCAACAGCAGGAGCATGGAATTCGGCCCTTCTAGCCTGTGCTACCATTCAAGAGGGCCACTGCTGATCTTCTATTTCAAAGCTACATCCCCCCTCCCCCAACCACTTTCCCCTCGATGCCTTTTAACATCTAAAAGTGCAACTCTTTCTTGAATAGGTTCATGGCTCGGCTTCCTGAGGAATTCCAAGGATTCCCCACCCTCTGAGTGAAGAAAAGTTTCCTCATCTCCGCCTTGGATGGCCCCTCCCATATCCTGAGTCTGTGACAACCCCCCGGACTGGTTCTCGGCTCCCGAGTGAGGCAAAACATCTTTCCTGGATCTAAGTCCGCCCAGCCCCGTTAACACTTCTATACGTTTTGACCAGATCCACCCATCATCGTCCTAAAAATACAGAACCAATGGGTCAGTCCATCACCACAGTCAACCTCCCCTGCACTCCCTCTATTGATGATCATCCTTTGTTGGGCAGGGAGACCAAAAGCTCACACAATCCTACAGCTGTGGTCTTACCAAGCCCCTGTATAGCTGCTGAGAGACATCCCCTGCTCCTAGAGCAATGCTGGCTGCTCTGTATCTCCCATTACCAACAGCTATCAAGGAGGGTAGGAGGGTGCTGTGTTTCCGAAGAAATGCTGAACCAGGACCTTATCACGTGGCCAGGACCCTCACTGCTGCTCTTTTTCCAAAGAAAATTTATTCCCGGGATGAGGGCGTCACTGACTGGGGCAGCATTTATTGTCCCCTCCCACCGCCGAGGGCAGTTCAGAATCAACCATAATGCTGTGGGTCTGGAGTCACATGTAGGCCAGACCAGGTAAGGACAGCAGTTTCCTTCCCTAAAGGGCATTAGTGAGCCAGATGGGTTTCTCAGACAATGGATTCATGGTCATAACCAGACACCTAGCCTAATTCTAGGTTTTTCATCAAATTCATCAGCCATGGTGGGATTCAAACCCAAAATCTTTCCATCTGCCGCTTGCTGGAGCCGATACAGCTGTGAGGAAGTGGACAGTTACCCGCTGGTCAGACTTCCCCAGTTATCTTGATCTGGCTGAAAACTGCTCATTGTGTGGACATGCAGGCTTCCCACCTGAACTAATAGCTCACTGATGCTTGCCTGGCCGAGCTGCCACTGGACACAGAGTACTGGCATTCACGGCACGCCTCTCACAAGCTCAGAGCTGTCCCGGAGCGTTCGGCAGCCGATTTTTGTTTCCGAAAAATAAACCAAAAAAAACGTAATCCCGAGGGTTTCAGCCAATATGTGCACAGTAAGCTCCCAGGAATAATGATGCAACACGGTCAGGCAATCGGTTTTAATGGTGCCGGGGTTCGCAAATGGTGGAGACCAGAGCTTGGTACGGGCACCCTCGCCCTTTACAATAGTGCCACAGGAGCCGGTCGGAGAGGATCCCCATCTGGCGGCTGCTCTGATTGTGCAGACGGCAAGGCTTCTGCCAAAAAGTTTGGCACTGGCTCAGAGGTAGGTTAGCTACCACCCAAGCTGACAAATACAGGCAGCCACAAGCGACGCAGAGAATAGGGGCAGAAGACGAGGAGAACAGTAAAGTGGTAGGATTTTTAGTGCGGGCAGAGAGGGAGTGCAGGGGACAGAGTGTGGTGGGCATGTGGAATGCGCTGCCTGTAGTGGGAGTGGAGTCAGATACTTTAAGAGACTTTTAAGCAACTTTTGGATAGGCCCATGGAGGGTAGTAAAAAGTAGGGTTAGTTTGATAACAGGTTAGCACAACATCGTAGGCCAAAGGACCTGTACTGTTCTATGAAAAGAAAGCTGGGCTCATTTCAAAGTGGCCAGCACAGATGCAAATAGGCTGAATAGCCATAAGGAGTAGGCAGCATGTGAAGCAGTCGCGTGCCTGGATAGACAGCGGTCACAGATTCATAAACCTACAGGTTTCCTGCAGCTCCGAATGGGTTGTGAGGGTCGTATGGGGAAAATCAGGAGCTGGATGCAGAGTTTAAAAAGGCTCACGAGCTACTTCTGCTGAAGCCATTTATTCACTCTCATCCTTAATCCCCAAAGAAACTTTAAAACAAAATTTATATTAAAAAAAAAATCACGAGCCAAGCCAGCATGCCACATTCCCTCCTCACATCTTCCTAAGTAAAAATAATAAATAAAAACATTAGACCAGATACTGCTGAGCTTGGAACAGATCGCCCACCTGGGGATTAGGCATATGGACAAATTTCTGTTGTATCCCAAAATTATTTCCTGCCTCAGAGAAGGAGGGGAGGAAAAAAAAAAGGCAGAAAATTCCCAGGATCCAGGCCAAGCTTCACCTGCTGAGAAGCATTGCAAGAAGAGCCAAGTTCAAGCATTTATGCTCTTGATGGGACACAACACACAGTTTTCCCCAAAATTACAGTGACCCCCTTTCACTGGTGTCACACACTGCTTGGATCTTCCTTCGCTGGAGACGGGATGGCCATTAGTACTGCACCTTGGCACAGCTCACTGCGCTCAGAGCACGGTATTAAACACATCACCAAAAGAACTGCAGATTCTGTCAACCAGAAAAATTGCTAGAAGAGCTCAGCAGGGCTGGCAGCATCCATGGGGAGAAATCAGAGTCAACGTTTCGGGATGTTTCTCAGAACGGAAGGCTGACTAGACCTGAAAACGTTACCTCCAATTTCTCTCCACAGACCTTTTCCAGCAATTTCTTCTGTTGTGAATTGAACGGTTACTGGTTTGGAGATTGCTTTCATCATTGTAGCTGAGTTTTCGTTCACGAGGCATCGATAACCTATGTTTATATCGCGCTTTTGTCTAACAATGAAGTGTTTTACAAATGCACCGTGCTGGCTGTAACATGGTCCGCCGATTAGCACACAGCAAGCTCCCAAAGAAGGTGACGTGATAAGAACGGGGAGCAGGACTAAGCAATTTGCCCCTCGAACCTACTCCCCCATTTAACTCAGTCCTGGCCGATCTCATCTTGGCCTCAACTGCGACTTCCTGTCTGCTCTCCATAACCCTTCAACCCATTAATAATTCAAAATCTGTCCATCGTCTCCTTTGACTTTATTCAGTGTCCACCACACTGCGGGGTACTGAATTCCACAGATTCACTAACCTTTCAGAGATGCAATTTCTCCTCATTTTGTTTTAAACCTTGCACCCATTACACTAACCCGAACCAAAACGTCAGCTTTCCTGCTGCTCTGATGCTGCCTGGCCTGCTGTGTTCCTCCAGCTCCACGCTGTGTTAGCCCTAAAACCACGGCTTGTGCTGGACAGCCTCACATCAGGAACATCCTTTCCACGTCTACTTTGTCAATCCCCCTCTGGGGGGTCGTACATACTTCAACTAGATCGCCTCTCGTCATTCTGAACTCTAACGTCCAAGCCAAGCAGCCATCAGAAGCCAGTCCTGCTGAGGTCCGCTTGAACGGGGAAGCTTGCGAAAATCCCCCCAGGCAAACAGCGGTCAGGGGTGAAACAGGTGATTCGAGGCAGGAAGAGTGAAGACAGAGTGTTTAACCCGCGTGTTTAAAAAGTCAATCATACGTACTGCTCCATCACCCACCAATCAGAATCATGGGTCTGTTCTTCATCTGCGATATGTTAAACATCCCTGGAAAGGAACCACTTTGTTAAAAACTCGGAACAGACCCACAACCTGCAAATATTTTTGAAAATTTGTCATGGTGGCCGCCTGCTCAGTGACCGAGCGGAAAGCCATCAGACAGCAGTTCAGAAACGAGGGCTTCATCCTCTTGCTGAACACTCAAAACAGCACAGGACAGGGAGACCATTCAGTCCTTCCTACACACGTCGGCTCTTTGTAGAGCTAGTCACACTCCATAGCCCAATCCTTGATCCCACACAACGTCAGGGGCTCCAGGCTGAGAATAAAACACTCAGATCTGCATGAAACAAGAGATCTGCCAAATGTCTCCTTCCAAATAAGGGACCCCCAGTTGCCCTTCATCTCGTGCCTGTGGCTTGAAAGGCTGGGGGTGGGGTAGGTCCCTCACGGTTAAGTGCCTGGGCCAGCTCTTTGACAGAGCCCTGGAATTAGGCCAAAGTGTCTGTATTCACAGTCCCCCGACCAACCTTCAAATATTTAATCCACATTCCCTGTGGAAGTTACTGTAAGAAGGATAGGACTGCACTGGAAGGGCTGCAGAGGAGATTCGCCAGTGACGGAGAGTTTCAGCTCTGATGAGAAGCTGCACAGGTTCGGATTGTTTCCTCCAGAACAGGAAAAGTGGACTGGCGAGTGTACGATTATGAAGGGCATGGACAGGATAGGTCGGAAACAGCTGGACCCCTTAAGTGAAGGGTCAATTTACAAGGGGGCATCGTTTTAAAGGCGAAAGCAAAGAGGTTTAGTGGGGATTTGGGAAAAACCATCCTCACCCAGAGGGTAGGGTGGGGTGAGTGGTTCTGGAATGCACTGCCTGGAGGGGTGGGTCAGCTGAGGAGGGAAATCTCACAACCTTTAATACGCACTCGAAATCCCACAGCATTCATGGTTTATGGGCCTTTGCTAGAAAGTGGCCCCAGCGAGGACAGGTCAGCACAGATTCAAAACGGGCTGAAGGGCCTCTTCTGTGTTGCACAACTCGGTGTTTTATTGTCAATTGGAATCATTCTTTCAGCTTTCATTGATAATAGCAACTTGCTCCATTCAAGCACAGGAGACCAATTTCCACTGCTGGTTGCGTTTTGCAGATAGCTTCAAAATCTGCATCAGGGCATTCCTGATCCTGCTGCCACCGAAAATCTAATTTTGAACCCCACTTTTAAAAACTCCGCTCCCTGATCGAGAGACAGTGTCGTGTAACCTTACCGGCATGTTGCTTCTTCTTCCTGCCCACGGCAGCTCCGATAATCTCCAGGATTTCTAAGTCTGTGGCTCCAGATCTCAGGACATCCCTCAGAGATACTTCGGCGTTCCCAAAGAGGCACACCTACACATGAAAGACAGAGCCGGCAGCTGAACAGCAGGCAGCACAAATCCGGGCCCTTTCCTTGGAGATTCGGGGTGGAGACGGCACAGGGCAGCACGGTGGCTCATTGGTTAGCACTGCTGCCTCACAGCACCGAGGGCCCGGGTTCGATTCCAGCCTCGGGCGACTGTGCAAACTCCACACAGACATTCTGTCAGTTTTGCTTGGATTTTCTCCCACATTCCAAAGGTTAGGTGGATTGGCCGTGCTAAATTGCCTGCAATGTCCAGGGACATGCAGGTTAGATGTGTTTGCCATGGGAAATTAGAGATAGAGTCAGTCTGGGTGGGATGCTCTTTGTTGGGCCGAATGGCCTGCTTCCACACTGTAGGGATTCTATGATTTCATACTCTTACTCTCCTCGGTTTTCCCAATATTTCAGCTTTTTAATTCAGATTCTGGTGGAAACTAATCATCCAGTGTACCTTGTCCCCCCCTTTCTCCCCATACCCATTGAAACCCTTCACAACAGATTCCTGTTCAGAAGGAAGTGGATGAAGTTCTTTCAGCACAAGGGGATCAAGGGATATGGGGGCAGGAAGGGGGTTAGGGTATTGAGCTTGATGCACAATTATGATCAGAATGAATGGCTCGAGGAGCCTTCTCCCACGCTTCATGAAAGACGGAATAGGCGGACACAGTACGTGAAGGCTCACGGATTTCGGGTGGGGTAAAATAGTCAGAGAGTTAAAATGCTCAGACCCACATAAAAGGAATCCCTAGCGGTGAGGGATGCAACACCAGACAGGGCCTGGGAAAATAACATGAGCTTTGGCTCACTGATTACAGACTGAAGACAGGGTTGGCTAACATACCAATGGTGGCCAACATCAATCCCAGCACCAGTCACAATGGAACATGACCTCTCACCTATTGACTGCCTGAATATCTTACTATCCAACACGGAACATGACCGCTCTCTGCTGGCGTGCGGTCATGTTCCGTGACTGCGGGATTTTCATGATCAGAATGGGGGGGGGGGGGGGGGGGGCATTTGACACAGGCACCAAGGGTGAGGAAACTGATTAGGCCCATCAAGTGCAACCCACCCCCCCACCCTCCCTCCAGCCGCCACCTTTACCTTCAGATTGCCATCAGCCGTGAGCCTCAGCCGATTGCAAGTGCCGCAGAAATGTTCAGACATGGAGGTGATAAATCCAATCTGACCCTGGAAGTCAGGGACCTTGTAGGCCTGAGAGGAAGAGAAGGCCTGCAGGTGAATTCTTAACGTTCACAAGGGTCCAAAAGCCTTCCCCTGTCAGATACTGGCTACTGAGTTAGTAGGAACTGCAGATGCTGGAGAATCTGAGACAACAAGGTGTTGAGCTGGATGAACACAGCAGACCAAGCAGCATCAGAGGAGCAGGAAGGCTGTTTTGGGCCTAGACCCTTTCTGAAGGAGGGCCTAGTCCCGAAATGTCAGCCTTCATGCTCGGCTTGCTGTGTTCATCCAGCTCTACACCTTGTTGTCTCAGATACTGACTACTGTCTTGTTTTCGAGCCTCACACTTGGGTTGCTGGCTCACTCTTGGAGCAGAAAGGAAGAAGCGATGTATTTAGTGGATCAACAAAATACAGAGGGGAGGCTTGAGGGTTGCTCCACGGGCCTCTGAAACGCACAAGCCAAGCGCTGCCCAGTGTCGCTCCCACAGGTGCTTCCTGGGTTCAGCCACAGGAATTTATCTGAGGCTTTTTGTCCCAAGGAAACACAGTCTTCAGTTCAGTGCTGGATAGTTGGTGGGGGTGGAGTCTCTTACAGACTAGGCCCAGGTGAGTAACAGTGCAAGTTGATCCACACATGAGGCAGTCGAACTCAGTAATAAGGGAGTGAAGGCATACTGGCTAAACTTGCAGGTTGGCAGATAAATAGTGGGGAAAGTGACTCAATAAGGATGTAAGCCAGCATGGAGAGGTTACAGGAGCGAGCGAACAAACAAAAATCTGGCACATTGCGTATAACATGGAGAAAATGTGGAAGCTGTTCATTTCTATACACAAAAGCAGAGTATCATTTTGACTGAGAATGACTGCAGAATTCCAAGCTCCTAGGAATGAGTTACAAAACTTTAGTGTGCAAGTACAGGAATCCTAATTATTACAAGAGAATTTGAACGTAAAATTAAGCACCTTCAGCTTCAAAGACAAGGGCATTGTGAGATTACATTTTGCTCCTTACTGGAGGAGGGATGGAAATGCATTTAAGATAGATCACTGGAAGGTGTTTTTAAATTCAATCTTGAGGTGTGGCTGGCCAGCATCGCTTGCCCATCCCTAGTTGCCCTGGAGAAGGCGGTGGTGAACTGCGACAGTCCTCCTATTTGCTGTGGGCTGACCCACAATGCCCCTAGGGAGGGAACTCCAGGTTTGCTGGAATATAGAATAACAGGAAGACCTTCGGGATTCTGAGGACTTTGTCTCCCCCACAGCGGGGGAGACAAGACGGCATCATCTCAGAATCAGGAGTTGCACATTTAACATACTGAGAGAATTTCGTCTCGGACAGTACGGAGTCTGTGGATTTCTTTACCGCAGAGAGCTGCTGAGATTGGGTCATCGAGTATGTTCAAGGTCGAAATAGGCACGCTTTAGTTTGAGAGAGAGAATCAGGGGTCAAGGTGAAAAGGCAGGGAATGCTGATTTTGGGGATGATCAAATCATCCGTTGTTGAGTGGCAGGCCAAACCTGATGAACTGAATGGCCTACTTCTGCTTCCATGTCTTGCGGCCCTGCAGTCGGGGTACCGAATCAAGGCCTCAGTGAGGAAGAAATGTGTGTCGTTGGGCTTTTTCTACCTCAGGTGCTGAGTTTCATTCTTTGGCTGGAAGTAACTGGGCGCACTGACCTACACACCAGCACCTTTCACTGGCAGGCATCTCTAAAACCAATGGGAAAGAGAAGTGAAGCACTGCATTTGTGTAGCAACCTCCGTCTCAGAATGCTGTCTGGCGCACACCCATATTTTGTAATTGGTTTACGCAGGTAAACCCAAGGAATTGAAACTATTTGCAGTGGAGCAGGCGGAGGGGAGACTGGGTAGAGGTTCGGGAAAGCTCGTGAGGTCTGCACAGAGTAGGCAGTGGGGAATTATTCCTGTTGCTGGAAGGAGCGGGAAGCAGAAGGCATTTCCCTCTGCCACCATGTGCAAGAGGTGGTTATGGTCTGGAATGCATTGACTCAGAATGCGGCAACCACGCGATTTCAAAGTGAATTAGATTATCTGAACAGAGACAAGAACTTCGGGAGCTACGGAAAGACGACGAAAGGAGCTGTAGTGGATGAAATGCTAATTCTGAAGTCTGACACAGGCAGGTATGACCTGTTTCTGACCTGCAACCACTATTCCTTCATGACTCTATTCATGAAAATGTAGACATTAGTGGAGGAAGGACATTCTTACTGTGGATGGAGTGCACCGAAGGCTTTGCGACACCGATTCCTGGGAACCTCACAGAAACCAACAAAACTCTAAACAGGACTAGACAGGGCAATCACAGGAAGGATGTTTCTAACGACCAGGGGAGTCCAGAACCAGGGGTCACAGTCGAAGGGTATATTTCGGACTTAAATGAGACATTTCTTTACCCAGACAATGGTCAGCCTCTGGAATTCGCTGCCTCACAAAATGGTCGAGGTCAAAACATTGAATGTTTTCAAGAAGTTTACAGATAAAGTTCTTGGGGGGGGGGGGGGGGGGGGGTGGTGAAAGGGTGTGGGGAGAAAGCAAGAACAGGGGGCTAAGCTGGAAGATAAGCCCCAATCGTACAGAATGGTGTAGAATCTCGAAGGGCTGCTCCTAATTTCTAGGTTTCAATTTGCGATTTAGGAAATATGCAGTAAATCTGTGCTGCAAGTTCTTACAGATGTGACAATCAGGTTATCTTATTAATAGCTGGTTAAATAATGACCAGGCCATCGAGGTGAACTTGCCTGCGCTTCATTGAATTGACGTCGTGGGAGCCGGGCCACCCACTTTGAGAGACTTTGGTGTCTCACCCAATAGTTTAGATCCTCTGATACCGCAGCACTGCGCTGGAGAGGCAAAGCAGATTCTTGAGCTAGAGTACCTGGAGTGGGTCTTGAGCCCACCATCACTTTGTACTCAGCGTTCTCCATTGCGGCAAGATGCAATCATTTCTGTTTCTCCCACAGAGCTCCAAATGATTGGAGGCCTTGCTTCCCGACTGCCTGCATCACCTGAAAATTGCAGAATTACCTTTGCTGTGTCAGAGGCTCCTGAAGGCAACTCCTCTAGTTCAGGCCATCTCTGCCTAATGGTGCCCAGCATCTCCTGGTAGCTCACCAGCTTCTTAAAGTTCCACTTATTACCTGGAGCCACAGAGAGAACAGGAACGTAAGGCAGCTGTCAGCTTGATTCTGGCTATTGTATCGTCCTGTGTCGGCTTTTCCTGGCTCCATCTCCATCCCCCAGCTCAAATCCCCTCCCGATAACTCGGTTCCCTGCAAGTTTCCAACACATTCTCCATCCTGCTGATTTCTCCTCTCTCCCCGTATTTGCTTGCCCACTGTAACCAATTTTAGACTGCCCCACTCCCTCTCCAGAAGCAGGTACTGGGGATTTGCTCATACCAGCTGCTAACCCCCACCCCATCTATCACCACTGCATACCCCCTCAACCTTTCTTCGGAATATTCCAATTCATTAAATCAGGAGCGGACGCGGCCATTAGGCCCATTGGCAGCGTGCCAACTCTTTCTCAGTGCTTTCCAAATTCATTCCACTCCCCTGCATATCCTCAAAGGTGTGTAAATATTTCCCTCACAGCCATTTATCCAAGGATCTTTTGAAATAGTATTTCAAGTTACATACTATTTAGCTGTAACAGAAGGAAACATCTCTCATCCCTTGCCCTCGACCCATACATGGCTAGTGACACCATGACGGCCAGCATGAGGGGACACAGCCTTAAATTGAGGGGGGGTAGATATAGGACAGATGTCAGAGGTAGGTTCTTCACGAGTAGTAAGGGAGTGGAATGCCCTGCCTGCAACATAGTAGACTCACCAAGCTGAAGAGCATTTAAATGACCATTGGATAAACATATGGATAATAATGGAATAATGTAGGTTAGATGGGCTTCAGATTGGTTTCACAGGTTGACGCAACATTGAGGGCCAAAGGGCCTGTACTGTGCTGTAATGTTCTATGTTCCATATCCTCCTCTCTCACGTCTCCACAGTTGTCCAGCTCAGTAGGGCTGCTCTCATCTCAATCCACCCTTGGACCATCTAAAATACTAACTCCAGTGGGTCCTCTTCCAGCTCCTGTATGGTTACCTCAGGTGTCCTCCACATTTGCCCCTTCCAACTCCATTTCTCAAAGACATTCCGCCCCTCAGTGCCACCAGTCAAGGGCACAGCAACGTTTGAGCGTACATTGATGACGCCAAGCTCCATCTCACCGTCACCTCTTCTCTACACTTCACCTGCGGCTGTGCATTTTTCTTTCAAAAGAGCTTTCTTTCCTTATTCATTCATTGGGCTTTATTACCCATTGCCCTTGAGAAAATGGTGGTGAGCTGCCTTCTCGAACCTCTACAGTCCATGTGCTGTAGATAGGCCACTGGGGGGAGAGAATTCCAGGATTTTGATCCAGTGACTGTGGAGGAAAGCTGTTGTATCTCCAAGTCAGGATGGTGAGTGGCTTGGAGGAGAACTTACAGGGGGTGGTGTTCCCATATGCCTGCTGCCCTTGTCTTTCTAGATGGAAGTGGTCTTGGATTTAGGAAGGTGCTCGCTAAGGATCTTTGGAGAATTTCTGCAGTGCACCCTGTAGATGGTGCACGCTGCTGCTACTGAGCGTTGGTGGCGGAGGGAGTGGATGTGCTGCCAATCATTCAGGCTGCTTCATCCTGGATGGTGTTGAGCCTCTGGAGTGTTTCTGGGATTGCACCCATCCAGGCAAGTGAGGAATGAAGATGAATTACATCTGGGATGCTCTTGATGCCACAGCATTTTATGACTAATCCAGTGTTATCCCACAATATTGAGCGGAGGTTTCAGTAATAGTGGTGCCAATGAATGTCAAGGTGTGGTGGTTAGATTCTCTGGCACATGGGATGGCACAAACGTTAAAAACTTGTCAGCCCATGGTCTGAACACTGTCCAGACCTTCTTGCATCGAAACACGACAGCTTCAGGATTAAGGAGTTGCAAATGGTACTTAACATTGTACAATCATCACTGAACATCAGCACTTCTGACCTTGTGATGGAGGAAAGGTCACTGAGGGAGCAGATGATGATGATGCTGGGCCTAAGACCCTGAGGAACTCCTGTAGAGATCTCCTGGAGCTGAGACGACTGACCTCCAACAACCACAATCATCTTATGTGCCAGGTATGACTCCAACCAATGGAGAGTTTGCTCCCCAATACCCATTGATTCCAGTTTTTCTGGGGCTCCTAGACACCTCACTCGGTTGAATGCAGCCTTGGTGTCAAGAGCTGTCAATCTCACCTCACCTGTGGGATTCAGCTCTTCAGTCCATATTTGAACCAAGGCTGTAATGAGATCAGGAGCTGAGTGGCCCTGGCAGAACCCAAACTGGGCATCGTTGAGCACTCACTGCTCAATAACTCTGTGGATAACACCTTCCATCACTTTACTGATGATCGAGAGTAGGCTGATGGGACAGTAATTGGCCGGGTTGGATTTGTCCTGCTTTGTGTGTACAGGACATACTTGGGTAATGTTCCACATTGTCGGGTAGATACCAGGTGTTGGGACTGTACTGGAACAGCTTGGCTCGGGGGGGGGGGGGGGCGCGCGGCGGCGGCAAGTTCTGGAGCACAAGTCTTCAGTACTATTGCAGGAACGTCGTTAGGGCCCATAGCCTTTGGAGTATCCAGTGCCTCCAACCGTTTCTTGATATTTCGTGGAGTGAATTGAGTTGGTTGAGTACTGGCAAGCTCACCAAAGAATAGCTTTCAAATCTAGGAGACAATGATGGTATGGTGATACAGCCTGACACTTGGTGTAACAGTAACCGCCACATGTTGGAAGTGGGAGGGGCAGGGAAAGAGTCTCCTTGGTCTCACTTGCTTGTCCAAGCTCCTTGCATGGAAGGAGTACTTGAACGGTTGGTGGGTGGAGGTATGGATAGGGAGGCACCAATGGACCTATGAATCAGAAGCAAACTTATTCTACCTGTATGCTTTCCTGGCAAACCTGTTTTTGGACGTATGAAGACTAGTACTTCACGAGTAACGTGAGGAACACATCCCTCACATCCCTCTTGTGAACCTCAGCAGATACCAGATGAGGACACTGACCCAGAAACACAGCGTCGCGCCCCGTACTGCAGGGCAGTCCAAATCGAGATGCGGAGCCCTGACCCCATCCTCACAGTAAAGACTAACATGCGATCTGATGCTAACACTCACCATCAAATGGCATGTACTCAATAAACCGCACATCCAAAGGCTTCTTCTCTGTCAGCTTCACAAAGTCCAGGAGCTCATCCTCATTCAAGCCCCTCATGACGACACAGTTCACCTAAATCAAAGGTTCAAAAGGAGGGGTCAGTTGTTGCTGATGGCATGTTTGTGGGGGGGGGGGGGGGGGTGCGTGCTAGGAGCGGTCTTAAGTCAGCTGGTGGTCTATCATATTTACACTGTTTCAGAGATAATGGGGACTGCAGATGCTGGAGAATCCAAGATAACAAAGTGTGGAGCTGGATGAACACAGCAGGCCAAGCAGCATCTCAGGAGCACAAAAGCTGACGTTTCGGGCCTAGACCCTTCAGAGAGGGGGATGGGGAGAGGGCTCTGGAATAAATAGGGAGAGAGGGGGAGGCGGACCGAAGATGGAGAGAAAAAGAAGATAGGTGGAGAGAGTATAGGTGGGGAGGTAGGGAGGGGATAGGTCAGCCCAGGGAAGACGGACAGGTACAAGAGAGTTGCAGTGGGAGAGAGATTCCCTGAGGTTGGTCCGGAGGGAGGAGGGTAACTTCTTCAGGTTAGGCATCGCTGGAAGAGGCTTCGCAGTGAGGTTAAAATTGTATCAGAGATTCAGGTTAGGCATCCCTTCGGTCCGCCTCCCCCTCTCTCCCTATTTATTCCAGAACCCTCACCCCATCCCCCTCTCTGATGAAGGGTCTAGGCCCGAAACGTCAGCTTTTGTGCTCCTGAGATGCTGCTTGGCCTGCTGTGTTCATCCAGATTCACACTTTATTATCTATCATATTTACACTGTTGGTCAGACGAGGTGGTAGACTGACGCCCAGGTCTGCCCTTCTACATGAAGAAAGAACCTTGGAAAATTCTAAAAGGTGGCCAAGATATTCTCTCATGTTGTGGATTAACACCAATGTCATAGAACACGGATTGTCAGGTCACTACCTCACTTGCTGTGCATAAATTTATTGCAACATCTCCAACATGACCACACTTCACTGGTTGCAAGGCACTCTGGGATGCCCAGAGCTCACGAATGCAAGATTTTCAAAGGCTTGTTTCAGTAAGATTACAGCACACCTTAGAACTCTCCCTTCAGTCGTTCCTGATTACATGCCAAACCACAAATCAGGGACGGGACTGAGCCATTCGGCTCTTCAAGCCAGCCCCCATCGTTCAATAATCAAATCAGCCGTGAGCTGCTTGTAGCGTTGAATCCACATTTCCACCCACTCATCATAACCCCTCACCCTCTCACTCACTGAACAAGAATCTATTTTCTTCTGACTTAAAAATATTCATAAACTTCACTTCCACCACATTTTCAGCAGCAGAGTTCTGAAGACTCTGAGAACGAACATTACCTCGCCGTAGGTTTTAAAATGGGCGAACCCTGATTTTAAAGAAGTGACCATTGGCTCTAGGTTCTCCCCTAAAAAAGTAGCATTCTGTCAAGATCCCTCAGAATCTCACCTATTTCATTCAAGTCAGCTCTCCCTCTTCTAAACTCCAGTCGATACCAGCCTGCCCTGTCAACCTTTCCTCAAATCACAACCAACATCCATCCCACTCCAGGGATTAAACCTGATAAACCTTCTCTGAACGGCCACCAACAGATCTGCACCTTCCCTTGTATAAGGTGACTAGAGCTGTACAGAGTATGCAGTCTCACCAGCGCCCTGCATAATTGACTCATGTATTCCATTCCCCTCACAATAAGCAACTGCATTCTACGAGCTTTCCTGATTACTTGCTGTAGCTGCATACCTGTGACTCACGTACCAGGACACCTAGATCCCTCTGCATCTCAGAACCCTGCAACCTCTCATGCCTTCTCGATAAGTATGCTTCTTTTCACATTCTATCTGCCAAAATTGACAATTCCGCACTTTCCCACATCAAACTCCATTTCCTGCAGCTTTGTCCACACACTCAGCCCATTTTTTCTTGCAGTCTCCTTATGGCCTCTTCACTGTACCTTACGATCCTTCATCAGGTCACTGATGCCGAATTCCAAGACCTGTCTCGGTGGCAGATCTGCTCGGCCTGCTGTGTTCATCCAGCTTCACACATTAATACCTTGCATTCTCCCTGCTTCCTATTAGGTGAAGGTTACTGTAAAAAAGGACTCCACTTCCCAATCTTGCCCTACGCCCGAAATGTGGAGACCCTCGGGTTAAGCCACCGCCAGTCATCTCTTGCTGGCAAGAGAGCAGTCCTATGGTCTGGTCGGATGATGGCGACTTACCCCCTAAACAACCAGCTTTTACTTTCTCCAATAATCTTCAAGATGATACATTTTCAGAAGGGATTTGATAAGGTTAGGACAGCACATACCCCTTTATCCACAATCCTCTCCTCAATGAGCTCCAACAATTTGGTCTTTCACCAAATCACGTTGACTTTGCCCGACGATCGTGAACTTATCCAAGTGACCCGTCACAGCCTCTTTAAAAACAACGTCTAACATTTTAAACTAACTGGCCTCTTAGTTTCCTGTGTTCCACCTCCCTCCATAGCTAGCAAGGGTCTTGCATTCTCCACTTTCCGATCTAAATGGGGCTGTCCCAGAAACAAAGCAGTTTTGGAAAAATTAAAACCGACGCATTCACTATCTCACTCGCCACTTCTCTGAAGACCTTTCAGATGACACCCATCAGAACGAGGGGAACTTGGCAGCCCACAGCTCTAACAAGTCACTCAGTATAAATTCTCTGGTGTAAAGCTCTCCACTTCTACCTTCCCTTCCATTTCCCGATTTCTCACTGCCCCTGGAATGTTACCTTAGGCTGGGTAGTATAAACTAATGCAAACTATCTGTCCCATTCATCTACTATTCCCACTGTTCAACGATTAATTCTCCTGACTCTCTTTTTCATTTTGTTAATACTGGTCCCCTAAATATTTATTGAAAAACTTTTACTTTTATTTTCTGGCTCGCTTTCTCTAATGTTCTGATTTGTCCTGCTTTATTACATTTTTCGGTAATCTTTCAATTTATTTTAATGATCTGTCCAACCTTCCGACTACGACCTATCTTTACACAATTTTTTTTTGCTTGAAGTTTCATCCTATCATCAACATTCAATAGATAGGGTCCCCAATTTCACAAAATGCGACAAGCTGAAGGGAAACCAGATGGTCCCCTAACATAACCCCTAGCCCCAACTGAACCCAGCACTAGGTCAAAAGGGCTCTAGAAATAACCAAGTCAATCAGGAGAGCTAAAACCAAGCAGGTTTTCCAAGCTGGATCCCAGTCAAGCCGTTTTGTACTGGCAGCTCAAACATCCACCAAACTGGTGCCTGAGGGTCTGGGCCAAATCTGTTCGGCAGAACAAAAAATCTAACCAGGCCTGACGTGGTTACGTGAACCATTCACGCTAATGTCCTGATCACTCAGCACCGGGGAAATGAGTTTGCTGGAGGTACAATTTGGGGCTTGGTTAAGCTGGAGCGCGCAATTCATTACGACTCAAATGTCAAAGGTGAAAGGTCAAAAGAGGATGCCAATCATCCATGAAGCCGCATACTAACAGGCAGAAATGTGACCATGTTGATGCCACTAACACTGCTAACAATACGTGATCAGTTACCTCAACAAAGATCCATGCGTTCTGTTAAGGAAAGCATAGGAGCACGCTGAAGATATGTACAAACCACATCAATAAACTTAAAAATAAAGGATACAAGGGAGTTGGTGGTGTCCAATTCGGCCTCACTCCAGGAAGGTAAACATGGGAACAACCTGCTCAAAAATCCATGCACCTAGATGAGTGCTGGCTCACTGACGATATACATCCTACTGACCGAAGGGGCAAAACACTGAAAATCCCAGTGCACGATGCCTAAAAAGCCAATGAGAGGATGATGGTGGATCGGAGAACAGTAGAAATGACTTGCCTTAACAGGATTATAGCCTGCATCGAGGGCTTTGTTTATACCCTCCATCACTTTGTGAAAACCTGGGTCGAGAGAAAGAAAAATAAAAAGAGATGTCACTTTCTGAAGGAGGGTCCAGACCCGAAACCCCAGCTTTCCTGCTCCTCTGATGCTGCTTGGCCTCCTGTGTCCATCCAGCTTCACACCTTGTTATCTCAGCTTCTCCAGCATCGGCAGTTCCTACTCTCTCTCTCTCTCGATGTCATAAATGCTGCAGCTTTACGGCACATTAAACAGGATGAGGCATTTGCAGGGTACTGTGGCCTGAACCGTGAGGTCACAGCTACCAGGCCACGAGCGATCAACAGAAGCTTGATCCACAAACTGGTTTCCTTGAGATGTGGAGTCTGGTGGCACTGCACGTGGGGCTCCGACAACGATTCTGAGACAACAGGTCAAATCCAAAAGGTAACAGGGGAGTTTAAACTCAGGCAATTAAATAAATCGGGGATGGAAATCAGTGGCCGTGATGGGTGACCACGATTAGGAACCTCACTGTGAAAAGTGCCGTCCTCACACGTGACTCCAGACCCACGATGGTGCAGACTCCCGATTTCAGCTCCCATCAAGGGGCAATTGGCCGTAAGCCCATGCAAAGATCAGAAACGAGAGGGCGTGGGTTTAAAGAAGTATGCAATAAACTCTCACACAGCAAATGGTTTAAGGCCTGGAGGAGTATGCTGTCTGGAAATGTGCTGGGGGCAGGTTCGATTAAGGTATTGCGAAGGGCACCGGGAGATCATTTGGACAGGAATGGGGTATGCTGGGATATGGGGAAAAGGCAGGAGACATGCACCAGGTCACAGAGATGGTGCAGGCACCATGCCTTTGGCCTTGGTGTCGCACTTGGCCTTTTGGCTAAGGCCACTTGGGGGCGATCACGTGCTGGGGCTTTTGCCTCAGCGACGGGAACATTTATGCGGGAACAATAACTTAAATACCACTTGCTCCTGTACTCTAACAACTCTGCTATCACCATAAACAGAATGAAAAATTTCTCAGTTCATAAATACAAGGAAACAAGGGCGTGTGGGCTTGCTGAGGGGCTAGAGTTGAAACTCGGAGGTGAAGCAGGGAGACCGAAAGCTGTGACTATGTGCTCTTGCGGGGCTGGGGTTGGTGGGGGACAGAGGGGCAGTGGGGCGTGGGATGATCTGGTTTCGGTGACAGAGGAGCCACAATCAGGCCAGAGGCTGATGGAGCTTTGTCTGACAGGACACTCAGTGACCGGCTGAGCCCCTCAACAGCAAGGGCTGCAAGGAGGGGGCTTCCTTACCCCTCCCTGACGTTGGGACACCAGAGTCACACCAAAAATGCAGGCCGTACAGCCCTTCCAGCCTGCTCTGCCTTTCCTTACAATTACAGCCGATTGCCTGACTCTGTTACTGCTTTCACCCCAAGGGCGCCCCTTTAGCCTGTTGCACTGTACCCGGGGCTCCTTCTGGAAAACATGCAGCGTTTTGGCCTCAACCCATCTCAGAGAGCTGTCTCAGCCTGTGGGTGAAGGAATTTGGTTTGTGACTGGGTTGAGGGCTTGGGTGATCAGTCTGGTAGCAGGTGCAGGGGGTGGGGTTGTTGGAAGGAACTGCTGGAGAGACACAGGGCACTGCCCTGTAGGTGAGGTGGGAGGGGGCAGGCAACCCTGAGAGCCACTTTTTGGAAGGAGGAGGTTGATGGGAACTCCCTTGTTCCATCTCTGAAGTACAGCCATAGGACCGCATACTCCTGCCCAACAGCACAGCACCTCAAAAATAAACTGCACTTGCAACATCAGCCTGGGTTATGCCCTCAGGAACCAACTGAATGCAGAGTAAAATCAACTGGCAAACAGAACTAGATTAATTTAGCATAGTTGGTCACTCTCACCTCATCTCATGAATTCAGCTGTTTTGTCCATGTTTGAACCAAGGCTGTAATGAGGTCAGGAGCTGAGTGGCCCTGGTGGAACCCAAACTGGGCGTCACTGAGCAGGTTATTGCTGAGCATGTGCTGTGTGATAACACTGTCAATTACACCTTCCATTACTTTACTGATGATTGCAAATAGACTGATGGGACAGTAATTGGCCGGGTTGGATTTGTCCTGCTTTTTGTGTACAGGACATACCTGGGCAATTTTCCACATTGTCAGGTAGATACCATTGTTGGGACTGTACTGGAGCAGCTTGGCGAGGGGAGCAGCATGTTCTGGAGCACAAGTCTTCAATTCTATTGCTGGAATGTTGTCAGGGCCCGTAGCCTTTGCACTATCCGGTGTCTCCAAGCGTTTCTTACTGTCATGCAGAGTGAATCAAATTGGCTGAAGACTGATATCTGTAATGCTGGGGGCCACCGGAGGAGGCCGAGATGGATCATTCACTCGGCATTTAGAGGCACAGATGTACAGCATGGAAACAGACAGACACTTTGGTCCAACTCATCCACGCCGACCAGACATCCTAAACTGATAGAGTCCCGTTTGCCAGCATTTGGCCCATATCCGTCTAAACCCTTCCTATTCATGTACCCCTCCAGATGCCTTTTAAATGATGTAATTGTACCAGCCTCCACCACTTCCTCTGGCAGCTCATTCTGCACCAGACACCACCCTCTGCATGAAAAAGTTGTCCCCCCATGCTCCTTTTTAATCTTTCCCCTCTCACCTTAAACCTACGCCCTCTAGTTTTGGACTCCAACGCTGGGAAAAAATTTTGGTTATTCACCCTATCCACGCCCCTTATGATTGTACTATCCCCTCTAAGGTCACCCCTTAGCCTCTGACACACCAGGGAAAATACCCCTAGCCTACTCAGCCTCTCCCTCTAGCTCAAACCCTCCAACCCCGGCAACATCCTTGTAAGCCTTTCTCTGCACCCTTTCAAGTTTAACAGCATCTTTCCTATAGCAGGGAGACTGAATTGGACACAGTGTGCTAAAAGTAGATTCATGAATGTCCTGTATTGCTACAGAATAATGTCTCAACTCCTACAGTCAATGCACTGACCAATGAAGGCCAGCATACCAAACGCCTTCTTCACTATCCTGTCTACCTGCAGCTCCATTTTCAGGGAACGGTGCAGTTGCACCCCGGAGGTCTGTTTGTGTGCCAACACTCCCTGAAGCCCTACTTTGAGTGCTCGGAGACTGTGAAACTCGCTACATAAACCCGATGTCCCTTTCTCACTTTGTTTCTGCTGACTTCTGGGATGTGGGCGTTGCTGCCCTTGAGAAGGCAGTGGCGAACTGCCTTCTTGAACCACGGCAGTCCATATGCTGTGGGGATACCCACAATGCGGCGGGGGGGGGGGGGGGGGGGAGGAAGTTTCTTCCTTTTCTAACAGCGAGGGTGGTGCACTATCCTTCCTCTTTCTCCTTCTGCAACCTCTGGCACAGTCAAGGACAATATATCCTCCTCATTCTGGTTCTTTCTTGTTTGTCTCATTGTTGCTCCGGCATTTGAAAAACCACTTGCCTTCCCAGTGCTGCGCTGTGAACCGAGGTTTAATCCATAGTCCCCATATAATGAGACATTTAGCAGAATTAAAGAGTGACAAATCACTGGGATCGGAGATTTCCATCCGAGGGTGTCAAAGCAAGTGGGGAGCAGATTGTAGGCATCCTGTCTGTCTATAACCTTTCAAAACTACCCGAGAGTCATTCCTCTGGATTGGAAGCTTACACTCATCACTCCATCTCCCATAAACATGGTCAATAATGGAGCTCCAGGAGTGACTGAGACAAGATTAGATATGGAAGGGTGTTTTATATGGAATAATGGATTCTCTGCAATGAGGTATAGAACATAATCTAATCAATTGCATCAGGCAGTTTATCTGTAGGGGAATGGGTTTTTGGAAGTTGTTAAAAGGTTGGAATCTAAAATCGAGAAATAGTGGATTGTAGAACAACATAACTGGTAATGATTACACGGCTGCAATGAAAATTTAGGGTCTTGTGTGATCTCTGTAAACAGGATAATGAATAGCTGGGAATAGTAAAAAGCTGAAATCTAATTTAAGGTTTCAGATATCAAAAATCACAAAAGTAAGGCTCAAGTAGCCTCAGGTATTAGAGGTTGCTGTTGATATTTTGCAAAATATAGAAAACTACACATTACCCATTTCTCATCTTTCTTAAGTGCTCATCACTGAATTGACAATCCAACAGCAGCTTCCTCATTTGTCTTCAAACATCCAAACTTCACTATATCGTGACGTGTTATGAAACAAACTGCATTAACACCTGAGGAAACCCATTCTCCGTTCTGGCTGAAAGCCGTTGTGAACACATCAATCTCATGTTCATGATTCAATGTGCTTTCCCCAAAAGGCAAAAAAGGCACTTTAGTTACTGAAGAGGTGTGGAGTAGAGGCACACAGATCTTATAAACACAACCAGGCTGTCATTGCTGGGCTTGCAGCGCCACAGTGTGGCAATGGCTTGTAACTGCAGCACAATCACTTGTAAAGTGATGGACTGAGAGAATGAGAATGTGGCATCACCACATGTCTGACTCATTGCCAAGCATTGATGAACATGAGGTGAGGCACAGGGGCTTATAACGCGTGGGGCCACACTTGTTTAATTCCCATCCACAGCAACAGGGCTCAGGCCAGATTATTTGCTTCCAAATTGGAGAGACAAATCATTGACCAGAGCAAAACGCTGTTCTGCGAGATCTTTCCCTCGTCCCAGCGAGGGGCGAAGAGGGGTTAAGGGGCGCACTGTAAAAGACAAACTCCAACAGCGCAGACCCCCCTGCACTGGAGGGTCAGCCTGGTCGCTGTGCTCAAGGACTGGGCGAGGATTAGAGCCCACAACCCTAAGGTAGTGTTGGAGGTTAGACAGACCTTAGGTTTAGGGTAGAAGCTTGGCACAACATCGTGGGCCGAAGGGCCTGTGCTCTGCGACCATCTAATTTGAAAGCGTGTTTCCTACTCAGTCCAAGCACTAACCTGCCACACTTCCAGCTCAACATTCTACGATCTCACCTCCACCTCTCCCACCCCCTCTTCCCATTTCCCCTCCTTCCCAGAGGGAAGTTTGACACACCTCAATAGACGGTGACTGATCAAATCCTCAACTCCACTTTCCTGCCTTTTTATCCCCCCCCCCCCCCCCGCATAACCCTCCACTCCCTTACCAATCAAATATCTTCACAGATGCTGTCAGACCTGCTGAGTTTTTCCAGTTTTGCTTCTGATTTACAGCGTCCGCAGTCCTTTGCGTTTTTAATCCTTCTTGGAATACACTTGACCCAGCCTCAACGGCCCTCTGCGAAGAATTCTACTGATTCACACACCCTCAAAGAAATTTCTCCTCGTCTTTGTTTTAAACGTGCGACCCCCCCCCACCCCAGCTAATTCCGAGACTATATCGTCCGGCCCTATAATCTCGCACAGGGAGAAAACCTTCCCACAACTGCTCTAAGTCCTGTAAGCCTCCCGTTTACTTTAATGCTTTGCTCTCTCCTCTTAAGGCAGTCCCTCCGTACCTGGGGTTAGCCCAGTGAACCATCTCTAGGCGAGCTTGGGGGTGGGGAGGGCGGAACAGAGGGACCGATGGGGAAGACAGAGCCACACCACGGACCCGAGCCCTACCTCTCCTTCGGGCGATGAACTCAAACTTGGCGGGAACCAGCGTGTCGAGGCTGACGTTGATCAGATCGAGACCAGCTTCCTTCAGGCTCGGCAGCTGTCGTGCCAGGCTAATTCCGTTGGTTGTGACCGCGATGGTCTTCAGATTGTCCAGCTCCCGCAGTTGGGCTGTTTTGCAACCGACAGAGAAATAAAGGAGGTAGTAAAATGTATGGGGGAGGTCAGAACAAATGGCAAAACGCTCAAGTTTAAACCATTCCTCTGCAAAATTAACCAACTGCATTTATCTAACGCCTGCCACACATCAACTTATTTTTCTCTTTATTCATTAATGGGATGAGTTGCTGGCCGGGCAGCATTTATTGCCCTTCCCTAATTACCCAGAGGGCAGTTCAGAGTCAACCACATTGCAGAGGGTCTGGAGTCACATGTAGGCCAGACCAGGTAAGGATGGCGGTTTCCTTTCCTCAAGGACACTAGTGAACCAGATGGGTTTTTCCCCCCCCAACAATCGACAACGGATTCATGGTCATCATTAGATTCTTAATTCCAGATGTTTTTACTGACTTCGAGCTCCACCATCTGCCATGGCAGGTATTCGAACCTGGGTCCCCAGAATATTTTCCGGGTTTCTGGATGAACAGTTCAGCAATAATACCACGAGGCCATCACCTCCCCGCCACAGCGACGAAACCAAAAAGCAAGCCTCAGGGGCATCAAAACCACAACCTGCCCACGGTGCAGGCTTTGAGCAAGAGTTTAGTTTGGGTAGGGCTGGTGTTAGATTTGATGCAGCAGTTTGGGTAGAGGGGGCAGCAAAAACTGCATCTGTGCCAAGAAGGATTGAGCACCAAGGGCACTGTGTTAAGGGAATTCAGAGAAGCAGCAATGGTGACACGAGCAGAAGCAGCGAGTAGAGAGGATCTGGAAAGTATTGTCGAGCAGTGGGGAGAAAGTCTATTGAGACTCGAGAGAGGGGTTTGGATGATAACCTTAAAAAGGAAGCAACGGCAGGTTTACAGGTGTGCAGTGGCATGAGGTGAACTGCTCATTCAGAGAGACAGATCATAAATATGATGGGCAGGGTGGATCACGTTTGAGCTCTATGCCTGGGAAATTGAAGGAAGCACTGAATACAGAGGACGCAGGGGAATCAAAGGCTCTTGGGGACTGGGAGGTGGAGGAGAATGGGAATGTGGAATTGGGAACACAAACACAATCGGTTTGATCTGACTGAATGGAGTATCAGTCTGAGGGGCTGAATGGCTTACTCCTGCTCCTATTGTTTTAATCATCTCACGTCTCTGTGGCCTTCTGTGCTCTCACTGTTCTGAGGAGCCAGAGGTATTTGGCGAGGGTTTTCCAGAACTTAGGGCCCATGCAGCCCTAAGCTGCCAATGGCGAAGTGACGGAAATGACGTAAGAGAACATGAGGAACACAAGCAGGAGGCGGCCATCTGGCCCATGCAGCCTGTTCCACCATTCAATTAGATCATGGCTGATGTTTTCATGGAATCAGCTCCTCTTTGGGTGGCTCAGTGGTTAGGACTGCAGCCTCACAGCGCGGGGGACCCAGGTTCGATTCCGGTGTCGGCCGACTGTCTGTGTGGAGTTTGCAATCTCCCCGCGTCTGCGTGGGTGCTCCGGTTTCCTCCCACAGTCCAAAGACGTGCAGGCTGGGTGGACTGGCCGTGCTAAGTTGCCCGCAGTGCTTGGGGATGTGTGGATAAGGTTAGATGGGTGAGACATGGGAAATACAGGGTCGGGGAATGGGTCTGGGTGGGATACTCTTGAGGGTCAGTGTGGACACATTGGGTCAAATGGCCTGTTTCCACGCTGCAGGGATTCTATGATTCTTACCTGCCCACTCACCATAACTTTTAAATGTTCAAAAACATACCTTTGTCTTAAAAACATTCAACAGGGAAGCCTCAACTGCTTCACTGGGCAGGGAATTCCACAGATTCACAACCCTCTGGGTGAAGAGGTTCCTCCTCAACTCAGTCCTAACTCTGCTCCCCCCTTATTCTGAAGCTTTGCCCCTCATTCTAGTTTCACCCACCAGTGGAAACAACTTACCTGCTTCTACCTTAACTGTTCCCTTTATAATTTTATATGTTTCTATAAGACTCCCCCCTCATTCTTCTAAATTCCAGTGAGTATAGTCCCTGTCTACGCAATCTCTCCTCATAAGCCAACCATCTCAACTCTGGAATCAACCTAGTGAACCTCCTCTGCACCCCCTCCAGCGCCAGTACATCCTTTCTCAAGGAAGCAGACCAACAGTAAGGATCAGTCTAGGTGTTAAACGAGGAGGATTACATAGATTCTTCAATGTGAGAGGGTGTCAGGGTTACGATGCAGCCCAGTGTGTTATGCAGCCTGTTACTATAGAGTTAGGGAGGAGGTTCTTACAGCCCGATGGCCCTTCACGATTTGAGGTTCAGAAGAGCCCCGAGGAAAGCTGTCTGCTGATAAACATGCAGTGATACATGAAGATAAGCGCAGAACTTGAGGGGCACAGCATCAGAGAAGCAGGAAAGTTGACGTTGCGGATCGGGGCCCTTTATCAGAACCCTCTGAAGGTGAATCTCCTGCTTCTCTGACGCTGCCCGGCCTGCTGCATTCCTCCACACACGGTGTTATCTCGGACTCCAGCATCTGCAGTTCCTGCCATCGCTCAAGATAAACAGCCTGGTCCTTTCAGACAAGGTGCGAGGATCGGTGACCTGCTCGTTGGTGCCCTCTGGTGGAAGAGCTGCAAACAGAAACTTCCAGCAAGATTTACTCACTGATAATGGGAACTGCAGATGCTGGAGAATCCAAGATAATAAAATGTGAGGCTGTTTGAACACAGCAGGCCAAGCAGCATCTCAGGAGCACAAAAGCTGATGTTTCGGGCCTAGACCCTTCATCAGAGAGGGGGATGGGGTGAGGGTTCTGGAATAAATAGGGAGAGAGGGGGAGGCGGACCGAAGATGGAGAGAAAAGAAGATAGGTAGAGAGGAGAGTATAGGTGGGGAGGTAGGGAGGGGATAGGTCAGTCCAGGGAAGACTGACAAGTCAAGGAGGTGGGATGAGGTTAGTAGGTAGGAGATGGGGGTGCGGCTTGGGGTGGGAGGAAGGGATGGGTGAGAGGAAGAACAGGTTAGGGAGGCAGAGACAGGTTGGACTGGTTTTGGGATGCAGTGGGTGGAGGGGAAGAGCTGGGCTGGGGGAAGGGGAGATTTCTCTCCACCTATCTTCTTTTCTCTCCATCTTCAGTCCGCCTCCCCCTCTCTCCCTATTTATTCCAGAATTCTCACCCCATCCCCCTCTCTGATGCAGGGTCTAGGCCCGAAATGTCAGCTTTTGTGCTCCTGAGATGCTGCTGGGCCTGCTGTGTTCATCCAGCCCCACATTTTATTATCTAAGATTGACTCTCCGTTGTTCACGCTAATCAGAGTTGTACAGCACAGGAACAGGCCCTTCCAGGAACATTGGCCTCTTCCTGTTCCGCCATTCACTGACAATAGGTCTGATTTGTAGCCGGGCTCCATATACTTGCCTTCGGCCCCTATATTTTAAATACACAATATCGCTCAGATAAGGGGAAAGAGGTCAGAATCTAATCCACCGGGTCTGCACTGACTCAAATTGATTCCCTCTACACTTCTAAACTGAACACAAAGCTCACTCTACTCTTTTAAAACTCAAAAGAAACAGGAAATAAAGGTCCGTGAGCATCATACCCATCAAACACACCCAGGACAGGAACAGCCCAAGGATAGGCACACAGCAAAGTCTCTCAAGTCCTCTTAAACTGGAGGCAAAGGTCCCCCGGCACTGTCCCCAGACACTCCCGGGGGCAGCAGGTCTGCCCTGATTCTGCACTCGGACCTCTCAAGTGGCACGTGATTTCGTAACTTGTTGACAGAACTGGATGTGAGCAGCAGCAGGAACGGTCAGTAAGTCTGCAGATAGCCCCAACATTGGAGGTGTAGTGGGCAGCGAAGGAGGTTACCTCAGAGCACACCACAGGAACGTGATCAGCTGGACCAGTGGGCCAAGGAGTGGCAGATAGAGTTTAATTTAGACAAATGCGAGGTGCTGCATTTTGGAAAGGTGGATCAGGGCAGGATTTATACACTTAATGGTAAAGTCTTGGAGTATGAGATCTAGGAGTGCAGGTTCATTGTTCCTTGAAAGTAGAATCGCAGGTAGACGGGACAACGAAACCAGTGTCTGGTACGTTTGCTGTTATTAGTCAGTGCATTGAGTATAGGAGCTGGGAGGTTATACTGCAGCTGTACAGGATATTGGCTAGGCCACTTTTGAAACACTGCATTCAATTCTGGTCTCCCTGCTACAGGAAGAATGTTGTGAAACTTGAACGGGTTCAGAAAAGATTAGACCATAAGACATAGGAGTAGAAGGAAAGCCATTTGGCCCATCGAGTCCAGTCCGCCATTTCATTCATGGCTGATGGGCATTTCAACTCCACTTCCCTGCACTCTCCCCGTAGCCCTTGATTCCTTGAGAGATCAAGAATTTATCAAACTCTGCCTTGAAGGCATTTAACGTGCCGGCCTCCACTACACTCTGTGGCAATGAATTCCACAGGCCCACCACTCTCCGGCTGAAGAAATGTCTCCTCATTTCCGTTTTAAATTGACCCCCTCTAATTCTAAGGCTGTGCCCACGGGTCCTAGTCTCCCCGCCTAATGGAAACAACTTCCCAGCATCCATCCTTTCTAAGCCATACATTGTCTTGTAAACAGCTAAATAGGCTGAAGCTGTTTTCCCTGGAACGTCGGAGGTGGAGGGGTGACTGGGTAAAGTTTTATAAAGTGAAGGGGCATGGATAGGGTGAACAGCCAAGATCATTTCCTGAGGCAAGGGAGTCCAAAACGACAGGGCATAGGTGACAGGGGAAAGATTTAAAAGGGGATTACAGGTCACCTTTTTCACACAGCGGGCAGTGCATGTATGGACTGAGCTGCCAGAGGAAGTGGCGGTGGCTGGTATAATAACATTTAAAAGGTATCAGGATGGGTGTATGAATAGGAAGGGTTTAGAGGGACAAGGGCGAAATGCTGGCAAATAGAACTAGATTATTTTAGGACAGGCAGTCAGCATGGACAACGGATCTGAGGGGTCTGTTTCTGCGCTGTATGCCTCTACGCCTCCATGTTTGGGTTAATGAGTGACAACAATTATGCCACAGGGCATTTGGACGCACAGTTGGCTCGATGTTGAATGTAGTGTGCCTGGCGCTATTTCAAGGAAGGGCGGCAGTGAATGGGGGGGGGGGTAGGGAAAGGGCGCAGTGACTGGTATGCAGACCTCTGGGCAACTTGGTCACCGCTACATGTGGGCAGACGGGATATCAGCAGGGAGTAGGCCATTCGGCCCATCGGGTCTACCCTGCCATTCAGCACAGCCGTGGTTGTTTTTTTGGGGGGGTGGAGGGCGGCTGGAAGAGATTCTGTTGCTATGGAGTTGGCCGTCCCACAATCCCTCCACATCAGTTGGTGCCGTGTGTGGTTTGTGTCTACAATTGAGACTCGGGAGCCGGAGCATTGACCGGTGCGGTCACAGATGGCACCATAATGGCGGAGGAGGCGGCGGAGGTGGCGAAGGCGAAGGTGGTGGTGGCGGAGGAGGAGGGTGGTCAACGACCAGGCAGTATTAGATTTAAGACAGGGAGCAGGAGGCTTACAGCAGACGGGAGGAAAAATGTTTTCACCCTTGGGGGGTGAAATCTGGAACACGCAGCAAGATTTGGGGGGTTAAGAGACAGAAACCTTTATTTGAGAAATGTTTATGCGATCACTCGTGATACCAGGGCTGGAAAACGGGATTGGAATAGCGAGGTTGTGTTTTCCGGTTGCCCAGCACAGACTCGACGGGCTGAAAGGCATTTCCACGCACCATGGGCACTCTACGGCCGAGGCCCTGGGTGGCAGTATTTCAGCAGAGGCTGCGATTTGAGTTGGCCACGCAGACGGCGCTGTCTGACTCACCGACAATGGACACCACGTCTGACCTGATGAGGGGCTCCCCACCCGTCAGCCGGATCTTGTCGACGCCCTCCTGGACGAACAGCCGGGCCAGCGCCATCAACTCCTCAGTGGTCAGCAGCTGCGGTTTCGGGGTGAGCTTGACCCCTTCCTCGGGCATGCAGTACTGACCTGGGGTTGGGGGCGGAAAGAGAGCAACGCAGAAATGGTCAGTCAGAGGCGCCCTGCTTACGCGCTCTCCCAATCGTGTAGCATGGTCAGATACAGTGCCCGGTGCACCAGGGGCATGGGTGGCGAGATGCCTCTGGGGGTGGGGGCAGGGGGATGGCAATTTGCTTCCACCCTCACTGCAAGGGTGAAACACTGCCTGTTTCTGGGCTGTCGTGTCGTGAGCACGATCGGAAGGGGATTTTAACGTTTTCCTGCACTCGAACGAAGAAATTCCACAATCCTGCTGCAGAAGCCTGGAGAGACTCAGCAGCATCTGTGCAAACAGAGGGTGCGAGTGAGTTTAAAATTTCATGGTGGCTCAATGGTTAGCACTGCAGCCTCACAGTACCAGGGACCCGGGTTTGATTCCAGCCTCAGGGCAACTATCTGTGCAGACCTGGCACATTCTTCCCGTGTCTGCGTGGGTTTCCTCCGGATGCTCCGGTTTCCTCCCACAGTCCAAAGATGTGCAGGATAGGTCGGTCGGCCATGCTAAATTGCCCATAATGTCCAGGCAACGTGGGAAGTGTAGGCTTTCAAAGCCTGGGTGGGATGCCGTTCAGGGAGTTGGTGTGGACTCGGGGGGGAAGCGAACGGCCCGCTCCCACGCAGGAGGGATTCTGTAAAACTACCAAGTCTAGCGTGACGCTGACTCGGAATTCGGTTAACCCTGGCTTGGAGCCGCGTTCGAGATGTTAACTGTGTTTGTCGGTCTCCCCGCCAGACCTGCTGGAGGGTCTCCAGCATTCTCTACGTTAGGTTCAGATTTCCAGAAGGTTCTGCATTCTTCTGCGCGTCACGTGTACAGTCAGTGACGTTGTTTCGGGCTTCAGACTCTCTGGGTCACTCCTGGTCCAGCAGGACTCAGGCAGCCCCCTTCCTTCCGGCATAAAATCGATCCTGCCACCCCAAGGTCTGGACACTACGTGTTTGGAACGCTGCCCCAACATCCCCCAGATTGGCCAACACTTCCACGCCCAAGGGAGCATCTCCTGGCTTGATAACTGGAGTGGGAGAGCAGGGGAGAACGCGAGGCAGGGAGTCCATTTCAAGTGCAGGGGTGTCCCAGATACGTGAGCCAGTCATGCCTCAAACATCTGTCTGCCAGGCTACGCCCACCAACGGGGGATCAGGAGGCCAGAGTTATTGTCGCTGGGCTGTCAATCTGGGGGTGAAGCCCAGGAACGTTCTGGGGACCCGGGTTCAAATCCCGCCATGGCTGACGGATAAAATTTGATTTCAACAAAACAGTCTGACATTGGCCATGAATTAACCCATTGTGAACTGCTGTAAAAACCCACCTGGTTCACTAATGTCCATTCGGGAAGGTAACTGCCATCCTTACCCTACAAGCGGCTCCAGACCCACAGCAACACATGTGACTCCGAACTGCCCTCTGGGCAATTAGGGATGGGCAATAAATGCTGGTCCAGCCCACAATGGCTATATCCCGTGAAGGGGGTTTAAAATAAAATACAAGGATGGGAATATTTTAAAGGCCTCAGAACTGCACAAATACATCCCAAGTTCCACGCCAATGGTGGTTGGCTCCAAACCTGTTGCCGTAAAATCCTGGTGTGTCAGCCCAGTTTGGGAATGCTGGCCCCTTATGGGCTAAGTGTTGTCATGCACGGAATGATGCTACAGCTGGGCTAAAAAAATGGTTACTTCAGGAAACAAACAAAATGACCCACCAACATCAGTCGATTCAGTAAATAAAACAAAAAGAAAAATTCACAATTGAAAACACAGTGCCTCCCCGTGCCTCGCGTCATTGTACGAAGTCTCTCTCGACTTTCAGACTTACAGCGTAGGTTACACTTTTCTGTCAGGGAGATGCGTAGGTAGCTGTGTCGTCTCTCAAAGCGGTCTGTTAGAAACGCAGAGAATGGCAGCGAGGGCTCACGGGCAAAACGACGGCTTTTCCGAAATCCCAGCCCATCCTGAAGTTGGGGTAACAAAATAAAACAAAAAGAAGGATGAGGAGTCAGGAGCATACCAGCTTTCACACTGTCCTGTGTAGCAGGACTCAGCTCTGGTCTGATTAAAGCTGGTCAGGGCAAAATAAACGTGACAGGGCAAGGGCACGAGGGGGGGGGGGGGGCACGCAGGGCACAGAATGAGTTTGGAGGGCTGCTTGTGGGGGGTCAGCAAAGAGAATTGTGGGAAAGTGGGTTCAGGAGTGAGAGACGTGTGCTCAGAGAAGACGACCCAGAGACCGCGACTGCGAAAGGAACACGCTTGTGTGCTTTCAGAGAGAGTAGGTTGACGTATATTTCCCTGCAGTAGTAATACTACACGAAAGGTTTTAACCCAATAACCTTCTGGGTTAGGACTGGTCGCCGTGGTGACCAATTGTGCTTGCCAGTGTGTGTCAGCCTTTGGACCCATCCCAGACGAAAAAGGGGAGGAAGTGGCAGACAGAAACACTGTGTCCTATGGGATTACCGTGACCTAGTGTACACAGGGACCTTGAGCCATGCTACGTCAGGTTCACAAACATTGCCAGGAACACGTTTTACAAGCAGTGTTAACCACAGCCAACCCTGGAACAGTCCTTAGAGACCTGTTTCCCAGAAACAGTAATAGTCGCCCGTATCCCCGAACGGCCCTGCCAACAACATATATTTGCATGGCCCCTTCAGAGCAGCCAGCACTCTCCACACTCAAACATGACTGCCCAAAGGTTATAGATAATGGGAACTGCAGATGCTGGAGAATCCAAGATAACAAAGCATGAAGCTGGATGAACACAGCAGGCCGAGCAGCATCTCAGGAGCACAAAAGCTGATGTTTCGGGCCTAGACCATTCATTAGAGAGGGGGGTGGGGAGAGGGTTCTGAAATAAATAGGGAGAGAGGGAGAGGCAGACCGAAGATGGATAGAGGAAGAGATAGGTGGAGAGGAGAGTATGGGTGGGGAGGTGGGGAGGGGATAGGTCAGTCCGGGGAGGACGGACAGGTCAAGGAGGCAGGATGAGGTCGGTAGGTGGGGAATGAAGGTGCGGCTTGAGGGGAGAGGAAGAACAGGTTAGGGAGGCAGGGACGAGCTGGGCTGGTTTAGTGATGCCCAAAGGTTATGTCGTGCGACCGCGATCCAAAGGCCAAGCTGCTATGTTGAGCATGCTCGAGGGACAGGAGGTGGAAAAAGCAGAGAGGGGCTTCAGAAGGAACTTCGAAGAGTTTACGACTGAGGCATCTGTAGGCCAAGTGATTAAAGTTATGCAAACAAGTACTGAAATAGAGAAGGGCAGAGATTGGGAAGGGCGGATTTCTACACAGTGCCCCGATTAGAGGCAAAGGTGGACAATGACTATTTACAAACAAATTGTGATTCCTGCACACAAGAGACCAGCGTCCACTGACCACTACTTTTCAAACACCATTATTTTCTTTGTTCTTTGCTCCCAAAGAACCTTCTTCAAAATAGTCAGTGGTGTGATGTTAGAATACGTCAACTTGACTAATCTCACTCCAACCAAAAAAGAAACTCAACAGGTTTAATTCCACCACAAACTGTCTGATCAACATGTTGCATGGAAACATACAACACATTGACAAAGGGCCAATTCCAATCCCAATCCCACTGTGAACACAACTCTTCCCTCTCAGAGGTCGCCATCCATGCCCTGTGCTTCTGCTAGAGGCTGTATCTATCCCAGTATTAACACTTCCCCGCTCCTCAAACTCTACAGTCTGTACCTTCACCTCAGGACAACCCAACGTGACACTGCACCACCCCCAACGCACCCCCCCCCGCCGACTATGCAGTAGCCAGGGTCTGCTCAGCGCTCAGATGTGCGCATCGATGTGATGCTTTCAATATTTCCAAACATCAAAGCCCACCTTTGAGGCGATGCCAAAAAAAACTGACACTGAGGCAGACATTACGTCACACGAACGAAGTTTGGACAAAGTGGTGGGTCATAAGCTGCACTTTCGAGGAAAGGAAGAAGGGGAAGGTGCAGGAGGAAAGAGGAGGTGGGGACAGAGGGAGGAGGACGAAGAAGGTGGGGAGAGGAGAAGGTGGGGATGGGACAGTGGGGGTGGGGTGGGGTGGGATGGAGGAAGAAGGTGGGGATGGGTTGGGGGGGGGGGGGGGAAAGAAAGAGGAAGAAAGGTCGGGGGGGGGAGGGGAGGGGAGATTTTTGAAGCTGAAGTCCACATTGATACCATTGGGCTGCAGGGTTCCCAAGCGGAATATGAGTTGCTGTTCCTGCAACCTTCGGGTGGCATCATTGTGGCACTGCAGGAGGCCCATGATGGACATGTCATCTAAAGAATGGGAGGGGGAGTGGAAATGGTTCACGACTGGGAGGTGCAGTTGTTTGTTGCAAACCAAGCAGAGGTGTTCTGCAAAGCGGTCCCCAAGTATCCGCTTGGTTTCCCCAATGTAGAGGAAGCCACACCGGACTGGCAGATGTGCAGGTGAACATCTGCTTAATATGGAAAATCATCTTGGGGCCTGGGATAGGGGTGAGGGAGGAGGTGTGGGGGCAAGTGCAGCACTTCCTGCGGTTGCAGGGGAAGGTGTCAGGTGTGGTGGGGTTGGAGGGCAGTGTGGAGCGAGCAAGGGAGTCACGGAGAGAGTGGTCTCTCCGGAAAGCAGACAAGGGCGGGGACGGAAAAATGTCTTGGATGGTGCAGTCAGATTGTAGATGGCAGAAGTGTCAGAGGATGATGCATTGTATCTGGAGGTTGGTGGGGTGGTGTGTGAGAATGAGGGGGATCCTCTTTGATAATAAAATGTGAGGCTGGATGAACACAGCAGGCCAAGCAGCATCTCAGGAGCACAAAAGCTGACGTTTCGGGCCTAGACCCTTCATCAGAGAGGGGGATGGGGAGAGGGAACTGGAATAAATAGGGAGAGAGGGGGAGGCGGACCGAAGATGGAGAGTAAAGAAGATAGGTGGAGAGAGTGTAGGTGGGGAGGTAGGGAGGGGATAGGTCAGTCCAGGGAAGACGGACAGGTCAAGGAGGTGGGATGAGGCTAGTAGGTAGATGGGGGTGCGGCTTGGGGTGGGAGGAAGGGATGGGTGAGAGGAAGAACCGGTTAGGGAGGCACAGACAGGTTGGACTGGTTTTGGGATGCGGGGGGGGGGGGGAAGAGGAAGAGCTGGGCTGGTTGTGTGGTGCAGTGGTGGGAGGGGACGAACTGGGCTGGTTTAGGGATGCAGTAGGGGAAGGGGAGATTTTGAAACTGGTGAAGTCCACATTGATACCATTGGGCTGCAGGGTTCCCAGGCGGAATATGAGTTGCTGTTCCTGCAACCTTCGGGTGGCATCATTGTGGCACTGCAGGAGGCCCATGACATGGGATCCTCTTTGGGCGGTTGTGGCGGGGGCGGGGTGTGAGGGATGTGGGATGTGCGGGAGTGGAATGCCTCATCCTGGGAGCAGATGCAGCGGAGGCGGAGGAATTGGGAATAGGGGATGGAATTTTTGCAGGAGGGTGGGTGGAGCGATGAGGTTGTCAGCTGTGGGCGGGGTTCTGTCCCACAGCCAACAACCTCCGCAGCCAGCAACCCCAGAGAAGACAGCCACACTGAGCCCTGCCGAATCTTCACCATCCCCCCAGACCTCCCACTGACTGAGGATGAACGGTCAGTCCTAAGTAAGGGGCTTACCTTTGTCCCCCTAAACCACATATCAACGAATACCAGTCACATGTGGACACAGAGCAGTTTTTCTGCCGCCTTCGCCTCCACGCTTACTTCTTCAATTGGGAACCTAACCCTCCCTCCAGTGACCCCTTCACCCGCTTCCAACACAAGTCCTCCTCCTGGACACCACCTCCAGGCCACCTACCCTCCCTCGACCTCTTCATCTCCAACTGCCGTCGAGACATTAACCTCCTCAACCTCTCCACCCGTCTCACCCACTCCAACCTCTCCCCTGCAGAACAGGCAGCCCTCCGCTCCCTCCCCAACCTCAAACCTGCAGACAAGGGTCGCACAGTGGTAGTATGGCGCACTGACCTCTACATCGCCGAGGCCAAACGCCAACTCTCCGACACCTCCTCCTACTGCCCCCTTGATCATGACCCCACCCCCGAGCACCAAACCATCATCTCCAACACCATTCATGATCTCATCACTCAGGGGACCTCCCACCCACAGCCTCCAACCTCATTATTCCCGAACCCTGCACGGCTCGTTTCTATCTCCTTCCCAAAATCCACAAACCTGCCTGCCCTGGTCGACCCATCGTCTCAGCCTGTTCCTGCCCCACCGAACTCATCTCCACCTATCTGGACTCCATTTTCTCCCTTTTGGTCCAGGAGCTCCCTACCTACGTCTGTGACACCACCCACTCCCTCCACCTCCTCCAGAACTTCCAATTCCCTGGCCCCCAACACCTCATTTTCACCACAGACGTCCAGTCCCTATACACTGGTATTCCGCATGCAGATGGCCTCAAGGCCCTCCGCTTCTTCCTGTCCCGCAGGCCCGACCAGTCCCCCTCCACCGATACTCTCATCCGCCTAGCTGAACTCGTCCTCACCCTCAACAACTTCTCTTTTGACTCCTCCCACTTCCTACAGACTAAGGGGGTGGCCATGGGCACCCGCATGGGCCCCAGCTATGCCTGCCTCTTTGTAGGTTACGTGGAACAGTCCCTATTCCGCACCTACACAGGCCCCAAACCCCACCTCTTCCTCCGGTACATTGATGACTGTATCGGCGCTGCCTCTAGCTCCGCAGATGAGCTCGAACAGTTCATCCACTTCACCAACACCTTCCATCCCAACCTCAAGTTCACCTGGGCCATCTCCAGCACATCCCTCACCTTCCTGGACCTCTCAGTCTCCATCTCAGGCTACCAGCTTGTAACTGATGTCCATTTCAAGCCCACCAACTCCCACATCTACCTAGAATAGATCTCCTCCCACCCACCCTCCTGCAAAAATTCCATCCCCTATTCCCAATTCCTCTGCCTCTGCCGCATCTGCTCCCAGGATGAGGCATTCCACTCCCGCACATCCCAGATGTCCAAGTTCTTCAATGACTGCACCTTCCCCCCCGACAAGTGGTCGAGAACGCCCTTGACCACATCTCCCGCAACACATCCCTCACACCCCACCCCAACTGCCCAAATAGGATCCCCCTTCCCCCACCGCATCCCAAAACCAGCACAGTTCGTCCCCTCCCCCCACTGCATCCCAAAACCAGTCCAACCTGTCTCTGCCTCCCTAAACTGTTCTTCCTCTCACCCATCCTTTTCTCCCACCCCAAGTCGCACCTCCATCTCCTACCTACTAACCTCATCCCACCTCCTTGACCTGTCCGTCTTCCCTGGACGGACCTATCCCCTCCCTACCTATCTTACTTTCTCTCCATCTTCAGTCCGCCTCCCCCTCTCTCCCCATCCCCCTCTCTGATGAAGGGCCTAGGCCAGAAACGTCTGCTTTTGTGCTCCTGAGATGCTGCTTGGCCTGCTGTGTTCATCCAGCCTCACATTTTATTATCTGAGAATAGCTGTGTTGGGAGCGTGGGGGTAAACACAGAGACATGGAGGAGCCCTTCAACAGTCCAGCCGTGAGATGGACGTAGATGCTGTTTGTAACAGATATGGCCAGAAGCTCAGCTCGGTGTCTCACTGAATGCTCGAGACTGCAAACGCTCTCCCTGTCTCTTGGAGCTTTTCCCACTGCTTTAACATACTTGGCTGGATCATGGAAGAACATGTTTCTAAACTTTTTTCTGCAAATGAGGGAACAGTTCAACCGTGCGGACCTCTTCACCCTACCAAACCAAACGGAAATTATTAAACTGCTGCCATGAAATGAAATATATCAGTTTGCCTCGAAGTGGGAACCAAGAGAAGCCGCTCCCACGCCGAGGGGCCTAATTGATTTCGGCCCAACATCAGAGATGCTCTCTTATTAAAAACAGTCGGGTACTTCTGAAAGTATCGCACATATGCCAAAAACACTCAACCTCCCAAGCCAATATTGACAATTCTTCAAACTCTGAGCAAGAACAGGCAATACCCTGCTGGGAAACACTTACTCACCAAGCTCTTGACAAATTCCTGGCAGTCACCTCCAAACACAAAGCAACAAAATAAAACCAAACATGCTGGGTGACCCCACACTGCCCATTAACAGCCAACCCAAAGTTGGCCCGGGTACAAAGTCACCCTGCCAGTACAGAATCCTGCTCCAGCTCTTGTTTACCACTCCATCGTTTTACTTTCATGGAGACAGAACAAGATAATCATTGGAATTCCTTTCATGCAATGCCACGGGAGCATCGTATTCAAGCTTGGAACAACAGAGTCAAAACCCAAGCCTCAGGCGAGAGAATTTTGTAAGGAGCTGGGGGGGGTCATGCTTCCCCCCCCAACCCCTCAGAGTCAAGAAGTGATGTTTGATAGCTCCACTCCCTCCCAGAGATTTACACACATAATCCCAGCCACTGGTGTCTGCCCATTTCTGCTGGGGCGAGCTTCCAGACAAGTCCGTTAGACAGAGGCACCGTTTTCCCTGCATTAGAGGAACGCAAGACAACGGGGAAGCCGGAGACCCATTCAGCCCATCGAGCCTGTTCCACTTAGTGATATGACCACACCACCGCACCCCCCCAACACCAACAACCCCGGACTGGTGGTGGCCTATCCAACTTGGCAAAGGCTCCAGCATGACTGGGACAAATTGAATGCCTAGCCATTTCTGTCTTAAACTGGGAGCACTCCTCATCCTGAAACTTTACTCCTGGCTGCAGATTGCCCCCGGGAGGGGGAAAACACTCTCTCAGTGCACATGCTGGCTCAGAATACATTGCTCAGAAGATTGCCACGCATTCTTCTAAACTCTAATGGGTGTTGGCCCAAATGGATCAACTTTCCTCAGAACTGTAGAACCCCTACAGTGTGCGGGAACACCTACTATGTTACTTCTTCACTTAGCGGGCGGCACGGTGGCTCAGTGGTTAGCACTGCTGCCTCACAGGGCCAGGGACCCGTGTTAAATCCCACCCTCGGGCGACTGTCTCTGTGGAGTTTGCACATTCTCCCCGTGTCTGTGCGGGTTTTCTCCGGGTACTCCGGTTTCCTCCCAAAGTCCAAAGATGTGCAGGTTAGGTGGGTTGGCTGTGCTAAATTGTCCCTAGTGTTCAGGGGTGTGTAGATTAGGTGGGTTATAGCGAGATGGGTCTGGGTGGAATGCTCCAAGGAGCAGTGTGGACTTGTTGGGCCGAAGGGCCTGTTTCCACATTGTAAGGATTCTGAGAGATAGAAAGTGTGCTGGAAGCAGGCTGTTCGGCCCATGGGGTCCACACTGACTCTATGCAATGTATCCCACACAGACTCACCCCTCCCTACCCTATGACTAATCCACCCACCCAGAGGAAACCCACGCAGACACGGGGAGAATGTGCTAACTCCACACAGACAGCGGCCCGAGGCTGGGATTGAACCCGGGTCCCTGGCGCTGTGAGTCAGCAGTGCTAACCAGTGAGCCACGGTGCTGCCCTCGATATCCCAGGAGGGATCAGCTACGTGAACCCTTTCTGAACTGTTTCCAATGCCAATATGACTGGCATCCGTCCATCTTCAGCAAACAAGAACGCAAGCTCAGTATTTTGGTCGGGTCAGATGATTTGAATGTAACAGTGTGCTGTTTAATGTTACAAATTGTATACAGTACTCCAGGTCGGTTCTCAAAGTCCTATACTGTTGTTGCAAGCGTTCCCTGCTTCAATACCCTATACTGCTTGCAATAAGATCATAGAATCCCTAAGATGTGGAAACAGGGTGGAATCGAACCTGGGTCCCTGTCGCTGTGAGGCAGGCGTGCTAACCACTGAACTGCCCAGAAAGACCACCCTTTTGTCATTCATGTACAAGGAATCCCCGTAGGCACTCTCTATTAAAATTATCCACTCCTTCTAAACAAAGCATGTAACCCTCAGGTCATAAAGGATCACACAGCACTGCAGCTCAGCATCATATATAACATAGATGAGGCCCTTCAGCCCAGCTAAGCTGTGCTGACCTATCTGCACTAATCCCATTTTCCAGCACTTGGCCCTTAGGTTCAAATAGAACATAGAACATTTCAGCACAGTACAGGCCTTTCGGCCATCGATGTTGTGCCGACCTGTCATACTGATCTCAAGCCCATCTAACCTACACCATTCCATGTACGTCCATATGCTTATCCAATGATGACTTAAATGTACCTAAAGTTGGCGAACCTACTACCGTTGCAGGCAAAGCGTTCCATTCCCTTACTACTCTCTGAGTAAAGAAACTACCTCTGACATCTGTCCTATATCTTTCACGCCTCAATTTAAAGCTATGCCCCCTCGTGCTCGCCGTCACCACCCTAGGAAAAAGGCTCTCCCTATCCAACCCTCTGATTATTTTATATGTCTCAAATGTTATGACATTACAGATGTGTACCTTAAGGGGTGAGAGATTTACTGCCATTAACAACATTCCATCGGATTATCCCGTCAGTGTTCATGTTGCTGCCTGTCCCACAAGGACTGACTTCTGCATGCCCAAACAGACAAAGCAAAAATGCACTTCAATAGCTTTGGAGGTATCCTGACACAAGTTTCTTATTATCTTACAGAGGGAATTGAAAAATGTTATTATGACAACTTCCAAGTACATAGGAGTTCCCAAAGTATTCTCTGTTCCCAGAGCTCACTGCTAACAGTTTCCTGACTGCTCTGTGGTTGCAGCCAATTCTTAGTGGGTCATGATGGCTGAGGATTCCACAAAATGACGAAGTGCTAGGCGATTCAGCTCATCGAGTCCGCTCTGCCAGGAAATGAGTTCATGGATGACCCCGTCATTCTCAACTCCACTTTCCTGCTTTTTCCTCACAACCCTCGATTCCCTTACTGATGTGAAATTGAAAGGCGTATTTTTATTCTCCCAGCTACTCTGTACTATAACATGAGCACTTCTGGTGGAAATGTCTCAACCCTTCCCCTTTCAGCTGTCCTGTTCCTTACAGACCCTTGATCAGTCCCTTTGGCCCCAGCAGTTTCCATGCAAGCACAGGATGTGCAGCACCTGTCTTTTTACTTTCTGTCTTTCTCTCCTCACTGAAAACCCCCATAAACTCCTCCCAACAGTTTATTTGTACTTCTTTCAATTTAGCACTCTACATTCGCTGTTCACAGCGCAGCCTCCTCCACACAGAGGAGGCAACAGTTCAGCACAGGCCCTTTGGCCCATAACGTTGCACTGAGCAGGATGCCTTTGTGGGGATTTCACAGCGTGGGGGACAGCTTTGTGGAACGGAGGTGTTCAGTCTGTAATAAAGGCTTCCAGTGCAGAAAGTGGTGGAAAATTCAAACCATAGTTCCCACTCTGACTTCAGCGGAGCACGATGCAATCTTGAGGAACCTTAGATTGGGTACATCACACCCTCCTGGTTGAGTTCGGGCTCTGTAACGCTGCCCCTAACACCCACCCCTGTTTTGTTTCTCCGGCTGGAGACACTGCTCCTTGTCACGTTGACACCCATCTCAACGCGGTGACAACACTTTAAAAGCACTTCGTTTGGCTGCTGAGGGCTTCCAGATGGTTACAGTAAACCAGTTCCTTATTAAATCTCAGGAATGCAGGCATCGCTGGCTAATCCAGCCGTTATTGCCCATGCGCGAGTGCCCCTTGAGAAACAGCAAGTAGGATGGATAAACCATTCAGCATGTCAAGCCTGCTCTCTGTCATGCAACATGACCATCCAACTCAGTAACAGTCAAAAATCTCTATTTCTCTCCTTGTTTCGGATCTCCATCATCTGTAGTTCTTTGTTTCATTTCAGCATCCAATTCTATCCCCTGTTCCCACCTTTATCCCCCCCATATCCTTTGATCCCCATCACCCCCAGAACGATATCTAACTCCTTCCTGACAACATTCAATATTTTGGCCTCAGCCACTTCCTGTGGCAGACAATTCCACAGGGTCCCCACTCTCTGGGTGAAGAAATTTCAGCTCATCCCGGCCCTAAAGTCCTCCCTGGTATGATTAGGCCCTGACGCTTTGGTTCTGGACTCCCCAGTCATCACAAATATCCCTTTTGCGTTTACTATGTCTAGTCCTGTCAGAACTTTGTAGGTTTCTGGAAAATTTCTCTCCCCCCACACCCCCCCCCACCACCCCCACCCCCCACCCCATCACCCCCACAACTCCTCAACTCCTAACTGATCCAGACCTTTCTCCATATGTCAGTCCCACTAAGCCAGGAAGTGGGAATTTCTGCAGTCCTTGGAATGCAGTTTCAACCACACTGCTTTTGAGGAGGGAGCCTTGGGATTACAAACACAACTGTAGTTAAAGTTTTAAATTGGAGTACGGCCAAATTTGACAAGTTTAGACAGGAACTTTCAAATATTGGTTTCAAATATTGCTCGCAGGTAAAGGAATGGTTAGACAGTAGGAAGCCTTTAAAAATGAGATCAGGAGTTCAGAGACAGTATGTTCCTGTCAGTATGCAGGTACAGGGAATTCCGGATGTCTAGACAAATGGAGGCTCTGAAAAGGGAGATATTTATCAGGTGCTTACAGCTGGGCGAATCCCTCGAAGAGTATAAACAGCAGTAAGAGTATGTCCAAGGGGGAAATCAAGAGAGCAATACAGGGACATGATTAACTTTGGCAAAAGGAGTCAAGGAGAACTCAAAGAGGTTCCATAAATACATTAAGGACAAAGAGTAACTAGAAAATAGAGCCCCTTAAAAAAAAAATCAAGGAGGCTGGCTATGTGTGGAACAATGGGAGATGGGGGAGATACTAAACCAGTATTTTGCATCAGTATTAGTGTGGAGAAAGACATGGAAACTAGAGAACCTGGGGAACTAAATACTGATGTCTTGAAAAATGTTCCTATTACAGAAGAGGTGGTGCTGGAGGTTTTAAAATGCACAAAAGGTAGATAAAGCCCCAGGACCTGACCAGGTGTATCCCAAAACTTGGTGGGAAGCTAGGGAAGAAATTGCTGGACCCCTTGCTGAGATACCTGTATCACTGATCATTGTGGGTGAGGTGTCTGAAGACTGGAGGTTGGCTAATGTGGTGCCATTATTTAAGGAAGACTGTAAAGAAAAGCCAGGGAGCTATTGACAGGTGAGCCCTACGTTATTGGGGAGTAGGAGACAGGAGATCTGCAGATGCTGGAGTCCGAGTTGATACAGTGTGGAGCTGGAGGAACACAAACAGGTCAGGCAGCAGAAAGTTGATGTTTCTGAAGAAGGGTTCCGACCCGAAATGTCGCTTTTCCCACGCCTCTAGTGCTGCCTGTCACAGTGTGTTCGTCCAGTTCCACACTGGATCGATCAATGGTGGGTAGGTTTTTGGAAGGGATTCTGAGGGCTAGGACTTGCATGTATTTGGAAAGACAGGGACTGATTAGGGACAGTCAGGATGGCTGTGCGTGTGGGAAACTGTGTCCCACTAACTTGAGAGTTTTTTTTGAAGGAAGTGACAAAGAAGATTGATGAAAGCAGAGAGGTGGACATTGTTCATAAGGGTCAAGATTTTTGACAAGAGCCCACATGTTAGACTGGTTAGCAAGGTTAGATTACAGGGAAGACAAGGTGAGTGTGTCAACTGGAGACAAAATTTGCTCGAAGACGGAAGACAGAGGATGGTGGTAGAGGGTTGCTTTTCAGACTGGAGGCCTGTGACCAGTGGTGTGCCACAAGGATCAGTGATGGGTCCACAGATTTTTGTCATTTATATGAATGTTTTGTCTGAGAACATAGGAGCTATGGTTAGTAAGTTTGCAGATGACACCAAAATAAGTGGCATAGTGGACAGTGAAGAAGGTTACCTCAGAGTACAACGGGATCTTGATCAGATGGGCCAATGGGCTGAGAAGTGGCAGAGAGAGTTTAATTTAGTTAAATGTGAGGTGCTGCATTTTGAAATGGCAAATCAGGGCAGGACTTGTATGGTAAATGCAGGAGACCTGCAGAGTTGTAAGCAGACAGAGGGCATTTGGCACAGTTGACTTGTTAAACTTAAGAGAGTTTAGAAAAGATTTACAAGGATGTTTTGGGGTTGTACGGTTTAAGCTATAGGGAGAGGCTGTATTGGCTAGGGCTATTTTCCTTGCAGCAGAGATTGAGCGGTGGCGTTCAAAAAGTTTCCAAAATCATGACAGGCAAGCTATTCCTCTTAGGTTGGGGGAGTCCAAAACTAGAGGCCATAGGTTTAGGGTGAGGGGGAAGAGATTTAGAAGAAACCTAGGAGGTAACTTGCTCAGCCTCAGGGTGGTGCGTGTTATGGAATGAGCTGCCAGAGGACACGGTGGGGGCTGTTTGGGCCGAATGCTGGAAAGTGGGACTAGAGATCAGATTGGGCTGTCTGGTCGGCACGGACAAACTGAACCGAAGGGTCTGTTTCCGCCCTGTACACCTTTGTGACTCTATTGCTCTTCTGGGCTCATTTACTTTCACGTCTCGTTACTATCTGTTAGCTGTACTTTGACCCTTTAATCATTTAATTCTCCCTGACATATCACATACCTTTCACTTTTTGCTCTGCAGCCTCCCACCTTTGTACTAGCTTCATATCTGTCACAACTTGATCTGTTCCAGCTGTTCTGGAACATCAGCAACCTGAAATATTAACTCCAGTTCCTATCTTCTATGCGTTGTGTTTCCTGTTTCTGTTTTGTTTAAACTGAGACCTGCAATTATGCCAACGGCTTTTGGAGCCGCAGAGTCTGGGGAGCTGAGCAATGTCAGTCAGGTTCAAGACCCGAGGGTGGGTGGGGGAAATCCACAAATGATGCACACGAGGGAAGGGTTAACAACACAATAAAGAAGCAAAAAAAAAACTTTGCAAACTCACTTCTGAAGCCTCGCCGTTCGGTACCGGCTCTGACAGCAGGTTGCTGGCCACGCATTTTTCCAGGAGGGAAGAGGAGAAACCCCCGCAATGAAAACGCTGTCTCCAGCACTGCTTGGCTGCTCGGTGCAGGAGGAGAGCCGAGGACAAGGAGCAGCGTCCAGCCATTGTTTACTGCCTGTGGGAACAGGCTTCTCTCCAGCAATGCAGCGGAATACAACCCCGGCCCGGGAATCGCCTGTCAATTATCAAGGGGCTGCGGCAGCAGTACGCATGCTCGACACCATCCAGCATGCCGGGACTTGTAGTCTCGCCAGTGCACAGTGCCCATTGAAAGCCAGCGGTCGCGCGGAGGCTGGGAACTACAAGCGCCCTCTTGCGACCCCCCTCGCAATGTACGGGCGTTGCTCACGCGTACGGCCTTATTTGGAAGGAAATTCCACCCACCCTTCCCCCCCAAAACTTAATTTCCATATATGATAGAGGGCGGAGAGATGGTGCCCCACCCCTTTCAGTGTGCGGTGTTTGTAATTGAAATACTGTACAAAAGCTGTATTAGCCTTTTGCCCTCGTAGTGACGAAGCAAGCAAAGACACTGAGAGAGGTCTGACTTTCATCCTTAGTAAAGTTTCTCTTCAACTTTAAGGGGCGCATTCTCACGAGGTGTGAGTAGGTAGCGATCTGTGCAGAATGCGTCCCTCGTATGTCAAAGGACTCATCCCGGGTTATTGCCCCCAACTTCAGTGGAGCATGTATCCTGGAACTGTCACATTTGCAAGTCTTCCTTGCTGCGGTCCAATCTCCTGCAAGTGTTGATAAACATCTCTGCTCCAGTTTCTCATGCCAACTGGAACTAAACGGTTATCATGAGGCAAATTTTTTTTTAGCTTTTAGTCAAACAGCATTCCCTCTCTCCACCTTCTCCAATACATTTATGACTAATAGAAGGGCTGAAAGATTTTTTTGGTTTAATTTCTCAGTTTTGTTCATTGCACCTTTATTTTCTATTGAAGTGTTCAGAACAGTTTCATGGCGAAGATTAGATTTTTCATCCTGACAATGCCAAACAAGGGCAGTCTTAGACGACTGGTAAATCTAATCCGAGTCCCTGCTTGGACATCGCTTGCACTGATAAGGGAGCAATAGGATTAGAATTAGATTATGTTGCCATGTGTACTCAAAATGATAGGAATACCGGAGTACAGTGAAATGTGCACAAGTTGCTATTCTCCAGTGCATTGATAACAAAGTGTGGGGCTGGATGAACACAGCGGGCAAACAGCATCTTAGGAGCACAAAAGCTGATGTTTCGGGTCTAGACCCTTCCTTCCCACTTCCTGGAGACTAAGGGGGTGGCCATCGGTACCCGCATGGGCCCAAGCTATGTCTGCCTCTTTGTAGGTTATGTGGAACAGTCCCTCTTTCGCACCTACACTGGCCCCAAACCCCACCTCTTCCTCCGTTACATTGATGACTGTATTGGCACCGCCTCTTGCTCCCAAGAGGAGCTCGAACAGTTCATCCATTTCACCAACACCTTCCACCCCAAACACCCTTTCTGCAACTGTAATACTGTCCTTGACCAACAATGCCACACCTCCGCCCCTTTTACTCTCTTCTCTGTTCTTACTGAAACATCTAAATCCCGGAACCTGCAACAACCATTCCTGTCCCTGCTCTATCCATGTCTCCGAAATGGCCACAACATCGAAGTCCCAGGTACTAACCCATGCTGCAAGTTCACCCACCTTATTCCGGACGCTCCTGGCATTGCAGTAGACACACTTCAAACCAACTTCTTGCTTGCCGGTGCCATCTTGCTTCCCTGAAACTTTATTTCGGACCACCCTACTTTCAACAATATAATGGCTTAGACGGCAACCTCTATAAAGGAAAGGGGTGACCTGGTGGCTCAGTGGTTAACAGTGCTGCCTCACAGCACCAGGAACCTGGGTTCGATTCCAGCCTCAGGTGACTGTCTGTGTGGGGTTTGCATGTTCGCCCCGTGTCTGCATAGGTTTCCTCCCACAGTGCAAAGATGTGCAGTTTAGTTGGATTTGGCATGCTAAATCGTCCAGTGGTGTGTGATCTAGACAGAAATGTAGAGTGATAGGGTGGGATGCTCTGCAGAGGGTCAGTGTGAACTCAATTGGCCAAATGGTCTCCTCTCCACTGTTGGAATTTATGTCATAGAAATTGTGTGGGAGAACAGCGAAGGATCTGTATGATCCATGCCTACATCATGGACTCTATAATAATGTGTATCATAGTGGGTCACTTGTATCTCATTGCTGACACTCCGTAAACTACATCTTGTTTAAAAGCCTCTTCTAATTAGTTTAGCAATTTTTTTCTCTACCTGTCTATCTTTGTCTCAAAAAGAGGATGATGGTAGAAAATCAAACCCATGGTGAGAGATAATAATGCAGAAGGAAACATGCATTAAAATGGTGAATGGTGAGGATTGCTCATATAGTACTTTTTTGTCCAGCACTCTGAGCTGCCAAATGAAATGTGTCACAGCACAGGGTGCGGAGAAAATCTTACTTTCCTCCTAAGTGATGCCAAGTGAACAGTGACAATTGGAGGAAACAACTATCAGGAAATTGTTAGTCTTCAGTCCCTGAGTAAGTTAAACTGAAAGTCAACAAGCTACATATGTGGTGCAAACGTGGAGATGAGACTTAAATAAGTTGCTAATGTCTCGACATTTTCCATTCCTTTTGGCTTTGTTTCTTTCATTTTCACTGTTTTGTTCTTCTGGTTTTACAATTGAATATGTAAATAATGTTCTGGGAATCTGGGTTCAAATCCTGACATGGCAAATAAAAAAAACCTGGAGTTAAGAATCTAATGATGACCATGAGCCCATTGTCGATTGTCAGAAAACCCACCTGCTTCATCAATGTCCCTTCAGGGAAGGAAACTGCCATCCTTACCTGGTCTGGCCTCCATGTGACTCCAGACCCACAGCAATATCGTTGATGCTTAACTGCCCTCTGGGTAATAGCGATGGGCAATAAATGCTGCCCCAAAGGATGTTTGGGGACTCATCAACTGAGGTAGTAGGTGCTGAGGTTAGAAACAGGAAAGGAGAGGTCACCCTGTTGGGAGTTTTCTATAGGCCTCCGAATAGTTCCAGAGATGTAGAGGAAAGGATAGCAAAGATGATTCTCGATAGGAGTGAGAGAGACAGGGTAGTTGTCATGGGGGACTTCAACTTTCCAAATATTGACTGGGAACACTGTAGTTCGAGTACTATAGATGGGTCAGTTTTTGTCCAGAGTGTGCAGGAGGGCTTCCTGACACAGTATGTAGATAGGCCAACAAGGGGCGAAGCCACATTAGATTTGCTACTGGGTAATGAGCATGGCCAGGTGTTAGATTTGGAAGTAGGTGAGCACTTTGGTGATAGCGATCACAATTCTGTTATATTTACTTAAGTGATGGAAAGGGATAGGTGTATACCACTGGGCAAGCATTACACCTGGGGGAAAGGCAATGATGATGATGAGATTAGGCAAGATTTAGGGAGTGTAGGATGGGGAAGGAAACTGCAGGGGATGGGCACATTAGAAATGTGGAGCTTATTCAAGGAAAAGCTTCTGTGTGTCCTAGATAAGTATGTACCTGTCAGCCAGGGAGGAATCTGTAGAGTGCGGGAGCCGTGGTTTACGAAGGAGGTGGAATCTCTGGTCAAGAGGAAGAAGAAGGCTTATGTTTGGATGAGATGTGAAGGCTCAGTTAGGGCACTTGAGGGCTACGAGGTAGCCAGGAAAGACCTAAAGAGAGAGCTCAGAAGAGCCAGGAGGAGACATGAGAAGTCGTTGGTGGATAGGATCAGGGTAAAGTCTAAGGCTTTCTATAGGTATTTAAGGAATAAAAGAATGACAAAAGTAAGATTAGGTCCAATCAAGGATAGTAGTGGTAAGATGTGTGTGGAGTCAGATGAGATAGGGGAAGCGCTAAGTGAATATTTTTCAACAGTATTCACTCTAGAAAACGACAATGTTGTCGAGGAGAATACTGAGATACAGGCTACTAGACTAGGTGGGATTGAGGTTCACAAGGAAGAGGTATTAGAAATCCTTCAGAGGGTGAAGATAGATAAGTTCCCTGGGCCGGATGGGATTTATCCTCGGATCCTCTGGGAAGCCAGGGAGGAGATTGCCGAGCCTTTGGCATTGATCTTTAACTCGTCATTGTCTACAAGAATAGTGCCGGATGACTGGAGGATAGCAAATGTGGTTCCCCTGTTCAAGAAGGGGAGTAGAGACAACCCTGGTAATTATGGACCAGTGAGCCTTACCTCAGTTGTTGGTGAAGTGTTGGAAAAGGTTATAAGGGATAGGATTTATAATCATCTAGAAAAGAATAAATTGATTAGGGATAGTCAGCACGGTTTTGTGAAGGGAAGGACGTGCCTCACAAACGTTATTGAGTTCTTTGAGAAGGTGACCAAACAGGTAGATGAGAGAAAACTGGTTGATGTGGTGTATATGGATTTCAGCAAGGCGTTTGATAAGGTTCCCCACTGTAGGCTATTGTACAAAATGTGGAGGAATGGAATTGTGGGAGATATAGCAGTTTGGATCGGAAATTGGCTTGCTGAAAGAAGACAGAGGGTGGTAGTTGATGGGAAATGTTCATCCTGGAGACCAGTTACTAGTGGTGTACCACAGGGGTCGGTGTTGGGTCCACTGCTGTTTGTCATTTTTATAAATGACCTGGATGAGGGCGTGGAAGGATGGGTTAGTAAATTTGGAGACGACACTAAGGTCGGTGGAGTTGTGGATAGTGACGAAGGATGCTGTAGGTTGCAGAGAGACATAGATAAGCTGCAGAGCTGGGCTGAGAGGTGGCAAATGGAGTTTAATGCAGACAAGTGTGAGGTGATGCACTTTGGTAGGAGTAACCAGAAGGCAAAGTACAGGGCTAATGGTAAGATTCTTAGTAGTGTAGATGAGCAGAGAGATCTCGATGTCCGTGTACACAGATCCTTGAAAGTTGCCACCCAGGTTGACAGGGCTGTTGAGAAGGCATACAGTGTTTTAGCTTTTATTAATAGAGGGATCGAGTTCCGGAACCAAGAGGTTATGGTGAAGCTGTACAAAACTCTGGTGCGGCCGCACTTGGAGTATTGTGTACAGTTCTGGTCACCGCATTATAAGAAGGATGTGGAAGCTTTGGAAAGGGTGCAGATGAGATTTACTTGGATGTTGCCTGGTATGGAGGGAAGGTCTTACAAGGAAAGGCTGAGGGACTCGAGGCTGTTTTCATTAGAGAGAAGAAGGTTGAGAGGTGATTTAATTGAAACATATAAAATAATCAGAGTGTTAGATAGGGTGGATAGGGAGAGCCTTTTTCCTAGGATGGTGACGGCGAGCACAAGGGTGCATAGCTTTAAATTGAGGGGTGAAAGATATAGGACAGATGTCAGAGGTAGTTTCTTTACTAAGAGAGTAGTAAGGGAATGGAACGCTTTGCCTGCAACGGTAGTAGATTCGCCAACTTTAGGTACATTTAAGTCATCATTGGACAAGCATATGGACGTACATGGAATAGCATAGGTTAGATAGGCTTCAGATCGGTATGACAGGTTGGCACAACATCGATGGCCGAAGGGCCTGTACTGTGCTGTAATGTTCTATGTTTTATGTTCTATGTATTAATCCTCTCAAACACAGCAAAAATGTATTTGCAGAATACCAGAATTAAAAAGACAGAAACTGATTTTAAAGTTACGAGGTTGATATGACCATTCTCTAGAGTACCAGAATTGGCTAGTTCTTAACCTTGGGAAAGATTGAAATAAGTTCAGGCCCTTTGCTCCAGAAAAGAGAAAGCTGAGTTGTACTTTTTGAAATTATGTGAGGCTGACAGGGTAAGCACAGGCATTTACGTATGACAAGATTGTCCGAAGGATGTGGGATCAAATCTAGCAATGATTGGAATTACTGAAATATGAGGAATGTTCCTCAATCCAGTTACAGCACAAGGACACATAGCTCTAGGGTATGCAGGAAGGAGGGCTTTAGATTCTTTGTTGGGGGAGGGTGGTGTTCAGTTTTGTAGGAGGTAGGACATTTAAATTCCAGTTGGGTTGGGTTTCAACAGAATCATAGTCAATGTTTTGTAGGAAGTTCACATGTGCAGTGGAGAGAGCTTTAAACTAAATTGGCATGAAGAATGAACATGAAGAAATAAGGTGGACAGAAGATTGGGAGAGACAGTTTTAACCCTGGTGTAATTAGATAGGAGCAGACCAAGAGCAAATTCAAAAACATGTCACGTAAGTTTATGCTGCATGTGCTCAACTGTATCAAATAAATTTTGGGTCTCTGGAGTCACTGGACCTGAAGCATTAATATTACTTTCTCTCCAAAGATCCTGCCAGAGCCACTGAGTTTTTCCAGCAATTTGTGATTCTGCACAAATAATGTTGGTGAGCAGCAGGTGTAGTATACCACTTTGGAATTGCGATGACAACTGTGTTTTGGCTCCATCGGGGACAGGATTGGATATAAATTAAAGCAGGAAGTGCTGGAGAAAGTCAGCAGGTCTGGCAGAATCTGTGCGAACAGAAACAGAATTAACGCTTTGAGCCCACTGACTCTTCAATGTTAACTGTTGCATCTCTTCACAGATGCCACCAGATCCCTACTGAGTTTCTCCAGAGCATCCCTTTTCTTAAAGTTTCAGAACTGCAACATCTGCAGTATCTTGCTTTTATTAGATATTGAATACTCCTGGATGCGTGGCTCAGGAAAAAAATAGGCGAAACAAAGGAGGAGGATTGGTTGAAAATATTGGTCATGATTCACTGGTTTACAGTCCATGTGTGGAGCAGGTGTATTCCGTGGTAATTTACACATCATCCCAATGGCTGACAGAATAGACTACATTGCAAAACAATCAGCTTACTAGGAGCTGCAATGGCTATAACCATTGTTTATCTCTGGACATGATTGTACTTTAATTGTAAAATACATTTTTTTTAACAGAAGAGGAGATGCAGCCAAAAGATGATGCTGGTCGTGAATTTAGTGGCTGTCAGGGGAGGAAACTTAGAATGTCACACTTAAGGAAGCTTTTGATGGAGAAACACATTCCAATAGAACTATGTCTCCTGTGATCATGCTAGATTCTGAACATGACAGGAGAAGAGACAGCAGTCTGGGCATAAGACACATTTGTCCTTTCGGGCATCTTCCAGTGATGAATATTTCATGCAAGGACTTTATAGAACTGCCCAAAACAAAATAAAATTTACCTCTCTCTCCTTCCTGGACTTCTCTGTGTCCATCTCTGGCATCCACCTGGAAACTGATATCCATTTCAAACCTACCGACTCCCACAACTACTTCCTTTCACCTAACAACCTGCAAAAAGGCCACCCCTATTTTCAATTCCTTCGCCTCCGCCGTATCTGCTTCTGAGATGAGGCATTCCACTCCCGGACTTCCCAGATGTCCTCTTTTTTCAAGAACCGCAACTTCCCCTCCACAGTGGTCGAAAATGCTCTCAACTGTGTGTCCCACATTTCCCACAACTCATCCCTCACACCCCCTCCGCGCAATAATAACCAAAACAGAATCCCCCTTGTCCTCACGCACCACCCTACTGACCTCTGGATCTAATGCATCATCCTCCAACATTTCCACCATCTGCAATCCGAACCCACCACCAAAGATGTTTTTCCCTTCCCCACCCTTATCTGCTTTCCGGATGGACCACTGTCTCCGTGACTCCCTTGTCCGCTCCACAATCCCCTCTGCAGCCCTACCATCCCCAGCACGTTTCACTGCAACCGAAGCAAGTGCTATACCTGCAAAAACAACTTCCCCCTCCCCCCATCCCAGACCCTAAGAAGACCTTCCACATCAAACAGATGTTCACCTGCACATCTGCTAATGTGGTATACTGTGTCCGCTGTACCCATCGTGGCTCCTTCTACATTGGGGAAACCAAGCGGAGACTTGGGGACCGCTTTGCGGAACACCCTCGCTCAGTTTGCAACAAACAACTGCACCTCCCAGTCGCGAACCATTTCAACTCCCCCTCCCACTCCTTGGACGACATGTCCATCATGGGCCTCCTGCATCGCCACAGTGACGCCACCCGAAACTGCAGGAATAGCATCTCATATTTTGCTTGGGAACCCTGCAGCCCATGGGTATCAATGTGGTCTTCACAAGCTTCAAAATCTCCCCTCCCCCTCCTGCACCCCAAAACCAGCCCAGCTATACCCCGCCTCTAACCATTCCTCCCACCCCCATCTCCTACCCACCAACGTCATCCCACCTCCTTGACCTGTCCGCCCTCCCCGGACCGATCTATCCTCTCCCTAACTCTTCACCTTCATTGGCTCCAACCCCGCCTCTTTGACCTGTCTATCTCCTCTCCACCTACCTTCTCTTTTATCCATCTTCTATCTGCCTCCCCCTCTTTTCCTATTTATTTCAGAATCCCCTTCCCCTCCCCCTTTTCTGAAGAAGGGTCTCGACCCAAAACATCAGCTTTCCTGCTCCTTTGATGCCGCTTGGCCTGCTGCGTTCATCCAGCTCTACACCGTGTTATCTCAGATTCTCCAGCATCTGCAGTTCCTACTATCTCTCTAAAAGTCAGTCTGTTTGGTATATTTTTGCTGGCTGGGGAGAATGGGGTGGTCTGTGACCTTGTGCCACTCCCATTTCTGACATGGTCTTCCCCATTGCCATGGGTGCAAGTCTCCGAACTCGCTACAACATTTGTGGAGTTGAATGAGGGATCCCAAGCATTCATGGCTCACAGCCTCTCCGAGAAGTCATAAACTATAGTCTGTAGATAATGTGGAAAGGTCACATCTTTGTGTGTTTTACTTGAGAGCTAAGATTTTTATTACTTCATTGAGACCAGCGCACAGGAAGGAAAGCTATTAGTTTCATTACCTCTTGTGATCTATTTTGTCTCCGGCTCAATATTTATAACACTAGATAAATAGGTGTCAATTGGTTAGAATTTCTATTAAGAGCAGAAATGTTACATACCCTCTCTTTGCACCGGGCAGCCTCTATGACCACCTCTGATCTGGGGTCAGCCAGACATCTTGCTTGGAGCAGAATCAGTACCATTTGGGGCATTTATTTTCTAACTTGAGCCACTCCCACTTTCCCACCCAGTGATGGATGAAAATTCATCTCTGTAACTTAAATGATATGGAAATGGCTAGGAATGAAGGTCTAGGACAAAATTAGCAGTTATTTGGACCAGTGCCGATTAATTAAGGGAAGGCAGCATTAAATTCTTAAAGGCAAATCACAATGAACGAAGAGATAGTAGAAACTGACAATGCTGGAGAATCTGAGATAGCAAGCTGTAGAGCAGGATGAACACAGCAGGGCAAGCAGCATCAGAGGAGCAGGAAGGCTGATGTTTCGGGTGTATACGCTTCTTCTGAAGAAGGGTCTAGACTCGAAACGTCAGCTTTCCTGCTCCTCTGATGTTGCTTGGCCTGCTGTGGTCACCCACCTCTACAGCTTGCTAGCACAATGAACTGCGTTGTTTCAGTATTTTTGGTGAGGTATCAGAGAGGGTTGATGAAGCCTCCTTTTGTGATGTAACCATTCCAAGAATCTATGGTTATTTAAGTATAAGACAGTCACGAAACAGATTAGTAAAGAATTCAGGAGGTATAGGTGGCAAAGTAGCTCAGTGGTTAGCATAGCTGCTTCACAGTACTAGAGCCCTGGAATTGATTCCACCTTTAGGTGACTGTGTGGAGTTTGCACATTCTCCCCGTGTCTGTGTGGGTTTCCTCTGGGTGCTCCAGTTTACTCCCACAGCCCATAGATGTGCAGTTTAGGTGGATTGGCCATGCTATAGTGCCCAGGGATGCACAGGCTAGGTGAGTTAGCCACTGGAAATGCAGGGTTATAGGGAAGGGAATGGGTCTGGGTGGGATGCTTTTTGGAGGGCGGTGTGCATGTAATGGGCTGAATGGCCTGTTTCCACACTGTATGGATTCTATGTGTTTACCAGTTGTAAGGGTAGGGCCAATCAAGGATTATAAAGGGAATTTGCGCATGGAGCCTAAAGAGACAGGAGAGGTCCTGAATGAATATTTTTCTTTGGTATTCACAACTGAGAGGGACCTAGTTGTAGGGAAGGACAGTGTGAAACAGCTGATAGGCTAGAGGAGCTGGATGTTAGTAAGGAAGATGTATTAGGAATTTTGAGGAACATGAAGATAGATAAGTCCCTGGGGCCTGATGGGATTTATCCAAGGATTCTATAGAAAGGGAAGGAAGAGATCACAGGGCCTTTGGCGATGATCTTTTCATCCTCAATGTCCATGGGTATAGTGCCGGAACATTGGAGAGAGGCAAACGTCATTCCCTTGTTCAAAAAAGGGAATGTGGATAACCCCGGGAATTACAGGACAGTTAGTCTTATGTCAGTGGTGTGCAAATTATTGGAAAGGGTCCTGGTCACTTGATTGGCACAGTTTGATTTGTGATAGTCAGCATGGATTTGTGAGGGGTAGATCATGCCTCACAAATCCTACTGAATTCTTTGGAGAGGTGACCAAACACGTGGATGAAGGTAGAACAGTGGATGTGATATACATGGATTTAAGTAAGGCGTTTGATAAGGTTCCCCATGGTAGGCTCATGCAGAAGGTAAGGAGGCATGGGATAGGGGGAAGTGTGGCAGATTGGATTCAGAATTGGCTGACACTTGGAAGATAAAGAGTGGTAGTGGATGGAAAATATTCAATATGGTGCTCAGTTACGAGTGGTGTACCACAAGGATCTGTTCTGGGTCGTCTTCTATTTGTGATTTTTGTAAGCGCTTTGGATGTAGGAGTGGAAGGGTGAATTAATAAGTTTGTGGATGATGCGAAGGTGGTTTGAGTTGTGGATAGTGTGGAGGGCTGTACTAGGTTACAAAGGGACATTGATAGGATGCAGAGCTGGGCAGAGAAGTGGCAGATGGAGTTTAACTCTGAAAAGTGTGAGGTGATTCATTTTGGAAGGACAAACTTGAAAGCAGAATACAGGGTTAACGGAATGATTCATGGCAGTGTAGAGGAGCAGAGGGATCTTGGGGTTCATGTCCACAGTTCCCTGAGAGCTGCCACCCAGGTGGATAGAGTTGTTAAGAAGGCATATGGTGTGTTAGCTTTCACTAATAGAGGGATTGGGTTCAAGAGCCATGAAGTTATGCTCCAGCTATATAAAAGCCTGGTTCGGCTACATCTGGAGTATTGCACCCAGTTCTCGTCACCTCGTTACAGGAAAGATGTGGAAGTGTTGGAAAAGATCCAGAGGAGATTTACCAGGATGTTGCCTGGAATGGAGGTAAGGTCTTATGAGGAAAGGTTGAGAGAGCTAGGGCTTTTCTTGTTAGAGTGACAAAAGATGAAAGGTGACTTGATAGAGGCGTACAAAATGATCAGAGGTATAGATAGAGTGGACAGCCAGAGATTTTTTTCCTCGGGTGGAGGTAACTATTATGAGGGGGCATAGTTTTAAAGTGAGTGGAGGTAGATATAGGGGAAACGGCAGAGAGTGGTCGCGGCGTGGAATGCATTGCCGGAGAGGGTAGTGGAGTCGGCCTCATTAGAGGCATTTAAGCGGCTATTAGATAGGCATATGGATGATAGTATAAAGTAGGGTGGAGGTTAGATGGACCTTAGGATTAGGGTAAAAGTTCAGCACAACATCATGGGCCGAAGGACCTGTACTGTGCGTACTGTTCTCTGTTCTATATTCTATGTATAGAATATGGAATTTGCTATCAGAGGGTGTGGGTGTGATAAGCAGTACTGCTGTAATTACGGGAACTTTAGATAAGAACCTGGTGGAGAACTGAGCAAGAGGCTTGGGTGGAGCATAACATTTGGCACTAATTGATTAGATTCAGTGGTCTGGAAGAGTTTGTAATTGATTCTTCAGCATTACTAGCACAGGCTGAGGGAATTACAAATGAAAGGAAAATTTATTCTGCTTTTCTGGCTCACTTCAGGCAGTTCGCTGCCTGGAGACTCATCATTTGGAGTGAGAATTAAACAGAGATAATTTGGCTTTTCGTATTAGCCTCTTCTGGTGTGTGGTTGGATATCGCATGATTAGTTTGGGTTCTTTATAGAACTTCCTTCTCAAAGTCTCTCGGCTTATTCTTCAAAGTAAACTATTTGTTTTACATGAATACTAAATACTACCAAACAAGATCATCATTGATCTGCCAACTCTGATCTCGTAGTTACTTTAAGTTAGGAGTAATTTTATCTTCTTTGTGTGTTTATATCCAGGGGAGATGAAAGTCTGTTTGTATTATTCCTGGATGTTTAGTCCAGATAATGTTCTGGGAACCTGGGTTTGAATCTGACCAGGCAGATGGTGGAATTTGAATTCAATAAATGTCTGGAATTAGTGTCTGAATCATTGCTGATTGTTGGGGGAAGTCCCACCTGGTTCACTCATTTCCTTTAAGGAAGGAAACTGCCATCCTCACTAGTTTGGCCTACTTGTGACTCCAGGCCTACAGCAATGCCATTGCCTCTTAACTGCCCCCTGGGCAATTAGGGATGGGCATTAAATGTTGGCCCAGCCAGCGATACCCTCATCCTGTGAAAGCATAAAGAAAAAGTTCATTCGCCATCTGTGTTCCTTCCGAATGTGCCTTCTAGTGCTTTCCTACTCCACACACACGTTTACGCCAATGATGTGCAAGTCTGTGACCTCACCACAAGGTTGCTCCAGGGTCCTGAATCCCTTACATCACAGAAACAGCTGCCCAGTAATGCCACCTGGCTGCTCTTTTACTATCGCTCAACAATTTGTACCTTCTCAAGTGCCTGACCCCCAAGTCCCTTCTAGAAATCCTTATTATGTTTGCGAAGACCGCTCTTTCAGACAATATATCCAAGATCCCAGAACCAGCTGTGTAGCAGAATTATGGTAAACGTGTGAATGTGTGGAGAAATGTTTGTCTGTAGAAACATAGAATCCTTGATTTGTAGAGTCATCGAGTGTTACAGTACAGAAACAGATCTCTTCTGTCTATGCTAACCAACAAAACTACACTAATCCCATTTTCCTGCACTTGGTCCATAGGCTACTATGTCCTGCATTTTAAGTACTCATCCAGGTGTTGCTACCTGCAAGAATACCTGCTTCCATCACCCTCTCAGACAGGTTGTTCTATGCTTCTTCCCCGCTCTGGGTGTTTTGTTTATAAGGTCTCTTCTAATCCACTTACTCTTCACCTTAAACTTATGTCCTCTGGTCTTGGAAACATTTCTCACAATCTACCCTAACTATTCACCTCATAATTTTGTATACCTCAGTTAGACCCGTCCTCAGCCTCGTCCGCTCCAGGAAAAACAAACCCAGCCTATCCTATCTCCTCATGACTGTGACTTTTCATCCCTGTGCACCCACTCCAGTGCAATCTCAACCTTCCACTTGTGTGGTTACGCGAACTATGCACATCATTCCACCTGTGGCCTAAACAATGTTGTCTAAGTTGAAATGAGACTTCCTCGCACCTATGTTCTATGCCCTGGCTAATGAAAGGCAAACATCCTGTATGCCATCTTCACCACCCTGCCTACCTGTGCTGACACCTTCAGCAATCTGCAGACCTGTACACCAAGATTCTTTTATTCACCAGTACTCCCCTGAGACCTACCATCCATGGTGTAAATTTTTCCCGTGTTCGACTTCCCTAAATGCGACTCCTTGCGCTGTCAGGATTACATCCTGTCGACCACTGCTCTGCCCAGTTTACCAGCTGATCAATATCAGAGTGTAGCCTGTGACCATCAAATTGTAGAATCAACGGTGCCGAAGAGGCCCTTCAGCCTGTACCAAAACGTGAGGAACACCAAACCTTCGAGCTAAAAATGTTTTTCCACACATCCCCTTCTAAATCTCCTGCTCCTCACTTTGATCCTCATGGCCCCTTGTGACTGACCTTTCAACGATAGGGAGCAGCTGTTCTATATCCACTCCACCCATGCCCCTCACAACCTTGTACACCTCATTCAGATTGCCCACCAGTCTTCTCAGCTCCAATGAAGACAAACAAGCCTATTGAACCTTTCCTCACAACTTAAATTTTCCATCCCAGAGCTTTCCCCTTGCTATCAACGACACCGCCATCTGCAAGTTCACTAACTAGTCCCTCAGCCAATGAAAACTGCTTTATGTTACTTAGCACCCTTAGAGCTGGTTGGTAATAGTAGAAGTGATGGCAAACTGACCATATCACTGGATTGATAGTCCTAATCCCCAGGTACATACACTGGGTGCATGCGTTTGAGTGCCATTCTGGCAATTGTTAAAGTTTGAATTCAACTAAAAAGAGACTGGGGGAGGGGAGAAAGCTGCTTGATCATCAACATCGCTTAAGGAAGGTTATCTACTGTCCTCACCTAGTCTGCCCTATGTGTGACTTCAGACCCGCAGCAAATTATAGTAGACTCGAAAGTGTCCTCTGGGCAATTAGAGTTGGTCAATCAGGTTAGCCAGCAATGCCCACATCTCATAAACTAATGCTTAAAAATCCAAATATGGGTGCAGGTTGCAATCGTTATATTTTCTAATCCAGCTCAACACATCTCCAAAAGTTCTCATTGTAATGGAGGCAGCTGGTTATTACTGTGTTTCCAAATGAAAAGCCCTGATCACCACCCGACAATTCCACTGCACCCACCCACCGCTCCCCCCCGACCACCGACCAACAGGCCCCACTCCCTGACATTGCTTGCAAGAAAATTCCATTCGACTCACAGAGCCATAGAGTTGTACAGAATGGAAAGAGACCCTTCGGCCCAGCTCGTGCATGCCAACCAGATCTTGTCCCATTTGCCAACATTTGGCCCATATCCCTCTAAGCCCTTCCTATTCATGTACCCATTCAAATGCCTTTTAAATGTTGTAATTGTACCAGACTCCACCGCTTCCTCTGGCACCTCATTCCACACAAGCACCACTTTCTGGGTGATAAAGTTATCCCTTAGGTCCCTTTTAAATCTTTCCCCTCTGACTTTAAACTTATGCCCTCTAGTTTTGGACTCCCCTAACCCCCGGGAAATGGCTTTGGCTATTCACCCTGTCCAAGCTCCTCATGATTTTATAAATGCCTATAAGGTCGCCCCTCAACCTCTGAAACTGCAGGGAAAATAGCCCCAGTGTACTCAGCCTTTCCCTAAAGCTCGAACCCTCTGACCCTGACAACATCCTTGTGAATCTTTTCTGAACCCTTTCAAGTTTCACAACATCCTTCCTATAGCAGACAGACCAGAATTGCATGCAGTATTCTAAAAGTGAGCAAATGTTTTGCTGCTGTCTTCAAGGCTACAAAGTGACTTTGCAGCAATAGCCGTAAATCGAACGATGAAAGGGAGATTAGTGAAATTATGAGTCAATTATTATTAGCAGTACCATGGATGACGTTGTGGAGTACTTGGAAGTGCATAGCAAAATATGGCTGAGTTGGCATGGCTTCATCAAGGGGAGATCATACCTGACAAATCTGTTGAATTTCTTGAGGAGCTAACAAGCAAGTTAGCCAAAGGAGAGCCAGTGAGCTTGAAGTACTTGAATTCTTAAAAAGCCATTGACAAGGCACAGAACAGGAGACTGAGAAATAAGATGATAGTCCATGATGTTAGGGGCAAGATACTGGTATGGATTGATGATTGGCTAACAGGCAGAAGGCAGAGTGGGGATAAAGGGGTCTTTTCCATTCGGCAATTACTAGTGGAGTTTGGTTCATGTTATACACCTACGATCTGGATGAAGGAACTGAGGCATTGTTGCTAAAATCACAAATGGCGCAAAGATAGGTGAAGGGACAGGCAGTGAAAGCTTGTGATGGCATTGGAAGGGGTCTACAGGAAGTTTACAAGAAAGATCCCACTGCTGAAGGATTTGTCATACGAGGAACAGTTGAGGACTCTGGGTCTATACTCAATGAGGCTTAGAAGGATGTGAGGAAATCTCATTGAAACTTACAGACTATTGAACGGCCTGGATAGAGTGGATGTGGAGAAGATGTTTCCACTAGTAGGAGAGACTGGGATCTGAGAGAACAGACCAGAGTGAAGGGACGACCCTTTCGAACTGAGATGAGGCGGAGTTTCTTCAGCATGAGGGTCGTGAATCTCTGGAACCCATTGCCATGGAAGGCAGTGGAGACTAAAACATTGAGCATCTTTCAGATAGAGATAGATAGGTTTCTTGATTGGTAGTGGGATCGAGGGTCACGGGGAAAGACAGGAGAATGGGAATGAGAAACGTATGTGGTGAGAATGAGAAGAAATGGTGGAGCAGACTCAATGGGCGAAATGGCCTAATTCTGCTCCGATTTAGTGTCATACAGCAGGGAAACAGACCCTTCGAACATAGTTCCAAGCTAAACTAGTCCCACTGCCTGCTCCTGGCCCTTATGCCTCCAAATCTTTCCTGTTCATGTATTTATCCAAATGCCTTTCAAACGTTGTAATTTTGCCAACATCCACCACTTCCTCAGGAAGTTCATTTCGCACACGAACCACCCTCTGTGTGAAAAATTTGCCTCATTTCTTTTTTAAGCCTCTTTCCTCTCACCTTATGAGCTTGTGGAAATGATGCTTGGCAAACTGGTGGTAACGTGATCTGACAATATTCTGGGTCCAACTGGACTTCATCCTAAGGTCTTCGAAGAACTGCAAATGAAGCAGTAGATAGTAGGAACGGCCGATGCTGGAGAATCCGAGATAACAAGGTGTAGAGCTGGATGAACACAGCAGGCCAAGCAGCATCAGAGGAGCAGGAAGGCTGACGTTTCAGGTCTAGACCCTTTTTCAGGAAAGGGGGAGAGGAAGGGGGTTCTGAAATAAATAAGGAGAGAGGGGGAGGCAGATAGAAGATGGATAGAGGAGAAGATAGGTGGAGAGGAGACAGACAGGTCAAAGAGGGATGGAGCTGCTATCTTGAACTTTCGGAGTCCTTGTGGTATAAATGCACCCGGAATGCTGGTAAAAAGCAAGTTCCAGGATTTTGACCCAGTGACAATGAAGGAACAGTGATATAATTCCAATTCAGAGTGGTTTATAGCTTCGAAAAGAACCTGCTGGTTACTGGTGCCCCCGTGTAGATGCTGCTTTGTCTGTCTCGGGATTTGTAACCATATGACTGTTGACATGGAAACCGAAAGAACTGCGAAGGCTGTAAATCAGGAACAAAAGCAACATTTGCTCGGCAGGTCTGGCAGTATCTGTGAAGAAAACAGTCAGAGCTCTGAGGAAAGATCACCGGACCCGAAACATTAACCCTGATTTTTTTTTTACTTCACAGATGCTACCAGACCTGCTGAACTTTTCCAGCAACTTTTGTTTTAGTGCCTGATAAAATGGCCTGTCCTCGCTTTATTTTGCCTCAAATTGATTTCCTTCTTTTCTGACGCCTTCCCCAGCTGAAACATTTTCTCACCGCGTAGCTCTGTCAGACTCTTCATGACGTTGAATACCTGTATCAAATTTCCCGTGAATTCAAAGACAGAAATTCAACCTCCAGCCTATCCACAGATTCCTGGAAATGTCACATGCTTAAACATGTGGTGCCAGAAATGGACACTGTCCTCCAGCTGAGGTTTTAAAAGGTATGTCATCACTCCCCAATTTTGTGCTCCCTGACTCCAATTGTGATACCTAAAATCCTTTCAAAATCTTTTCACACCCTGCTATCTTCACTGATTTGTGCACAAATACCTCCATTCCTGCCCACACTTAAGAATGGTGCACTTTAAGTTTGATTGCATCTCCTTCCAACCCCAATTCTTATTTTTCATTCATGGGGTGAGGGGCTCACTGGCTCGGCAGCATTTATTGCCCATCCTTAGTTGCCCTGAGGGCAGTTAAGAGTCAACCACATTGCTGTGGGTCTGGAGTCACATGCAGGCCAGACCAAGTAAGGATGGCAGTTTCCTTCCCTAAAGCACATTAGTGAACTAGATGGGTTTTTCCCAACAATTGACAATGGATTCACGGTCATCATTAGGCTCTTAATTCTAATTATTGAATTCAAATTCCACCATCAGCCGTGGTGGGATTCGAACCCAGGTCCGCAGAACATTGTCTGGGTCTTTAGATTAACAATTCAGTGGTAATACGACTGGGCCATCACCCTGCCAAACAGATTGTTTCATACTTCTCTGCATTAAATTTCATCTGAAAAATGCTTGCTCATTTTGCAGACCTGTTCGCATCCAGGCGAAATCCGCACAGCCTACTTCACAATTCAAATCACCCCCAGGTTTTGTGCCATCTGCTCACCTTCTAAGTTGCGCCTCGTGGGTCCAAATTTAGAGCGTTAATGTATCTCAAGAAATGTAGTGGTCCTGGCTGTGGCCTTTGAGGGACCTGACTGTGTAACTTCTTCCAATTTATAAATTGTCAACCAATGCCTGTTTCTTGTCTCTCAGCTAACTTCTTACCCCCTGGTACCATTCCACAAATTTGCTCACAAGCCTGTGATGTGGAACTTCTGATAAACTCCTTTTGGAACTTTTATACAGAAACTGTATTATCCTGATCGCATCCTGCTCCGCCACACCACCCCCCCCCCACCCGACTCTCTACTCCCTCATCAAAAGCTCACAATCAATTTTGTTAAACATACACTGCCTTTAACAAGTTGAAATAACTCCACAGAGGCTGGTATCCCAGGCTGGTCACTGAGTTTCCCCTTATTTGCACATGCCCAGTATATAGAGTTTGAACACTTTGCTCAGAGTAAGTCCCTAGAATGTGGAGGGTCTCTGAATCTCCTGTTTATATCTGCTAGCCAGGGCTCCCTGATTAGCCCAGATTAACAATCATGGATATCATAGCCAATGAGATCCACCTCGTCTTCAACCGAAACATCTGCTTTCCTACTCCTCTGATGTTGCTTGGCCTGCTGCGTTCATCTAACTCTGTTATCTCAGATTCTCCAGCATCTGCAGTCCTACTATCTCTCTCCACTACACAAGTGTATGTTGGTTTTCCTTACAAATCCACATTCCTTTGTGTGACTAACAATTTTAATTTCTGAAGGTTAGATTGACTAGCCCGCAGTTGTTAGATTATCCTTAGACCCTTGAACAATAGTGCAATATTTGCAGTTCTCTATTTGTCTGGTAACATCTTTGTACTGAAGGAGGTTTGGAAGAATGTGGTCAGGAACTCGACGATTTCCATTTTTACTTCTAACAATCTCAATCAATCAACTATTTAATCCCATCCTTCCCTCTCTGTCCTTTATAGTGTTACTATTGAAGTCTATGTTAGAATAATTAAAGTGTGCAATTATGACTACTGAACTGGCACAATACTTTGGTTTGATCCTCCAGCTGTTTTGAAGAGGCTGGTGGGGTTTTTTTAAAATGTAGTGCTTGACAAGTAGACTGCACCATTGATAACTAAAGGCAGTCAGAAATTAACATTAGTCAAGTTTAACTCCAACACTCATGATACTTATATAAGTCCTGAAGCTGTACCCAGACGAGTGGGAAGAACACACATTCGGAACACTGACGAGACATTGTTAATACAAGGTGTCATTTATAGCCAACAGACATTCAAATAAAATCCGTTTGATGAAGAAAGTAAAACAAATTCCGAAAAATTAGGGAATTGTTCAAAAATATTGTGAATTTCTATGCATGGAAAAAAAATTGAAGTTATTGGGTGAGACATTTCTTAAGTATGAATTAATATGTAGTTGTACAGCTGTGAAAAGACCTGTTTCTCAAGACTTAAAGATAAGTTTGAAATTCTGAAAATGTTTGACAGAACTCCAGCTTGAATGTTTCAAAGTGCTTTGTTTCAGAGTTTAAAAAAGAAAGCCAAATCAAACACACATGCTTACTGACTGTTTCTCTATAATCTGGTCAAATAGTTAACATCAGAATTTAAACATTGGTTTTAGAGCAAAGAATGATGGAAGGAAGAGATAGATGAAAAGTATTTTGGGATTGTATGCAAAGTTTCCCAGGCCCCTTGAAAACAACCAACAGAGTTAACTCTTTCTGATAACAGTGATTTATTTAAAAAAAACACAGAATGTTTGCTGAATTTACATTGGGCATCGAAATGGCAGCATGGCAGCTGCTTTGGCCAGGACAGTAAGAAACTACAGAAAGTTGTGAATTCAATGCAGTCCATTAGGCAAGCCAACTTTCCATCAATTTTTCTGATGAAGGGTCTAGGCCCAAAACGTCAGCTTTTGTGCTCCTGAGATGCTGCTTGGCCTGCTGTGTTCATCCAGCTTCACACTTTGTTATTTCCATCAGTTGACTTCATTTACACTTTTCACTGCCTTGAAAAGGCAGCCAACAACATCAAAGACCTCACCCACCCCAGTTATAATCTCTTCCGCCTGGCAGAAGATATAAAAACTTAAACACACATATTAACAGGTTCAAGAACAGCTTCTTCCTTGCTGTTATTAGACTTCTGAATACACCTCTCAAATTTCAAACCGAGTGTTGAACTTGTTTTTGTGAGCCTGCTTTGCAGCTATAACTTTGTCTTCCTCGCTCTGTTCTATTATCCCTATGCATTTTGTAATTTATGATCTGCCTGTACTGCATGCAAAACAAAACTTTTCACTATCTCTAGATACGGGTGACAATAATAAATCAAATTAAATCAAATTAAGCTAAATGTTTCAAATTTGCAGGTATATTTGGAAATTCAGATCCGTCAGGATTTTGGGTGGATCCACGATCGATCCTTTGCTTTCTCAAACAGATTCCAGTAGACTTCAGCTTCATGTGAATCCAGCAGTTTTGAGAATTAAAGCAAAGCATGTTGACAAATTTGGATGAAAGATTTTGCCTTTCAAAAAGCTGCTCTTAGTCAATCGGGTCATTGGTAATGTGTCAAAATAAAGTGCTCGCAATCAGTTTACAGTTAATGATAATATAACGATTGACTGCAAATAGTTCTATTTCTGATGTAAGCTCCCCATTTAATACCACAAAACCAGAGTGTAATTGTTTTTGAAATTGGACTTGATGGAACTTGACAGAATAACTTGACATGAGTTGCTATTTCAAGCACTGAAAGGTATATTGACCTAGGAATTAAGGACATGCTAATGTTATTGAAAATGTTAAGGAGAAACAATCTTGGCAGTTGTTGTGTTGCAAAATAAAAATGTTGGCTTTGGAAAGAGCTAAATTGAAGACTAATGAAGTCTGTAAGCCCAAGAACACTGCTATTCGAATTTGTGATAAATTCTAAATGTAAAAACAAATGTCTGGCGCTATGACAACAAAGTGTGGGTCTGGATGAACACAGCAGACCAAGCAGCATCTCAGGAGCACAAACGCTGGTGTTTCAGGCCTAGACCCTTCATCAGAAAAAAAAAATGTCAGGTGCTACTATTATTTGTGATATATGCAGATGAAAGTGTGGCAGGAATGACAAAGAAGTTTGCAGGCGACTCAAAGATTGGCCAAGTGGTTAATAGTGAGGAAGAACATCTTAGGTTACAGGAAGCTATAGAATGGTTGCTCAGATGGGCAGATCAGTGACAGATAGGATTTAACCTTGGAAAGTGTACGGTGATAAACGTTGGAAGAAGTAACAAAGCAAGGGAGTACTTAATGGAGGGCAGGGCACTAGGAAGTCTAGACTAACTGAAGGGTCTTGGGGAAGGAGGAGGGGGAGAGCTTGTCCACAGATCCCTGAAGGTGGCAGGAAAGGTAAATAGGGCGGTTTAGAAGGTACAGGGGAAATTTGTCTTTCTCAGTCAAGGAATAGATAATGAGAGCAGGGAGGTGATGTTGGAGCTGTACAGAACTTTGGTCAGCTCACACATGCAGTACAATGTGCAGTTACGGCCATTGCACTATAGGAAGGATGTGAGTACATTGGAGAGTGTACAGAGGAGATTCACCAGGATGTTGCCTGGGATAGAGCATTTCAGCAATGAAGAGAGGCTGGATAATCTTCATTGGGGGGCAAAGAGGGTTAAGGGGTAACTTGATTGAGATGTGTAAGATTATGAGGGGCATGGACAGGGTGGTTAGAGAGCAGCTGTTCCCCTTAATTGGGGGTGGGTGTCAATAACAAGGAGCATCATTTTAAGATGAAAGGCAGAAGGCTGAGAAGGGATTTGAAGGGAAACATTTTTACCAAGAGGGTGTTGGATCTGGAAGGCACTGCCTGGGAGTATAGTTGAGACAGAAAGCCTCACGGCTTTTAAAGAGCATTCAAATAAACACTTGAAATGCCATAATATTCAAGGCTAAGAACCAAGTGCAGGATAGTTGGATGAGTGTAGATTTAAAGTAGTTTTGTTTTGTTGGTGCAGGCTTGATGAACCAAAGAGACTCTTCTGAAAGGAATCTGTGGTTCTGTGGCAAACTGGGCTGTTTTCCATGACGCTCCACACCTTGTTATCTCGGATTCTCCAGCATCTGCAGTTCCTATTATCTCTGTTTTCCATGAGGCTGGGTAGATGTCAGTGTTGTAGCTGTATTGGAACTGTTGAGCTCAGTGCCCTGTAGGCTGAAGAATGCATCCTAGAGAGAGCAATTACTTGAAATGAAGGCTGACCCAGCAACAACCCCTGTGGTACACCACTGGACAGTGGTCTCCAGTCACACAACAGCCTTCTACCATGAGATAGCAAGAACTGCCGATGCTGGAGTCAGAGATAACACAGGGTGGAGCTGGAGGAATACAGCAGGCCAGGCAGCATCAGAGGAACATGAAAGTTGGCGTTTCATGGAACATAGAGCTTATCACAACTACACCCTCTGATAGCAAATTCCATATTCTACACATAGAATATAGAACATAGAACAGTACAGCACAATACAGGCCCTTCGGCCCACGATGTTGTGCCGACCTATTACCCTACTAAGATCAATCTGCCCTGCATACCCTACATTTCACTACCCTCCATGTGCCTATTTAAGAGTCGCTTAAAAGCCTCTAATGTATCTGACTCCATTACCACAGCTGGCAGCGCATTCCACATGCCCACCACTCACTGTGTGAAGAACCTACCTTGAACATCTCCCCTAGACCTTCTTCCAATCACCTTAAAATTACGCTCCCTTGTAATAGTCATTTACACCCTGGGAAAAAGTCTCTTACTGTCCACTCTATCTATGCCTCTCATCATCATGTTTTGTGTCGGGACTCTTCTTCAGACTTCTGGTTGGTTCGGCGAGCCGACTGGTTTTCCTGCAAACATGTCGTCTCCTCTCTAGGTGACATTGTCAGTGCTGTGGAGCCTCTGCTGAAGTGCTGATGTTCTGTCCCGCTCTGAATTTATATGGTCCAGTCTGTCATGGTGGGCTGTCTTGATTCCGGTTTTATATCACAGTGGTATGTAGGTGGAGTTCTATTTCAACATGTTTGTTCATTGCATCGGTGGTTGAAAACCAGGCCTTCAGGAATTCTTGTGCTGTCTTTGTCTCATTTATCCTAGTACTGTTACATTGCCTCAGTCAAGCTGAGACCTTCCTTGTCAGAGTGTATCGAAACTTAATTGAAACTTTCAATGCATTGTGATGTGGAAGGACAATAGCACTTCAACAGAGGGTACACAGCACTGACGATATCACATAGAAGGGAGTTGAAATGTTTGCGTGGAAATCAATCAGCTCAGCGAACCAACAACTCCAACTTTTAAAAACCAAAAGAGCTGCAGATGCCGTAAATCAGGAACAAAAACAAAGTTGCTGGAAAAGCTCAGCAGGCCTGGCAGCATCTGTGAAGGAGGAAACAGTTGAGAAAGGGTAACCAGACCCAAAGCATTAACTCTGTCTTGTCCCTCACAGAAGCTGCCAGACCTGCCGAGCTTTTACAGCAGCTTTGTTTTTGTCCTTGTTTTAAACTCCAACTTTTACCTTCTCTATCAGATTCCCACGTGAGAGCTTGTCAAAGGCCTTGCTGAAAGGCCTTCATCTACGCCCATGGTCACCTCCTCAAAAAATACAATCAAATGTGTTAGCCATGACCTCTGTCTGACAAAGTCATGCTGGCTATTCTTGGTCACACTTTACCTCCCCAGGCGAAGATCAGTTCTTTCCTTTAGAGTTTTCCCCAATGGCTTTCCAAACACTGATGTGAGACTCGCTGCTCTGTAGTTCCCTAATTTATCTCTATCTCCCTTCTGGAAAAATGGAACCACATTAGCTGTCCTTCAGTTCTCTGACCTCTCCCCTAGTAGCCAGAGAGTAATTAAAATAAGTTTTGAGTCAGAGCACCGATAATTTCCTTGTACCTCACAGCAGCCTGGGATACAACTCATCCAGACCTTGGGAATTTGTCCACTGTTTAGCCTGGAAAAAGCCTCCAATACTTTCTCACCTCCTTTGTCAAACTGCTGAAAAATCTCACGGTCCCTCATTCCCACGCCTCTCTACTCCAAAGTGGAGACAGATGTGTTGTAGATGACAAAGTGTGGAGCTGGATGAACACAGCAGGCCAAGCAGCATCTTAGGAGCACAAAAGCTGACGTTTCTAACTCCCTTAAAATGTGCTCTGTCTCCATGTGCAGATTGCTCCCTACTCTCTACCTGGTTCCCTTTCCTGTACACAAAAAGCAGGACAAATCCAACCTGGCCAATTACCACTCCTTCATTGTGCGCGAGAGACTGAGTAAGAGGAGAACAGATATCTCAGAGAGCTGTAGGCATGGAGGGGGTGACAAAGCAAGGGAGGGAGAGTGCCACTGAGGGATCTGAAAAGGAGGATGAACATTTTAGAGTCAGGACCACTTGGGACTACAAAATTGTGGAGGAGCAAACTCTCACAGCAAAGCTGCGCACAGACTGTGGGGTAGGATTTTTCTGAGAGCTGGGCTTCCTGCTTCACCTCCCGGAGGCTTGATGAAGAATGCGTCCCCCTGATGTTTCCACCTAGCTGCTTCACAGCCATTAAATGCCCAGTTGGTGCAACGGTTGGCAAAGGGTGAGCCATCGACTCACATTCAGGATGGAAATTCGGTGAAAGTAGGCAGAGACAGTGGGAACGGGAAGATGCGATGATTGAGACAGCTTGGGGATTTGATGACTGGGCACAGAAAAGCCCAAATACCTACCCCCTGCCCACACCCCCCATGATATGATTGGCTCTAACAGCCCAAGGAAACCAACCAGGGGCGGTATCAATGCAGAAATGGGCTTACAGAATGTGCACTGCATCAGCAATGAAACAAATTCAAGCACATCAGGTAACTCACAAGTGACAACTTTTTAGTTAGGCACCCAACAGGCTCATTTCTGAAGAAGGGTCTAGGCCCAAAACATCAGCTTTCCTGCTCCTTTGACGCTGCTTGGCCTGCTGTGATCATCCAGCTCTACACCTTGTTCTCCCTATTGCTCATTGAGTTGGTTCAGGCTTTCTTGGTTTTGAGCACACAGCCCATACCAATGTGCAGGGATATGTTGGCTGGGAACAACAGAGGGCACTGTTGTACCACAAGAGAGCACAGCCCATGAATATACACAGTGCAATGTCCCCATCTGATGGATGGTGAGAGACCTTACTTCAAGGGAGTTTAAATTTTACTATCCGCCGGGACTCAAGCCCACGTCCCCAGAAACACTGTCAGGGACTTTGGATTACTGGCCCAGTGACATTACCATCTGAATCAGCTATTCTTTTTATTATTCAAATCACTTGAAAAGTCCACTTTTTTGGGCCATTGGCTTTGCAGCTAGTCACTTGGCTCGTGTCAAGTGAGTGGATAAATTTCCACGCCTCAGCAGCAAAAAGACCTTTGAACCAGTTGTGCAGAGTGGCCGCTGGAAATAGCAGAAACTAAGTGTCTCGAAGATTTTAGAGCAGTTTTGTAGCTCGGGTTGTGGATGTTGTGATTAGTTGCCTCGCTGTGCTGGTTCATTGCTCTGTAGATGTTTGCAGCCTCCAATGAAGCGCCGGTGTGTTTTCCTGCCTGTTATTTAAACTCTGGAGTCCGTTGAGCTGGATTACCTCACTTCCGGTCTTCCTTCGCAGTGGAGTGTGGGTGGGGTTGAGCTTTATGTTTGTTGATGGCTTTATTAGTGGAGAACCAGGCCTAATGCAGGACCAGCAGGGAATTCCTAACAAAGGCACACAGGAAAGCCACACACACACACACACACACACACACACACACACACACACACACACACACTGACCAAGTACTGAATTTCAACAGCAACCACCCCAACACAAACAACATGGAGCTACTCCTAGAAGATGAGCACCTCTTCCAGGTGTCCAAGGACAATCGACATCTGACAAACTGGATCAGAAGATACCTATCCAGGAAGATACTACATGTCCCAACACACTCACCACGCTACCTTACACCAGGAACACAACTGGACGGGCCACAAGACTCCTGTGGCCACCGATCATCAACCTATGCCAACTAATCACCCAAAGCAAAGACCCTTACACACCATGGACAGGACCAATGTCGTAAACACGATTTGCTGCCGAGACTATGACAAACACTACAATCGGACAAACTGGAAGGAAAGTAACAACAAGAGTACACAAACAGCAATTGGCTACAAAAGACAAGGCCAATACTCATCCACCTCTATCCACCTGGATAAGAAGAACCTCCAATTCGACTGGGACAACACTGAGATCCTGGGACAAGAAAAGCAGAGACAAGCACGGGAAGCCCTGGAAGCCTGGTACTCCTGCCATTAACAAACACATAGAGCGAGACCCCACATACACTCCACAGCGAAGGAAAACCGGAAATGAGGTAATCCAGCTCAACGGACGCCAGAGTTTAAAAACCAGGTGGGAAAACATAACGGCGCTTCATCAGAGGCTGCACTGATGACGTTACCCGGCAGGGCAATGAAACGTCTGTGGAAAAACAGCCAGACAGCTCTGCGAGCCAACCAACCACAACTAAGTGCCTAGCTGTTGGTGCAGAATACAGTGAGAGTTGTAATGAAGGCCTGAATTTTTAATCTGACGTTGGCATCCTGAGGTTGGACGCATTTCTGTGTCAATGAGGCTGCATCAATACCTGCCCCCTCAGCTCAGCAGGCTGGTGAAACATAAGAAGATATGGTAAACTTGCCTTTATTGCTCGGTGCATTGAGTATAGGGGTTGGGAAGCCATACAAGACATTGGCTGGGCACTTTGGAATACTGCCTTCAATTCTGTTCACCCTGCGATAGGAAGGATGTTTTAAACTTGAAAGGGTGCAGAAGAGATTTACAAGAATGTTGCAGGTTTTGCAGGGTTTGAGCTATAGGCATAGGCCGGGGCTATTTTCCCTGGAGCATCAGAGCCTGAGGGGTGACCTTATAGAAGTTTATATAATTATGAGGCGCATGGATAGGGTGAGTAGTCAAGGTCTTTTACCCAGGGTAGGGGTGTCCAAAACCAGAAGGAATAGGTTTAAGGTGAGAGGGGAAAGATTTAAAAGGGGCCTGAGGGGCAGTTTATGGAATGAGCTGCCAGAGGATGTGGTGGAGGCCGGTACAATTACAACATTTAAATTAAACATGAATAGGATGAGTTTAGAGGGATATGGGCCAAATGCTGGCAAATGGGACAAGGTTAATTTAGGATATCTGGTCGGCATGGACGAGTTGGACCAAAGGGTCTGTTTCCATGCTGTATATCTCTCTGACAGTATGCTCACTGCCCAGTAAGGATGGTGAGTGTGGTCCTAATGCTAATTGGGCTGAGCTCCAGGGGGCAGTTTCATGGCACTCCCAGGTTGGAGCCTCCAGCATTCAGAGCTGTGGGCTGCTGATGGTAAGTGCTGCCAGGCCGTACATTCGGGGGTTTAGGGGGAGCGAGAGGGAGAGGTGGCGCCTCTAGATTGATGGCCCTTCTGAAGACATGCAGAAGTGTGAATTAGTGTAGGCAACAGTAGCCAGTGAGTGACTGTGGAAGTCACGTTGGTTCTAGGGGTGGGAACACAAACAGAACTAAGAACAGAAATTGCCCGGAGAAATTCAGCAGGTCTGGTAATATCTGTGGAGGGAAAAATGGTTATTGCTTTGGGTCCAGTGATCCTTCTTCGGGACACTTTAGTTATGGAGAGATTGGGCAGATTGGGATTGCTCCCCTTGGAGTTGAGGAAGCTGAGGGGGTGGGGGGCCTGGGGGGTGTGGTTGACATGTATCCATTTACAAGGGGCATAGTCAGAGTAGAGAGAAAGGAGCTTCCACCTTGCTGGACGGATCATTGGTCAGGGGTTCATTGATTTAAGCTAAAGGGCAGGAGGTTTAGAGGGCAGGTGGTGGAAAGTATTTTCCACCCATGAAAGTAGCAATCTGGAACTCACTGCCTTCAAGGGAAGCAGGGGCAGAAACCCTCATATTATTTAAGTATTTTTTAGATGTGCACTTGAGATGCCAAAGCATGCAAGGCTATGGGCTGGAAAATGGGATTCAAATCGTTGGGTGGTTGTTTGTGCCTGGCTCAGGCCAATTGGCCTGAAAGCCCATTTCCTCTGCTGTAGATTTCTATGACTCTACGTCACCATTCTGCGCAGAAATGTGCCCAAAAGCGATCAGGAGCGAGGTCATTCTGTTGGCCTCAGACTCACTCTCTTCCCCAGGAATCATACCCATGCACTCCATCCCCAACTACTTGACCCAAGCTCCCTCCCCAGCCCCGTTGTTGGGCCTATATTGTCTCCCAGGCCCCTCCGACATACTCACTCACCACCTAGCAACTGAGAGTGTCACAGTGGAGGGCAGTACCGTGAAAGTGACCTCGTTCAGGGATCCCCAGTCACACACTGAGCTCGCAAAGGTTGCATCCCTGCCCACATTGCTGAGCCCTTTGTGGGTTAGTCCTTTGTGAGGGGTAGGTCATGCCTTACAAACCTTATCGAGTTTTTTGAGGATGTGACTAGAAAGGTTGATGAGGGTCGAGCTGTGGATGTGGTGTATATGGACTTCAGTAAGGCATTTGATAAGGTTCCCCATGGAAGGCTCATTCAGAAGGTCAGGAGGAATGGGATACAGGGGAACTTAGCTGCTTGGATACAGAATTGGCTGGCCAACAGAAGACAGCGAGTGGTAGTAGAAGGAAAATATTCTGCCTGGAAGTCAGTGGTGAGTGGGGTTCCACAGGGCTCTGTCCTTGGGCCTCTACTGTTTGTAATTTTTATTAATGACTTGGACGAGGGAATTGAAGGATGGGTCAGCAAGTTTGCAGACGACACAAAGGTCGGAGGTGTTGTTGACAGTGTAGAGGGCTGTTGTAGGCTGCAGCGGGACATTGACAGGATGCAGAAATGGGCTGAGAGGTGGCAGATGGAGTTCAACCTGGATAAATGCGAGGTGATGCATTTTGGAAGGTCGAATTTGAAAGCTGAGTACAGGATTAAGGATAGGATTCTTGGCAGCGTGGAGGAACAGAGGGATCTTGGTGTGCAGATACATAGATCCCTTAAAATGGCCACCCAAGTGGACAGGGTTGTTAAGAAAGCATATGGTGTTTTGGCTTTCATTAACAGGGGGATTGAGTTTAAGAGTCGTGAGATCTTGTTGCAGCTCTATAAAACTTTGGTTAGACCGCACTTGGAATACTGCGTCCAGTTCTGGGCGCCCTATTATGGGAAAGATGTGGATGCTTTGGAGAGGGTTCAGAGGAGGTTTACCAGGATGCTGCCTGGACTGGAGGGCTTATCTTATGAAGAGAGGTTGACTGAGCTCGGTCTCTTTTCATTGGAGAAAAGGAGGAGGAGAGGTGACTTAATTGAGGTATACAAGATAATGAGAGGCATAGATAGAGTTGATAGCCAGAGACTATTTCCCAGGGCAGAAATGGCTAGCACGAGGGGTCATAGTTTTAAGCTGGTTGGTGGAAAGTATAGAGGGGATGTCAGAGGCAGGTTCTTTACGCAGAGAGTTGTGAGAGCATGGAATGCGTTGCCAGCAGCAGTTGTGGAAGCAAGGTCATTGGGGTCATTTAAGAGACTGCTGGACATGCATATGGTCACAGAAATTTGAGGGTGCATACATGAGGATCAATGGTCGGCACAACATTGTGGGCTGAAGGGCCTGTTCTGTGCTGTACTGTTCTATGTTCTATGTTCTATGTTCTAGTCCGTTCTATCCCGGTTAGACAATGAGAAAAGTGTACAGGCACTGAGGTGATTGTCATTTTGTTGTCTATTGAGCCTCTACACCAGGAAGTTGAAATGTCTCACATTGCGAAATGTATTTTGTACCGCTGCTGACAATCGTGTCTGAATTAGACAAGGAGGTCACTGTCTTAGGAACAAAAAGTATTTACAAGTTCCCTGACATTGCGATGGATAGCAGACTCAATCAAAGCCATGATAGGCTTTGGCAAGGCCTGGCTGTGTAAATGTCAGTGTCTACCTTAGTTTATCGTCACATTTGTTACAGCCTTGTTGGTTGACCCTGTGTTCAGACCTGGATGTGAAATATCTTAGGCACTCCCTGAAGATCAAGAACGACCTGGTTCCACTCCAGATCGATGGGCATGCATGTGGTCAATACGGCAATCTGTGGTTTATGTTGGGCACGGGGCTGCTGGTGCTTGAAGAACAGAGTTAATAGGAGGACCTTGCGTTCTCCTTAATGCCTCAACTCTACCTCACCCATGATCCCGACAATATCGGTCCGTTGTGTTTGCTAATTTTCCAAATCAGTCTCCACCATTTCGTACGGTCATGAGCCAGGCTACTCCATGAGTCAGAGGGACACATAACCACCTCAGGGAGACATCCAGGGCATTACAGTGTGGGAAGACAGGGAATGCTTCTCATTCATTCCAAGGGTGAGAGTGGGCATTTATAACCAATGTCTAAATGTCCCAGAGAATGTGAGGGTGAGCTGCCATCTTGAAGCAGATACCAGTCGCTGAGTAGGAAGGACCTTCCAGGATTTATGACCCAGCGACACAGAAGGAACGGTAATATATTTCCAATCTAGGGCGGCGAGTACCTTCAAGGGGACCATGCAGGTTCTAGTGTTCCTTTGCATCTGCTGCCATTGTCCTTCTGGGTGGAAGTGGTCTTAGGTTCTTGAGGATGCTGTCCAAGGATCTCTGGTGAATTTCTGCTCTGCATCTTGCTGCTCCTTAATGTCGGTGATGGAGGGAGTGGATGCAGTGCCAATCAAGTGGGCTGCTTTGTCTTGGGTGGTTTTGAGCTTCTTGAATGTTGTTGGAGCTCATCCAGGCAAGTCGGGAGTATTCCATCACCCTCCTGACTTGAGCCTTGCAGATGGTGGCCAAGCTTTAGGGAAATCAGGAGGTGAGTTATCCGTGTTGAATTGCTCACCTCTGACCTGCTTTTGTAATTATATTGCTAGTTCAGTTCAGTTTGACATCATGCAGGACAAAGCAGCTTGCCTGATTGGCAGTCTATCCACGGCCAACTACATTTACTACCTCCTCAGTAGCTGCAATTAAAAGGAAAAACAAGAAAATCTCCTGCTGATGAAACCCCCACCTCCACCCCACTGCTGATGAACCAGTGCCCACCCATGTTGAACACCACTGGAAGGAAGCACTGAGGGTGGAGATCTTAGAATATACTCTGGGTGGAGAACTTCAGTATCCAGCTCCTTTTTCAGGCTTTGTAGTTCACCTTACACATTTCAGATCATAAATCGCTACACGTTAGATTCTCCTTATCTTCCTTTACGCTGTTTTGCAGATTAGATCAAGGCAATATCTTCAAGCTACTGACCCTCCCGTGTGTGATACATTTTCCCCATTGATTCACGATTGTTCAGGCCAATAACCCCAGGTAAGTAATCCCCTAACCTCCTTTTCAAAGGAGAAAGATCTCAGCTTCTCCACAGAAATCCCTCACACAGGTAAATCTCTTTTATATGTTCTCCAATGCCTACCTAAGGCAGATTTAGGCACTGAACTCCAGTTGAGATTACCCATGAATTTTTAAGTGTTCGCCATAACCTTCCTGATTCTGTATTCTGTTTCACGATATAAATGCAGGATTTTCTATGCTTTAAAACAGCCTTATCGACTTGTCCCACCATCATCATCGATTTCTTTACTTTACTCCTGGGTCTTTCTGATCGGCCAGCTTCTTTAAAATTGTATCGTTTAATTTGGATTATCCCTCCTCATTCCATTTTCCAAAATGCATCAATTCACTCTGCTTTAAATGCTATCTGCTTTGTGTCTGTGTATTTCACTAGTTTATTTATGTCTTCCTCAGGTCTCCTGCTATTCCCCTCACTCACTGTCTTCTTTGAAACTGCGCCCAATGTTGTCTTTGAAGTTCATCCCAATGACATGTTTGAAGAATATACAGTCAGGGCACCTTTAAAATTGTTTTTAATTGGTGTTTTAAGGTGCTAGCAATGATCACACAGTTTATGTCCGTGTTATTCTGTTCATTATTAACTCCATACATCATCAGCAGGGCTCCACTTTCATCATTATCAAACACTGAGACTTGATGGAGAAAAATTTAAATTGGCCTCAGGATATTGTACAGTAGTTTCTCTTATTATCCATTCGATGGATGAGTTGTGCTGACAAGACCCAGCAACTGCTGCCAATTGCAAAGATGCCATCGTGAACTGGTGCAGTCACAATCTCAGTGGAATGGGGTATGTGTTCGTTCAGTCAGGAGGGAGCTGCAAACTCGACATTGGCAGCGGATGCTATGAATGGCTAGGAAACCCCTCGCTCATGTTATACACCACTTGGAGGAAGAGGGTGGCAAGGAATCAGAATTTGAGACAAGTTACCAGTACTTACTGGTTGAGCCTTGAAGGATAAAGCTACACGACTGGGTCTTTGGTAGGTGGTGAGGGAACCAATGAGATGGAAGAGAACCACAGAATCCCTACAGTGTGGAAGCAGATCATTCAGTCCAGAGTCCGTGCGCTCCCTCCAAAGAGGATCCCACCCTCCACTACCCTACCCTATTCCTGCATTCCCCACGGCTAATCAACCTGGCATCCACAGGGAGAATGTGCACAGATGGTGGAATTGAACCCGGGCCCTTGGTGTTGTGAGGCAGCAGTGCTAACCACTGAGCCACTGTGCCACCCTTGAATACTTGCTCTGATCCTTACCAATCCTTCTGTCACAGATGTGCCAGGCCATGCATGTGTCGGAGGGAACGACCTTGTGGAGATGAATCTTTTCATCACAGTGACGACATGCTACATTACACGGTGAGACACTACACTGTGCGAAACTGAATAGGTTTTGAAATGATTTAGCAACTCATGACTGGGCATCAATGAGGTGCTAATGGGCCATCAGTGGCAGATTTACACTCCAATGCAATTTGCAACCTCATGGTCCGACATATCCTCCAGTCTACCATTATCGTCCATCCAGGCGATCTACCCTGGCTCAATGAAAAGTGCAGAAGGCTGTGCCAGGAGCAGTACCAGTCTTGCCCAAAAATGAAGTGCCAACCTGATGAAGCTACAGACTACCTTACGCAAAATCACATAAGCAGCAAGTGACAGACTGACCCAAGAACTTAAATAATGTGCAGTTAGTATCTAAGCTCTGCAGTCCTGCGACATCTAGTCATGAATGGTGATGGACGATTAAATAGCTCACAGGTTCCACAAATATCTTCATCCGCAACGAAGGAACCCAACACATCAGTACAAAAGATAAAGATGAAGCATATGCAACAATTTTCAGGTGAGTGGGTGATCCATCTCAGCCTTCTCCAGGGGTCACCAGCAACACACATGGCAGCTTTTAGCCAATTTGATATCAAGAAATGGATGGAGGCACTGGATAGTGCAGAAGGCTATGGGCTCTGACAAAATTCCAGCAATGGTACCAAAGGCTTGTGCTCCAGGACTTGCTCTTCCCCTAGCCAGGTTTCCAGCATAACTAAGAGACTAGAATCTCCCTAGCAATGTAGAAAATTGCCCAGGTATGTCCTACTCATAAAAGAAAGACAAATCCAAACTGGTCAATTGCCACCCCATCAGTCTACTTTCGATCATCAGTAAAGTGATGGAAGGTGTTCTCCAACTGCATTATCAAGCAGCACCTACTCTGCAATAACCTGCTCAGTTTGGGTTCTGCCAGGGCCACTCAGCTCCTGACCTCATTACAGCCTCGGCTCAAACATGGATAAAACAGCCCAATTCCAGGAATGACTGCCCATGATGTCGAGGCTGCATTTGATCAAATGTGGCATCAAATAGCCCGAGAAAACCTGGAATCAATGGTAATGAGGGCAAACTCTCTGCTGGTTAGAGTCATACTCGTCACATGGGAAAATGGCTGTGGCTGATGGAGGTCAGTCATCCTGGCTCCAGGGCATCTCTGCAGGATGTCGCTGGGGTAGTATTATTGCCCAACAATCTTCAGCTGCTCCATCAATGGCCTTTGCTTCATCGTAAGGTCAGAAACGGGGAAGTTTACTGATGATTGCTTGATGTTTAGCACCATTTGCAGATCCTCAAACGCAGAAGCAGTCCATGTTCAATGAAGCAAGCCATAGATAAATTCCAGCTCTAGGCTGACAGGTGGCAAGTAACATTTGTGCCAGGTACTGACCATCTCCAGAGATTATAACCATTGCCCCTTGACATTCAATGAACAGCGTTCTTGATAGGAATTACATCCATCATCATTCTATTGCTCCACCAGCAACACTGCTGCAGCAGAGTACACCATCTACAAGATGTGTGGCAGAAATTCGCACAGGCTTCTTAAACATCACCTTCGGCACTCACAACCATCCTAAAGGACAGATGCAGGGAACCTCTTCAACTCTCTATTGAATAGTAGTGTGGATCTCCCCCCTGAGCTGCAGTGTTGGTCCACCTGCACCAAATGGTCTGCAGCCCTGAAGGGGTGGCGATGACCTCGCTGGACTGTTCATCCAGAGAACCAGATAATGATCTGGGGTCCGAGGTTCGAATCCTGCCATGGCAGATGGTGGAATTTGAATTCAATAAATGTCTGGAGTTAAGAATCTAATGACGACTGTGAATTCATTATTGATTGTTGGAAAAACCCATCTGGCTCAATAATGCCCTTTAGGGAAGGAAACTGCCATCCTTACCTGGTCTGGCCGACATGTGACTCCAGACCCACAGCAATGTGGTTGACTCTTAACTGCCCTCTGGGCAATTAGGGATGGGCAGTGAATGCTGCCCGGCCAGTGACGCCCTCATCCCGTGAATGAATAAAGGAAAAAAAAGTCATGACCTACAAGTTCTCTCCAAGGCATTCATCATCCTGACTAGCAAACATATCACTATTCCTTCACTGTTCCTGGATGAAAAGCCTGGAATTCCCTCTTTACCAATAATGTGGGTGTCCCTCCTTAACTGCAGTGTGGGTCCAGCTACACCAAATGGACTGCAGCCATTCAAGGAGGCAGCTCAACAGCGCCTTCTCATGGGAACTAGTGATGGGCAATAAATGATGGCGCAACCAGTGAATGATTGAATGAAATGAAACACAGTTGTGTGGCTCTGTGGCAAGAATACAACTATAACAAACAATAATGAGAAATTAAAAGGGTAATTACAGAAGCACCCAGAACAGTAAAACTGCAATGATTGCCCTATGCTGTCAGAATGATTGATGGTTAGTAACGGATGCACAATGTGACATTACTTATTAGAAGCTGAATCTGACAGATGCTGATGGAAATCGATCATTCCACTTGGATTGTCTCATGCAGTGAACAATGGAAATCTTTGATCTGTCAATGAATGTGACAGATACCTTAAATTCTATATGCGTCTGGTTGCCAAAAACAATATGTCTTCAGAGCTAAATATTCCAGCCTGCAACTGAAAGGCTGCAGTACTACAAGAGCAATTGGCGTATTTATATTCCTACAATGGGATAAAAACTATCCCAGCATACTTTGCAGCAGGTAAAAGTTGACACAAAGCTGCATAAGGTTTGAAAAAGTAATTTACAGGATGAGACTAACATGGAGGGACAGATAAGTTTCAACCAGGAATTCTAAAGTTAGATGATAGAATCCCCAACTGTGTGGAAACAAGCTCTTCAGCCCAACAAGTCCACACTGACCCTCAGAGCATCCCACACAGACCCATCCTCCTATAACCCACCTCATCTACACATTCCTGAATACTACAGGCAATTTAGCAAGGCTAATCCACCCAGCCTATACATTTTTGGACCGCGGGAGGAAACCCACACAGACGCAGGGAGAACATGCAAACTCCACACAGACAGCCACCTGAGGGTGGAACTGAACCCAGGTCCCTGATGCTGTGAGGCAGCAGTGCTAACTGCTGAGCCACTGTGTCAGTGCCCCAATGTGTGCTGGCATGGAACAAAGGATACTGAAAGTGCACCAAGAAGCCAGAATTTGAAAAGGGGGGACAGCTTAGACAGTTCAGGGGGCCTGGAAGAGCTCTAAGGGTGAAATGAGAGCAATTAGAAACCAATGATTCTATCCTTCTGCACTTTATTCTCGGGATCAGTGAGCTGGGTTGTCTGGATGGCTGGTTGGTGATGTCGGATGCTGACAAGATTCTGGGTTAAGTAGCAGCACTGGCTGGGGTCAGCACAAAGGTCACACTTTCTTCATCTCACCTGAGGCCTAGTGACCCTCAGCTTAAAATCACCACTGGCTGCCTCTCGCTAATGAGTGAGGGGGGTCTATAGTGACTGTATATTCAACTTTCCATCCTCCCTCTCAAACGGAAAGTTGCAGTGAGCCAGCTCCATCTAACGGCAGAGATAATGGGAACTGCAGATGCTGGAGAATTCCAAGATAATAAAATGTGAGGCTGGATGAACACAGCAGGCTAAGCAGCATCTCAGGAGCACAAAAGCTGACGTTTCGGGCCTAGACCCTTCATCTGATGAAGGGTCTAGGCCCGAAACGTCAGCTTTTGTGCTCCTGAGATGCTGCTTGGCCTGCTGTGCTCATCCAGCCTCACATTTTATTATCCATCTAGTGGCATTTCTTCTTCCATGCTAAGTCCTGTTAGCTCATCGCCCTGTCCTTACTAATTAACTCCAGTCCTACAAAGTGTTGCATTCAGGTCGTCCGAATACTCCATTGCACCTCCCATCTTGTGTCAGCCATCTCTAGGCCTGCGGTCCCCTCTGCATGCCACCCTTGAGTTTGTTTTTAGTGTATGTCTCACCCCTCCTTTTGAAATGCCACTAGATGGAGCTGGCTCACTGCAACTTTCCAGATTCCAACTCCCACCCCACCACCCCCGTCAATTACTAACTCTCTCTTTTCATTGTTTCTTCTTTGAAATCCTTGTTTAATCTCTCCCATTTCTGCCTTAGATCAGACGTATATCTCAGGGTGTTATGTTAAAGACACTGTTCCTCAATGCAAGAGCTCCCCTTGCTTTCCTAGTGGTCTTTAATTTTTATGCTTTGACTTATTTTTCCTGAGCCTTTTTAAAAATGAAATGTTGGTTGCTCCTCCAAAGTGAAGCTAAGATTTGTGGTCAATGGTTCTGTGCTCAATTGTGAGTTTTTAAATTTTATTCATTCACAGGATGAGGGCAACACTGCCTAGGGCAGCATTTATTGCCCATCCCTAAATGCCCAGAGGGCAGCTAAGAGTCAACCACATTGCTATGGGTCTGGAGTCACATGTAGGTCAGACCAGGCAAAGATAGTGAACCAGATTTTTTTTGTCACCAACAATTGAATCATGGTCATCATTGGGCTCTTAATTCCAGATATTTATTGAATTCAAATTCCACCATCTGCCATGGTGGGATTTGAACCATGGTCCCCAGAACATTATCAGGGTGTCTGGATTAACAGGTCCAGCAATAACACAACTAGGCCATCACTTCTCCCCCGACAGCATGTACCATGGTTTATCAATCTTTTTATTTCACAGAGGAACAGAAGCTAAAGATGACAAAAGTTCTTAAACTCATCACATAATCTGATTCCATTCATAACTCTTTAATAATATTGTTACAATGCCTGCCTTGCAATCAATGCAGAATTAAACAATGTGTTTTACCAGTTAATTTCCTTTATGTTTCAGACAATTTATGGGTTAAGAATGACAACCTTCAAGAAGAAAACTCCCAAAGTTCTCCCCTGCACATTCCCAATCAAGTAGTTGAATCAAAGGCCTACTATTATTTGGAATGATGGCTCTCATTGACTCCATGCAGCTAACCACTCGTACTGCAGCACTTGCCATTTTTAATGAGCTCTTTTCCCATCACTTTTAAACATTCTGATCAACACGACCGGTACGGGGAGAAACTTAATCAATCGCAGGTTCAGGAAGCAAAATCTGGAATTATATTTGTCAGCAGATCTCGGTCAATCACAATCCATGCACAATTCATCAAAGCAGCAAGCAGAAAATTAGCTGTGCTGCTTAATCTCTAATGTTGAACAAGGGTCGATCCCTTTATAGAGTTGAGTTTAATCCTGTCAATTTACTGATGTGGAGATTAAAAGATTTATTCTTGTGAGCTGTTGGTTCAAATTGTCTAGACTTTTGGAAAATAGAGGCGGGAAGGTTCCATAATTACTGAGAGGGTGCTCACTGTGAAGGAAAGGGTCACATTACGATAAGTTATTTTTGATGCATCTTCTCCATTTGGACTGCCTTCTGAGGAAAGGTCCAATGGGCTAGGCCTGTATGCTGTGGAGTTTCAAAGGATCAACGGTGTTTTAATTGAACCACGTAAGATCCTGAGAGTATTTGACCAGGTGACTATCAAAAAGATGCTTCCTCTGACGGGAGAATCGAGAACTAGGGATCATTGTTTGAAAATAAGGGAATACCTATTTTAGACAGAGATGAGGAAATTTTTTTTCTCTCTCTCTCTCTCTGAGTATTGTCAGTCTTTGGAATTCCCTCCCTTAAGAGGATGCAGAATCTTTAAATATTTTTAAGGCTAAAGTAGATAGGTTCTTGATGACCAAAGGCATGACAGATTATGAGGGATGTGCAGAGATGTCAAGTTGAGGTGAAAATCAGATGAGCCATGACCTTTCTGATTGACAGAGCAGGGGCCTACTCTTGTTCCTTGTTTGGATATTTGTATAAAAGTGGCTTCCTTCTGGGCGATAATGGCTCTCTGCTGTAGGAAACCCATAAGGAGAAGTGATCCTTCTTTAAGCATTCACTTAGTTAAAACTATTGGAGAGAGCCTATTGATGAACTTTAGTTGACAGTTAAGTGCCATATAGAAAAGAGCCAGTTTGTTTCCAGTCAGTCTAGGGAGGCCATGCATCAGAAGGATGCAGGAGCAGATAACTGCAGATGCTGAAATCTGTACTGAAGAGTCACCGAGACTCAAAACATTAGCTTGCTCTCTCTCCATCATGGATGCTGTTGGAACCGCTGTGATCTCCAGCATTTGACAAGAAAGTAATTTGTTGCCAGTGGTTATGTCATGAAACCTCCAGGCCTGCCTGGCTACAGTTGGCAGTTGAACTGTGGGCGCAGGATTAAATCCAAAAGTGTACAGCTGCAGAGAAGTGATTTTCACACAGGTGACGTGCCTGGTTTATTCAAAAAGGTACCAGATCCCTGGTTCCTAGAAGTCCCTTCCCTGAAGCCAGCGCCTTCCATTTTTGCTGGTGATGGGGTTTGGAGGGGTATGTTCGCGGAACTAGGGTGAGTTTTACTTCACATATTTGTGGCTCATGGGGTAACTGCACACATTAACAAGCTACTCTCAGCTCTGATGAAGGGTCTAGGCCCGAAACGTCAGCTTTTGTGCTCCTGAGATGGTGCTTGGCCTGCTGTGTTCATCCAGCCTCACATTTTATTATCTTGGAATCTCCAGCATCTGCAGTTCCCATTATCTCTCTCCTCTACTCTCAGCTTGGCCCAGTTTTCACTGCTGTCACGTCCAACATACAACTTTGGGTGTTTAGACCTTTCAGCAGAAGGTAGCTCTTTGGAGGGGAGCGTGGTCATTCTTTAGGGATCCTCGGGACAACTTTGGGAAAGCTAAGATGAAATGTCAATGAGGTAAAGCGCTCTTTGGGGTTGTTAAAGCTGGAGGTGATTGCGCATCTCAAGTGAATTAACTCGTTGGAATAACAAAGTTCTCTTGATCTGTCAAAATGTCAAGGCTACTGCAAGTGTCAAGCTGCCAAGTTATTTTAATCTCCTGGCTTTTACATGTTTGACACAATTGTTCTTAGTGTGTAAAAAAAAATCTGTGTTTTCTATTCACTCAGTCTGTTGATGTAAGCCTGGGAACTGTTGTTAAATGATTGTGCTCCATGGCTGATCTCACAATCTGTGATTATCACTTCAATTTGATTGACAGCTCTGAGTGCTTTGATGTTCTTTAATATGGGGATACAAATAGCATGAAGACACATCAAATGAGTAGGTTTTCACCAATGAGAATTCAACAATGGTCATTTAGAGCTTTACCTTATTTCATCTAAGTATAGATTGCTCTGAGGTGGGCATTGGGTGAATTGGTATGAATGATTTTGGGGGGTGGGATGGGCAGGAGATGGGCTTGGTTTGATATCAGTTGGCACTAAATTTCCACAGGTGTTTTAAAAGGTCATTGGTGTCGGTGGGGGGGGCACATGTTAACCTGGATGGCCTGAGAGACCATGGTTTGATAGAGGGTGCACAGGCTGGCATGGAGGGTAGTGAGACTTGTGGTAGGGACGGGGATACAAATTAGAAGTGTGTGTGTGTGTGTGTGTGTGTGTGTGTGTGTGTGTATGAGGTTGGGTGAGGGCTGGAGGGCTTTTCATTTTGTTTGTTTTATCGTCATTTTAACAGCGTCCCATGGCACATCCCCAATGGATGTCCCCAAGCCCTCTCCATGTTCTGTTAGCCCAATGCCAGTCATCACCCACCTTCCAGAATGAAGACCTGACTCCCTTGGCACCCTCATCCACAGCTGAGTTGGTCAATTTGGGATTTTGTTTCTGCCTCTGAGTGAAAGTTCAGGCCTTAGATTGAAGGCAAAGCAATGAATGTCGAGGGTGGAGGTTAGGGTCTCCCTGTGAAAAGTCACTTACCTTGTCCCTCTGATGTAGGTACACCCAGGGTATAGATAGGATCGGACCTCCACAACTTTGATCAAGTGACAGTGAAGGTACAGTAATAATCATGGTTATTGTTGGAATAATTAATGGGGGTATAAAGTATTAGAACAAGGAGGTGATGTTGAACTTGTGTGAGACACTCGTTAGACCTCAGCTGAAACTTTGCGTGCAGTTGTGCATGGAACGTTGTAAAGGTAAAGTTGCGACTGTCATGAGAGGGCCTTAGGTCCAGTCTCTCATTAGAGAGAGAGATGACTGACAGTGAGTTTAACCTGAGGATTACCATGCCTCATGAGAATGCAGGACCTTTGTGGGCCCATCAGCCAGTGTCCAACGCTGGCAAAACATTGTAGGCACAAATTTATTTCTTCGTAGAAACCCTACAGTATGGGAACAAGCCCTTTAGCCCAACAAGTCCTCTCTGACCCTCAGAGTATCCTACCCAAACCCATCCTCCTATAACCCACCTAATTGACACATCCCTGAACACTATGGGCATTTTTTTTTCCTGGTGAAGGGTCTAGAACTGTAAATGTCTGCCTTCCTGCTCCTGTGATGCTCCTTGACCTGCTGTGTTCATCCAGCTCTACACCTTGTTATCTTAGATCCTCCAGTGTATGCAGTTCCTATTATCTCTGGGCAATTTCCCATGGCCAATCCACCTAGCCTGCATAACTTTGGACTGTGGGAGGAAACCTGCGCAGACACAGGGAGAACGTGCAAACTCCACACTGACAGTCACCTGAGGGTGGAATCGAACCCTGGCCCCTGACACTGTGAAGCAGCAGTGCTAACCACTGAGCCACCATGCCGCCCCAATATAGCAGAGATGCGAATGCTTTGGAGAGAAAGAATGTGATTCGTCCGGGAATGAGAAACATCAGATGCGAGGATAGACTGGAGAACTCAAGACCACTCTCCTTGAAAAAGAAGAGACCTGCAAGGAGATCTGATAGAGACTTTCCAAATTGGAAGCGGGTTGCACAGAGTAGATAAGGGCAGGCTGTTCCTACTTATTGAATGAACAAGAAGGAGGGGGCATAGATTTAAGCTGTTGGGCAAAAGGAGCAAGTGTAATGTGAGGGAAAAAAAAACATTTTCACAAAGCAAGCAGCGAGGGTCTGGAGTGCACTGCTTTGAAATATGATGGAGGCAGGTTCCATCGAGGAGCCCACAAGAGAATTGAATGATTTTTGGATAGGAATGGTGTGCTAACATAGCCTTGGGTGATGGTTTCACCATTAGACAGATTGAGGCTAATGCAGCAATCATGACTTCATCTGGTAACATGGGAGCAGGATGGTAGCTTGGGCAATGTTTTAGCAGCGACTAGACACTGACTTCAGACGCCCCTCCATTCAGTTGCAGGAACATTCTGCTCAGCCAAGGTTAGGGTTTGGGTAAATGCAAAGTGTATCAGATCCAAAGGAGGGATCGACCAATGACCATCAGGCCGGGCAATTCCAGATTGGACACCACAAAGACAGCAATGGATTCTACGTTCCACAATCAGGAAAATCCATGGAATCTGGATTTCACCATCAGGGAAATCAGTAGAATCTGGAGTTAATAATCAGGGAAATCAGCAGAGACTGGATTTAATAACCAGGGAAATCAGTAGAATCTGGATTTAATAATCAGGGAAATCAGCAGAGATTCGATTTAATAATCAGGGAAATCAGTAGAATCTGGATTTAATAATCAGGGATCAAAGGATTGTGAAGTCCGATCAGTGAGAGCAGAGGTTTTGGGATTTTATAATGAAAGACATGAGGGGATTGTAGATTTTATGGTCAGGGAGATTACATTCACAACAACCAGCATTTATTTGTCTCCTTCAGCGCAGCTAAAATTTGCAAGGTGTTTGTCAGCAGCAGTAGCCTTCACCAGCCCACAAAGTGACATTTTGGGACGGAGGTGAGAAGTTCTTCATGGAGTAGCTGCAGCTTGAGGTGGAAAGGTTTAGGGAGGGAAATCCAGGCCCAGAGAGTTGAAGGCCAAGCCATCAGTGGATTGACAGGAGTAGAGGTCAAGATTTGAGGTCGCCTGTGATCCTGGCATATTGTATGGCTGGAGAAGGTTATACAGCAGCCAGGGCTTGACAACAGCAGTGAGGGATTTCAGATGGACGGGTGTGGCTTCACCAGCAACTGAGGTTGGTCAGGTAGCACAGGGTGACGGATGTATGAGACCTGGTGCAAATTAGGATGTGGGCACCTGAAATAGTCTCAGATTTTCTCCAGGCGAAAAACATCGAAGATCAGCATCTGTCGAATGAATTCTGACATCACGGATGAAGGCTCAACAAATTGCTATACTAAGGAATGATCTGGAACAAGCAATGTTACAAAGGTGGCCGTGTAGCCACGATGTCGAATGGTAGGAACAAGAGCTGGCCTCTGAGATCTGGTGAAGGGCCGTCAGCCTGAAAGGTTCGCTCTGTTGCTCCGCTCTGACGTTGAATATTTCCACATTTCTCCCCCCACTTCCATTTCAGGTTTACGGTATCAAACTTCTGCACAATTTATTTGTGGATTGGCTTGCTCACTAAAGTCATCAGGCTTAAAGGAGGGTATGCTAATGCAACACGAGAGAGGGGGAGAAAGTGGGAGGGAAGCAGACGGTGGTTACTCCATTCACTGGTGGGACAATTAAGTTACATTGCCTGTCAGGCAACCAATAAAATAACACAAAGGAAATCCGAGATATAAAGGAGAAAACTATGGAAGGCAACGGCCGACGATATTTATTTCACAGTTTTGTTTCTGGTTTCAGGAATTTCCAGCTTGTTGGCTAATCAACAGGGGAAAGCTGCATTTACATAGTGCTTTTGACATGAAACTTATGCACCTCAAAGCAGTGTGATAAACCAAGTTTTAACATGGAGCTATTTGAGATGATATTGCAGCAGATGGCCCAAAGCTAGGCCAAAGAAGTTGCCCTTGAGAAGTGCCTGAGAGGAGGAAAGAGAGGTAGAGAGAAGGAAGGATTTATGGAGAAGTTCCAGACCTTCAGGCCTACCTGAATGGTGCCGCAATTATAATCAGGGTTGCCCGTGAAATAATGATAAGTACAGGTATCCCAGAGGGTTGTGGGGCTGGAGGAGATTAAGTGAATAGTGAAAGGTGTGGACATGGAGGGATTTGTCAACAAGAGTGACAATTTGACACATTGAGATTACAGATTCCGAAACACAACACCAAATGGGGTGAATGGGGTGGCATGGGTAAGGATCGAGGCAGCAGAATTGTGGCTTGTGTTGGATTTATGGAGGGCCAAATGTGGGAAAGCAGTGTGGGAAAACGTACATCTCAAGACAACAAATTCATGGGTGAGGGGCTCAGCAGCAGATGGGCTGAGCTGGGGATGTAGCTGGGTGCCATTGCACAGATGATTATTGAGGAGGCACAGTTTTGTGGTTGTATGATGAATGGGGTTAGCTAGAATTGTGAACAGTTTGGTTTCTACGTCAGACAGTCGCTAGGGACAGGGATGGGGATGGTTGCCAGGGAGCAGAATGACAGCAGAGAGTGAAGACAACTTGGGCCTGATTTTAACCCATTGAAGATCTATCTAACTTTCACAGAGTTAAAATCGGGCCCACCAATGGACATTGACCTTAAATGTTAGCTCAGCCTAGACAGGATATTAGTCACACAGTCTGTTTGTTTAGTGACAGTGGTGGAGGAGAGAGAGGTGATGGTTTGGTTGAGATGCTGTTGACAAAAGCTGGTGATTGAAGTCACTTTGTCAAACGCACCTCATTGCTACCAACCAAGTTAACTTCAAACAGAAAACAAGGTATACATCGCCTTGCCACTATTCCAGGGAATAAAGAGCTTCAGCGAATTGCAGGCACATTTTGTCTCTTGTTGGAAAATCTCCAGTTAGTCAACTTTGTGGAGCTGGATAGTCCAGGTTTGGATGAGGGCTCCTTAGGCCCTGTGACACTGTTTCTTTCATCTCTCATCAGTTCAACATGAAGGGCCTTATCGCCACAGAGATGTTACTGAGAAGAGTGGCCAAGTGATGACTTGCTGGTTTCCTGATAGAAATCAGCTCATGACTTTGTTCCAAAAAGGGAACATTGTAAACATTACGACACTTTCATTCCCCAAGATTCACTTAGGCCAGACTGCAAAGGCAGATCTGAAGTCAAACTATGTAGTCATACAATTGTACAGAATGGAAACAAGCCCTTTGGTCTAACTCGTCCATGCTGACCCCATCTCCCAAACCAAACTCGTTTTACTTGCCTGCATTTGGCCCATATCCCTCTAAACCTTTACTATCCACGTACCTGTCCAAATGATTTTAAATGTTGCAACTATATCAGCATCCACCACTTCCTCTGGCAGTTCATTCCACACACGAACCACCCTCTGTGTGAAAAAGCTGTACCTCAAGTCCCTTTTAAATCTTTCCCCTCTCGGCTTAATAATATGCCCCCAAGTTTTGAACTCCCCCATCCGAGGGAAAAGTCCGTTGCTATTCATCTTGTCTGTAACCCCCCATAATTCCATAAACTTCTATAAGTTCACCCCGCAATATCTTATGCTCCAGTGTAAAATGCCCCAGTCTACCCAGCCTATCATTGAGATTGGTTGCCTCACTGAGCTGTTTTGTTGTTTTGCAGATGTTTCATTACCGTGCTTGGTAACATCCTCAGTGCAGCTTCTGATGAAGTGGTGTGTTTTCCTGCCTGATTTTTAAACCCTGGGGTCTGTTAAGATAGACTGCCTCACTTCCGGTTTTCCTTCTTAGTGGAACGTATATGGGGTCAAGTTCAATGTGTTTGTTAATAGCCTGCTTCGTGGAGTGCCATGCTTCCAGGAATTCTCGTGCTTGTCTCTGCCTAGCCTATCCCAGGATCTTGGTGTTGTCCCAGTCGAAGTCGTGGTTCTCCTTGTTCATGTGGATTGAGATGAGTGAGTATTGGTCATGTCTTTTTGTAGCCAGTTGGTGCTCATGTACTCCTGTTAGTTTCCTTCCTGTTTGTCCGATGTAGTGTTTCTTGCAGTCTCTGCAGGGTATCTTGTAGATGACATTGGTCCTGTCCATGGAGGGGAGTTGGTCTTTAGTTTGGGTGAGCAGTTGTTGTAGGGTTGATGTGGGTTTGTGTGCCACTCTGATGCCCAGCAGTTGTAGGAGTCTTGTGGTGAGTTCCGACATGCTCCTGATGTCGGATAGTGTACTGAGTGTGTTGGGGTGTGTAGAATCTTTCTGTTGTTGTTCGTGTAGGCACCTTCTGACCCAGTTCTTTGGATATCCATTATCCTTGAACACTTGGAAGAGGTATTCTTCTTCCTCTTGGTGTAGTTCCATGTTATTGCAGTGTGTTGTTGCCCTTTTAAATAGTGTTCGCGTGTGGTTTCGTTTGTGTGTGCTGGGATGGTAACTATTCAAGCTCAATACCTGGTCTGTGTGTGTGGCTTTTTGGTGCACCTTCGTTTGCAGTTCCCCATTTGTCTTGCGCTCCATTCATCCTATCCTTATAAGTCAAACCCTTTGGTACCGACAACATCGTGGTAAATCTTTTCTGAACCCTTCCCATTTTAATAATATCCTTCCTAGAACAGGGTGACCAGAACTGCACACAGTACGCCAGAAGAGGCCGCACCAACGTCTTGTACAACCTCAACATGACGTCCAACTTCTATACTCAATGTCAACCAAAAGGAGGCTGGAAGAACACAGCAAGCCAGGCAGCATGTAGAGGAATGGAGAAGTCAATATTTCAGGTATGACCCTTCATCAGCTCCTGTCTACTACAGCCACGTGACCTTCCTCAGTTCCTGTTTTAAAAAAACTGCTGCTATACTCAATGGTCTGAACAATGAAGGCAAGCATGCTAGATGCCATCTTAACCATCCTGTTTACCTGTGATGCAACTTCCTAGAATTATGTACCCGAACCCCTAGATCTCTCTATGCTCCAACTCTATCCAGTTTAAGTGAAAAAGTCCTTCCCCTGTTTGTTTTATGAAAATGCAACACCTCGCATTTATCCAAATTGAACTCCATCTGCCACTCGTCAGCTCATTGACCCAATTGATCAAGATCTCTTTGTAATCTTAGAGAACCTTCATGGCCCATATGTTATTAATTTTGGTGTCACCCACTAAATTACTAACCATGCTTCCTAAATTTATATCCAATTGTTGATATAAATGACAAACAAAAGTGCGCTCAGTACCAATTCCTGTGGAATGCTGCTGGATGCTGGCATGAAGTCTGATAAACAACCCTTTTGAGGTCCTCTCAAACTGAAGTGCAAAGAGACTTGGGAGTTCTAGTCCAGGATTCTCTCAAGGTAAACTTGCAGCTTGAACCAGTAGTCAGGAAGGCAAATGCAATGTTGGCATTTATTTTGAGAGGGCTTGAACATATAAGCAGGGATGAACTACTGAGGCTTCATGAGGCTCTGGTCAGGCCACATTTGGAGTGTTGTGTGCAGTTTTGGGCCCCATATCCTTGGAGTGGGTTTGGAGGAGGTTTACCAGAATAGTCCCAGGAATGGAAAGCTTAAAATATGAGGAACCTTTGAGGACTCTGGGACTATGCTCATTGCAGTTTAGAAGGATGAGGGGAGATCTAATTGAAACTTTCAGAATACTGAATGGCTGAGATGGAATGGATGTTGGGAAGATGCTTCCATTTGTAGGATAGACTATGTTCAAGGGCACAGCCTTAGAGTAAGGGGAAGGCCTTTTAGAATGGAGATAAGGAGAAACTACTTCAGCCAGAGAGTGATGAATCTATTGTATTCACTGCCACAGAAGGCTGTGGAGACCAGGTCATTGAGTATATTTAAGACTGAGATAGATAGGCTCTTGATGATCAAGGGTTACAGGGAGAAAGGGGGAGAATGGGTTTGAGGAATGTATCAGCCATGATTAAATGGCAGAACAGACATGATGGACTGACTGGCCTAATTTGTACTCCTATGTCTTATGGAAAGAGGCTATTTGGCCCATTGAGTCAGCACTGACCCCCTGAAGGGCATCTCAGCCAGACCCTCATCCTATCTCGTAACCCTGCATTTCCCTTGGCTAACCCACCTAGCCTGCATATCTTTGGACTGTGGGAGGAAACCCACGCAGGCATGGGGAGAATGTGCAAACTCCACACAGACAGTTTCCTGAGGGTGGAATCGAACCCGGGTCAGGAGTGGCATTTCAGATGCCTTTCCACCTGTCCAAGCCTCAGCCTTGGGCCCCTTTCCCCTGTAATGACAGAAAGAAAGGGAACAGAGTGAAATAAAAGTGGATGGCATGGTTGGTAGTGCTGGGGCATGTGTGGGGGAGAGGCTGCTGTAAGGACACAGAGGGGGGACAATGCAGGGTGAAGGTGTGGCAGTTTTGGGGCATGTGGTTGATTTGATTCATCGCTGTCACATGTAGCTAAGTACAGTGAAAAGTTTTGTTTTACGAGCAGTGCAGGCAGATCACAGCAAACACAGACACATGGATCATAGGGTTTTGATGGGGCCGTGGTTGGATGTTGTGGTTAAGAACAGTGATGGAAAGTGTTACAGGTAGCAGTGAGACTAACAGTGAATTCGTCCTGATATTGAGATGGTCCTCACTGGATTTCTGGCATGTTTCTGACACCCTTTTGAGCCATAGCTCACTTCGTACAGTTTGTCATAAAATGAACCCTTCTCTGCTGGCTTATTGGCCAAGGTATGGTCCAAACCCTTCACGCGTTTCTTCGAACAATATCCATCAGGAACTGGGGAGGGAGAAATGAATAACAGGCACTGTGAAAAACCTTTGAAATGCAAAGCTTGTTAAACAAAGCTGCAGACAACTTTAAGCTTTCAATACAAGCAGGAGGAAGTGGTGCGGGAAATTAGTTTGAATCTCGAATGTTCTGCTTGAGGTGCCCTGTAAGGATTTGAAAATGTTTATATTTTATTGGCTGCAAATGGAGTCACCAATAAAGGCCTCAGTGTCAGCCAACCCTTCATGATTCTCACGACACCACTTTATGGCAGGCCCCACAGCTCAATGGTTGAACTTTGACCCTGTGTTTAACAATTGCGATTACAAAACATTTAAAATAGATGGTTATGTTCTTCGGCTTATGGGTGCTACTGGTGAGCCTGGCCTTTATCGGCCAGTCTTAGCCACCCTGAGAAGGCAGGGTTATAACGATGTTGCTTACTCAAACTCTTAAGAGTCATCTGGGATTCAGCCATGTTGCTGAAGGTCACTAACTCTGGAGTGGAGGCCTGACCAGGCAGCTGCTCCTTCCTCAAAGATGTTAGAACTTTTGAAACAATTAAACACTCTCATGGGGTGTCAAGAACTGGGTGGAAAAGGTGCAAGGCAAAAGATTGTCCCATTTAGGACTGTGACAAAGGTTAAATCTGGGTCATGGGCTTTTGGGATTCTCATCCCTGGAGAACAATGAAAACTGAGTCACTGAGTGTATGCAAGGATTGTTCAATAAGGGAGTCAGTGGTTTTCAGAGGTTGGGAGGCAGGGGGAGGAGGGATTCTGGGGGTATGCAGACAGGAAAGTGGATTCCTGACCACAATCAAATAAGTCATAATCTTGGCGAATGGTACAGCAGGCTCGAGGGGCCGAATGGACAACTCCTCCTCTGACTCCTAAATGGCTTTTGTTGATACCAACTGCTTACTTCATTTTTCTTTTCTCAAAACTGAAATTAAATTCTCTAGTTACCATATGGTTTCCATAAGACCGTAAGACAGAGGTGCGGCCATTAGGTCATTCGGCCCATTGAGTCTGCTCCGCCATTAAATCATGGCTGATAAATTCCTCAAACCCATTCTCCCGTTTTCTCCCTGTAACCCTTGATAATCAAGAGCCTATCTATCTCAGTCTTAAAGGTACTCAGCGGCCTGGTCTCCCCAGCCTTCTGTGGCAGTGAATTCCATAGATTCACCACTCTCTGGCTGAAGGAGTTTCTCCCTATCTCTGTTCTAAACGGTCTTCCCTTTACTGTAAGGCTGTGCCCTTGGGTCCTAGTCTCAAAATTCTTTTAGGAGATTAGGAGTTTACAATTCCTAATCCATTGGATCACTCATCCAGTAACATGACCCTCCCCTTTTCCGTATTAACTAGCTCCGAGTGAATGAAGTCATGAAAGTGCTTACATACTGAGCAGTCCCCCACATTCAAATCCTGATCTTCTATCATAACTCTTGCCTTCCAGAATATTTTACATGGATCTCGTCCTGACACAGACCCTGTCTGTGGCTGCAGCACAGAATCAGGAAATTGCATAGAGCAGGCTGTAACTAAAACAGAGGGAGCAAATTGACTGAGGAACACTGATCCCTTTATCCAAACTCCCAATGAGTGCTGTCTGCTCTGGGAGAGTTATTCAATAAAACCTAGTCCGTTCATATGGCTGCCCATTGCAGGCTAGTCAAAGAAAGAAGACAATATAACAAATTACCAGCAAGGTGTGGCTTTTTTAAATACGGTCCTTGCATGAGTAAGAAAAGCCTTTGGATTTTTTTTTTGCAAGTGCAGAGAATGTCAAATTCCAATATTCCTAATTCTTGATGCACAAAGTCTGTGCAAAACCACTTTAATACCTGTGAATAAGCATGAAAATTATTTTGAGTAAAGTATATTTTTGCAATAAAAAATCCACCAATAGCTTTCAAGCATTTTCTGAGTAAACTGATGAGTGCCAATTAAATATCTCATCTTTGCCAAAGCTTACAAGCAAATGGCATCCTCTTCTCCACTCTGCTTTTATTTTCATGTTGGTGGAAGCTTGGGTTCCCTTTTATATTACCTGTTATTCTATTCCCATAGTGTCTCTTCACTTGCACCCCCCCTAACCTTTTTGTATTGACCAGATCCTCACTATGAGTTCTGCACAATATGATTGAGGGATTCCTCAGTGAAGATGGTGCATTATCTCCACAAGGGCTGTGTGGTATCACTACTCCCCACCCTGGGCAGATGGACCTGCACCAGGCATGTTAGTGAAAGCTTGGCCAGGTGGATTTTTTTTTCCTACTTGCTGACTTACTGAAGACTGAGTCTAGCAGTCCTTTAGGAACTTAGTGAGCCTGGTCAGTACTGGTGCTAATGATTTGATTTGATTCATTACTGTCATGTGTATCGAGTTACAATGAAAAGCGATGTCTGTTGTGGGTGTGAGTTTGCTCGCTGAGCTGGAAGGTTAGTTTTCAGATGTTTCGTCACCATTCTAGGTAACATCATCAGTGAGCCTCCGATGAAGCGCTGGTGTTACGTCCCGCTTTCTATTTATCTGGTTAGGTTTCCTTGGCTTGGTGACAACTAGCCACAAAACGACATGACCCACTATCACTAGTATCCTTACATACAGATGAGGAAGGACACCATTTTGATTGGGACAACACATCCATCCTAGGACAAGCCAAACAGAGACATGCACGAGAATTCCTAGAAGCATGGCATTCCAACCGGAACTCCATCAAAAAACACATTGATTTGGAGCCAATCTACCATCCCCTGAGAAAAAGAACAGGAAATGACATCACCAATGCAGGAAATGACATCACCAACCCAAGGAAACCTAACCAGATAAATAGAAAGCGGGACATAACACCAGCGCTTCGTCGGAGGCTCACTGATGATGTTACCTAGAATGGTGACGAAATGTCTGAAAACGAACCTTCCAGCTCAGCGAGCAAACTCACATCCAGAACCTCAACCTGAGCTACAAATCTTCTCAAAACTCGCTAGTTGTCTGTTGTGCTTTACCGGCAGAATAAGTGAGCCATTCAGTGCTCATTTCAGCAGTGATTCATCTGCTGACAGAAGAGGGAAGGTGGATTTCAGCAGGACGCTTCCTTGCCCATGTTTGACCTCGGTCATGAGACATGATAGTGTCTGCAAGTCAACGATGATGACTCCCAGAACTTCCCCTAAACTACCCTGAATCCATTTTGCAATGTTGCATATTCAGTACCAATACGATCTCAGACACCCGAGAAGCAGATAAGACAGCGGGCTGTGTGACAAATTTCATTCTGGGGGTTTTACTGTCCTGATCAAGCGCATTATCTGTAAAATTCTATCTGTAGAACCTTGCTGCAGTCAGATTAGTGCTGTATTTGCTATATTACAGCAGCGGTGAAGCAATTGGCTATTTGAAGTTTCAATTGAGATGAAACTAAGCACTTGGAAAGAAATTTCTTTCTGCAAAAGTCAAGCTGTAAATGCACGTTGTTTTTTTTCACTCTTTTTAGAGATTTTGTCCATTCCCATTAGCTGTGATGTGCAACAATGATTCCATTTTTAGCCTCAGTCCCCATTCACATTTTGGAAAATGCATTGATTCCACCCCATCTGTCCTCTCCCCCTCATGTACTGTAATGTGAAATGTCTCCAGCAATGCTGCAAAGCCTTGAATTCTGATATCCTGAGGAGATCCTAACTGGTCCTGTTGCCCACTGGATTATTGAAGGTTGTTGTTCAATGTCAGTGCGCATTCTGACGGGTCCCCATTTCTGTTTGCTGAATGATATCTCCCATGTTGGGTGGTAGCTTGATGCAGTCGGGAGATCGAGTAAGAGACAAAGGAGAAGAGGGGCCTTATTTGTGCTGGTGGGGTTGACCACTGATGACTTGTGACCATTGTGGGAGATTCTGCTTCTCTTCCTGTTTATCCCAAGCTGCTTTTTGTCCCCTTGCAATGTAAATAAAAGACTCTGTCATCCGTGGTGCTGAGAATTGATTTTATTCAGATGCCTGTCCAACCTGAGTAAAGTTCCTTACTTTTTGCTTCATGGCTGCCTGACAATAAATGTATGGAGTCCCATCAGCTTGTTGGAGAGTTCTGGGATGAAGTTAGGGGTAATGGAGCAAGATGAGACCATTTATCGTCTCAGGAACATTCTGTACCATTCAAATATATCATTGATGTACACTGCAACTTCATTTTCCTGTCTATTGTCCAAACCCCTTGATACTTCACTTAACAAAAATCTACCACACCTGGTCCTTGATACTTCAAGTTGTCTTGGCAACATTGGTTGGACAGCCAATTCCAATTTTCTACTGACCCTTGTTTGACAAAGCGTTTCATGATGGCTCTGCTAATTTTAAGATTCCATCACTTTTCATTCTGATTCCTCTGCTGGAGTGAAATGGTTTTGGTTCTGGCATATCAGAATGATATGTTCAAAGGAATTGATCAATCAGATCACCTTCATAGCCTTGTAAAGTCAGTCGAGGTGTTTAACACTGGGAGATACACACCACGGCAATGTCTGCTTGTTCAATGCGGAGCGCTCTGCTTGTCTCCACAGTGACACATTCCTTTTCCTGAAGCCCAGATGGTTGGCTGGCCTAAGCTGCAGCTTCAATACCAGCCTAGTGCTCGCATGTGTAAACATGGGGGGGGGGGGGCGTTGAACCACTGCGAGTCTTTCTGCTGGGGTTATGAGCTGACAATGTTAATTTTTGCCAGCCCCCAGTTGCCCTTGAGAAGGTGATGACGAGCTTTGCCCTTGAACTGCTGCAGTCCATGGGCTGTATGGAAGACCAATAATGCCTTGAGAGAGGGAGTTTCAGGATTTTGACCTATTGACTGTGAGGGAATAGCGATATAATTCCAAATCAAGATGGTGACTGGTTTGGAGGGGAACTTGCAGACGGTGGTGTTGCTGCATCTCTGCTGTCCTTGTCCCTCTAGATGTAAACAGTCATGGGTTTGGAAGGTTCTATCAAAGGAGCCTTGGTGTGTTGATGTGCATCTTGGAGGTGGTACACACCAATCTTGCTGTGCATAGCTGGCAGAGGGAGTGAATGTTTAAAATGGTGGGTGGAGTGCAAATCAAGTGAACTGTTTTGTCCCAGACAACAACAGCAAATTATTGCAGATGCTGGAATCTGTACCAGAAATAACAAATGCCGGAGATCACGGCGGGTCGGGCAATATCCGTGGACAGGGAGCAAGCTAACGTTTCGAGTTCAGGTAACTCTTCATCAGAGCCAAATGATGCTGACATTCTTGGGTGTTGTTGAAACTGCACATATTCAGGAAAGCAGGAAGTATTGCCTCACATTCCTGACTTGTGGCTTCTGGATGATAAACAGAAACTAAGAGTTAGGAGATGAGTTACTTAACTCAGAGCTCCCTGATTCTAACCTGCTTTGAATCTGATATCGAAGTTAATGCTGGGTAGTGGGGCCAGTTTTATTGCTGTCATCCTTTAAGAGAATGGGCCAATGTTTGGTTATTTATGAAGACAATTAAGGAGGTCTGGAGTCCTATATACGTGAGGCCATGTAAGGATGGTAAATTTCCTTTCATCTGGGCCATTCAGGAACACATTGGGTTTTCCTAACTTCAGGATATTCCAGAGTGCCTCACAATCAATGAAGTAATTTTATAGCTGTGGTTACTTGGAATTTAGGAAATATACACACACCTAACCTCCCAAATATAAAGATGTAATGACCAGGTCACTTGTTTTATTTTATCAATTTTTCACTTAGTTGAGTGAAAAATATAGGCCAGGACATGAAGGATAGCTCCTCAACTCTTCATTGAAAAAGTGTCATGAGATCTTTTGCATCTATCCAATGCCTCAATTCAGCATTTTACCTAAAAGGTAGCAAATGCAATAGTTCAAACTTCCCTCACAACTGTAATGAAGTGTTAAGCCTTGTCATGTGCTGGATTTCCTGGGGTTAGGCCAAAGTGTTCCTCATGGAGCCATAGCCAGATCTCCCTGCTCAACATTCTCTTTGGGTTGGATCCTGGGCTCCTTCCATTGCGAAGATGCAGCTTCCATTGAGAAGCCCACATTTCCTCCATTAACTGATTCTGAAACAGTTTAATACATGGAATGTATGAGGGATGATTCCACAATTCTCTGCTCATGGAGCAAGGTCCCAGATCGATTTTTCAAAATCGGGATTGCTGCTCACTGTTGGGACAGATACAGGTGTGGCTGGATGATGTTCACACTAAATGGGAGTTACTTATTCCTAGATAGAGCACTGATTACCACGCCTACGGCATCACTCTGGAGTTTCAGTGTTACAGGCTGACAAAAACCACCAGTAGCTGCTACAGGCCATGTTGTATCTGAATAAGGAATGTTGTAAGGAGAAGCCTGGGATCTACAGACCTGAGTCTGACATCACTGGTGGATATGTTGTTGGGAGCATTTCTGAGAGATACATGCATTTGGAAAGGCAAGAACTGATTAGGGATAGCCAGCATAGCTTTGTGCGTGGGGAAATCTTGCTTCACAAACTTGATTGAGTTTTTTGAGGACGTAACCATAAAGATAGAGGAGGCCAGCGCAGTAGATGTTGTCTTCAGTAAAGGCTTAGACAAGGTTCCACACAGTAGGCTGACGAGTAAAATTACATCACACGGGATTCAGGGAGAGTTTGCTGTCTGGTTACAAAATTGGCTTAACAACAGGAGATAGTGGATGGCAGTGGAGGGTTGCTTTTCAAACTGGAGCGATCAGCAGGGATCAGCGCTGGGCCCACTGTTTGTCACTTATAGAAACGATTGAGATGAGAATTTAGGAGGCATAGTTCGTATCTTTGCGGATAACACCAAAATTGGTGGGATTGTTGGCAGTGAGGAAGGTCATCTGAAATTACAAAGGGATTTTGATCAATTGGGCCAATTGGCTGAGGAGTAGTAGATGGAGTTCAATTTGGATAATTGTGAGGAATTACATTTTAGCAAAATGAATAAGGGCAGGACTAAAACAATTAATATTGGGGCCTTGGGAGTGTTGTCAAACAGATCTTGAGGCACAAAGTCCTTTGAAACTTGTATTACAGGTGGATATAATGGTTAAAAAGGTGTATGGCATGCTTGCCTTCATTGTTCACACCTTTGAGCATAGATTTGGGACATCATGTGGTTGTGCAGAACATTGGTGAGACCTCTTTTAGAGTACTGCATACTGCTCTCGTCACGCCGCTAGAAGAAGGATATTATTAAATTGGAGAGGGTTTGGAAAAGATTTACTAGGACATTGCCGGGGTGGAGGGCTTGATCTGTAAGGATAGGCTGGGTAGCCTGGGAATTTCTTCACTAGAGCAGAAGAGATTGAGGAGCGACCTTGCAGAGCTTTATAAAATCATGAGGAGTACAGATAAGGTGAAGAGCTGAGCTCTTGTTCCTGTGGGCGTGGGGGTGTTCAAAACTGGAGGCATGTTTTTAAGATGAGAAGGGAAACATATCAAAGCATTGAATCGTGGTGTGGTGCATGCTCACTTTTGGCCCGACTCCAAGAGCCCCACACAAAGAAGCCCATGAGAATGGGAGCCGGCTGGGTACAAATATGTCAACAGCACAGTAAAGTGCCACTGCGTCTTGTTCAGCCACAGAAAGCAAATCAGAAGATGTCCTATGGCATTTAAAACTGGCATTTTATTATCCACGTACAAATGCAAAGTATGAGCCTTTTTATAACCTGCAGGTGGAAATCGCTTGGAAGAAAGCCTTGGATGCAAGAAAATTAAGATTCACAAGTTTCCAAAAAGCAGAAGCTGTTACCAAGGTTACAGTAAGACCCAAATTTATTTTACAATTGGTAGTTATTAAGGAGCTAACATGCACTTATAATTATGGGTTCTCATTGTACTTGTGAATAGTGTTATTGTAGCTAAGGGAATTTCATAACTATTAAATAGGCTTTATTGCATTTGTGCACACACTCGAAGCATCTTCGCAAAGACATAATTCTTTCATATGCTATGATCCAATGCTCTTCTTACAACACAAGATCTGTCTGACAGACACATGGTCAAAACCGGGAGATGACTGAACAAAGCACTTTCAAATAAATGGAGGGGATTTTAGTTTGGTGTTTGCTTCACAGCAAGAGGCAAGGCTAAGTGAGTTTAGAAAAACAGTCTGATATATCAATTTCCTTCGTGTTATAACTGGACTTCTCAATTGAATAATTTATTAGGCAAACAAAAGTGGCATTACTGTTGAATTGTTTGGATGTTGTTTTATCAAACACATCAGGGTAATGGAAGCTGAGTCTCCACTTGAAGATTGGAACAGGACTGTCAAAATTCAGATAGACTGCTCAAGCTTAGTGTTTACTCATTGGCAACAGAAAAATGTATCAACAGCAAACCAGCCCTCTCTCAGCCTGCGACTACATGGACACATGTACACACAAAGAAACAGTTCTCAGTAGCCTCTGATCACACATGTCCGTGGTAGCGGGCCAGGAGGCGGCTGGGGTGTGGGGGGCACTTGAACCCAAGCCTCCTGGTTCAGAGGTAGGGACATTACTGTTGTGCCACAAGAGCCCTCAGATACCAGCCCACGTAAGTCCACAATTAAAAGGCAATTATAATTAATAATCAACATGCAATTAGCAAGAATTTTTTGTTGACCGGGGAGAGGTTACTGAACTCGGGTTGCTAGGGTTGGATTTGAGAGAGCCTTGTTCTCTACAGTCTTATTGAGCACTTGGGACCGGAGCGAAGGTGCGTAGGGCAATGCTGAGTGAGGGATTCTCCACAGGATGTTGCAGAAGTACAAGTAAGTGGGTACATGGGTTCAAATCCCACATTGTGGTGTCACATGTTAAAAAATCATACAGCATCGAGACAGGTTCTTCAGCCCAACTCGTCCATGCCAACCAGGTTCCCTAAAATGAACTAGTCCCATTTGCCTGCATTGGCCCATATTCCTCTAAAGCTTTCCTACACATGTATGTGTCCAAATGTTGTAATTGTACTCATGTCTACCACTTCCTCTGGCAGCTCGTTCCACATAAACACCACTCTCTATGTGAAAAAGTTACCCCTCAGGTCCCTCTTAAATCCCCCTCACCTTAAACCTATATCCTCTAGTTTTTTTCTCTATTCATTTGTGGAATGAGTGCATCATTGGCTGGCCAGCATTTATTGCCCATCCCTAGTTGGCCTTGAGAAGATGGTGGGGAGCAGCCTTCTTGAACTGATGCATTTTCTCCTGCTGTGGGTTGACCCACAATGCCCTTAGGGAGGGAGTTCCAGGACCTAGGCCCAGTGACAATGAAGGAACGGCGATATATTTCCAACTCAGGATGGTGAGTGGCTTGGAGGGGAACTTGGAGGTGGTGGTGTTCCCATGTATCTGCTGAACCTGTCCTTCCAGATGGAAGTGGTCGTGGGTTTGGAAGGTGCTGTCTGAGGGTCTTTGGTGAATTTCTGCAGCGCATCTTGTAAATAGTACAAACTGCTGTAACTGAGCGAAGGTAGTAGAGGGAGAGAATGGTCCTACATCCACAAGCAGTCAAGTGGGCTGCTGTGTCCTGGATGATCTGGAGCTTCTTGAGTGTTGTTGAGGCTGTACTCATCCAGACAAGTGGGGAGTATTCCATCACACTCCTGACTTGTGCCTTGTAGATGGTGGATATGCTTCGGGGAGTTCTGACTCTCCTATTGTCGGAAAAAAAAACAACTTTGGCACCCTACTCCTGCCCTTCATGATTTCATAAACCTCTTTAAGGTCACCCCTCAACCTCCCACGTTTTCAGGCAAAATAGCCCCAGTCTGTTCAGCCGCTCCCAGTAGTTCAAACCCTCTGACCCTGACGTAATACTTGTGTATATTGTTACTGAGCCCTTTCAAGCTTAACAACATCTTTCCTTTATTAGGGAGACCAGGACTGGTGCATGGTACTCCAAATATGGCCCAATCAATGTATTATACAGCCATTACATGATGTTCTAGCTTCTGTACTCAATAATCCAACTCAATTCGAAGGCAAGTGTGCCAAACAGCTTCTACACCACGAAGTTTATCTGTGATGCCACCTTCAAAGAACTGTGTACCTGAACCCTATGTCGCTCTGTTTGAAAACACTCTCCAGGACCCTATCATTTAAGTGTGTGAGTCCTGCCCTGGTTTCTCTTACCAAAACACACCACCTCACATTTAGATTAGATTCTCTGCAGTGTGGAAACAGGCCCTTCGGCCCAACAAGTCCACACTGACCCTCAGAGAATTCCGCTCAGACCCATCCCTCCATAACCCATCTAATCTACACATCCCTGAACACTACGGGCAATTTAGCATGGCCAATCCACCTAGCCTGCACATCTTTGGACTGTGGGAGGAAACCGGAGCACCCGGAAGAAACCCATGCAGACACGGGGAGAATGTGCAAACTGCTCACAGGCAGTTGCCCAAGACTGGAATTGAACCTGGCTCCCTGGCGCTGTGAGGCTGCAGTGCTAACTACTTATCATTTACTAGTATTAAACTTCATCTGCCATTCCTCGGTCCACTGGCCCAGTTGATCAAGATCCCACTGTACACTGAAATAGCCTTTTTACTGTGCACGGTAACACCAACATTGGAGTCGTCTGCAAACTTACTGATTATACCTCCTATGATTATATCCAAATTGTTTTTTGACATGGTAAATGACAGCAAATGTCCTAGTGGCACACCATTGGTCACAGGCCTCCAGTCTGAACTCCATTGGGTCAAATTTAAATCCCATCTGAAATATAAAGCTATATTCAGTAAGGGTGACCATAGCAGCTGTCACTGATTGTTGCAAAAATCTGCCTGGTTCCCTGTGTCCTGTAGAGAAGGTGCGAGTCTGCCCTGTGTGTGAGCCACTGCAATGTGCGGGATTGTCTTCACCGCCCTCAGAAATGGCCTAGTTAGCCAAAAGTTCAAGGCCAATGAGCCAATGAAATCTTCATCCCATGGAATTATTTAAAAATAATCCTTCTCCATGAAGAATGGAGAGAAAGTAGGAGTGGGGCATTGAAATTGCATGCTCAGCCATGATTGTACTGAATGGTGGTGCAGGCTCAAAGGGCTTACCTGTTCTGTGTTTCGAGAATAGAGTCCCTAAGTGCAGAAAGAGGCCATTCGACCTATTGAGTCTGTACCGACCCTCCAGAGAGCATTCCAGTGAAACCCAGCCCTTCCTGCCCTATCCCTGTAAACCTACATTTCCCATGGCCAGCCCGCTACCCTGCACATCTCTGGATTGGGGAACAAAAACACAGCACCTGGAGGACACTCATGCAGACCCAGGGAGAATGTGCCGATTTCCCACAGACATGGGGAGAATGTACTGACTCCCCACAGACACTCACCTGAATTGAGCTAGGATCCCTGGCATTGAGGCAGCAGTGCTAACCACTGAGCCACCGCACAGATGCAGGTAGATTATTTTGAAACACAGCATGGATGGTCCCACATTGCAAAAGGAAAATGGCACTGGACTGGAGCCTCTCTTGGATATTGCAAGCCTCCTGCTGGCAATGATCCAATCATTAATCCTCATACTTGAACTGGCAATTCCGTGACCTTGATCCTGCCCTAAATTAGGAACTCTTGAGTCGCTCTTGGAGAGAGAATGGGTACTGCAGAAGCTACAAGGGATGAAATCTGCAGCTGTGTAAAGACGCAACGACAGCACTGGATGGCACACACAGACTCATTGATGAAGAATGGGGCGGCATCTCATAGAAACATGTGAAATCCTGGTGGGACTGGATAGGCCAGAAGCAGGAAGAATGCTCCTAATGATGGCCAAGTCCAGAACGAGGGGTCACAGTCCAAGAATAAGGGGTAAGCCATTCAGGATGAGGAAGGATTTCTTCACTCAGTTGTGAACCTGTGGAAATCACTATCCCAGACAGCTGCTGGGGCCAGTAGTTCAATATATTCAAGAAGGAGCTGTATGTGGTCCTTGTGACTGAAGGGATCAAAGGATATGGAGGTAAAGCCCAGGTGGGATACCGAGACTGCATGATCAGCCATGATCACATTGAATGGTTGTATGGGCTAGAAGGGCCGAATGGCCGAATTCTGCACTGACTTTCTATGAATGCACATTTTAAAAAAAAAAGAACATCTTTGCAGAACTACATGTCCTCTTGGAGAAACGAGGATCAATGAATTTCTTGAGGCAATGGAGGTGACAGAAGGGATATTGTAACGATTACAACACTGCTTTCCTTGTAATGGCCTGAATTCTCTCGTAGCGATTTCTCTCTTTTTGCGTGGTGTGCGGGTTTCAGCTCCAGGCAGTCAGTCTTGTCTTGGCAGGTGCCCGATCTATTTTAGATTATCCTGAAGGTTAAAGGATTTCAAATGCTTGAACTGATGAAGCCAGGTGTTCTGTGCTGCCACTATGCTGAAGCAACACAAGTTCAGTACACCCTGCATCAAGACAAAAAAATCATTCTATCTCCTTCACAAATTAGTAATGCAGAAAATGAATTTCAGAGCCAATGCGATGCTAGGTAGTTAAGCCGTGCATGAAATGATGGACAGATCACATCAAATAGCATAGCCGTTTGGCTGTTCACAACAAGCTGGGGACTGACTGATATGGGCTGTTTGGGATATGGGACAAATGCTGGCATATGGGACTGGATTTATTTAGGATATCTGGGGTCAGCATGGATGGGTTGGAAGGAAGGGTCTGTTTCCTTGCTGTACAGCTCTATGACTGTACCATAACAAACTATGCTTGCAAGTCCCACAACACAGTGTCCAACATTAGCTATGGCTCTGCAATAGGACAACATTTGCTGGATAATCCTGAGAGTGCAAGGCTGATGCTGACAACCAGTTAAGGTTGTGCATTGGGCGTGTGTGGTGCAGTGCACCTTAATGTACTACAGGCTACATAAATAATACATAATGCCGTGTTCTCAGCATTCAGAAAGAACATTAGCACACTCTGTGCTTGTTCCACATCAACTAAACAGCCATTTGTTGGTTCATTTCTCAGGGCAATACCTGACCAGTTAGAGCCCATAAAACCAGAAGGCCATAAAGCATGGGAGCAGAATTAGGCCATTTGGCACGTCAAGTCTGCTCTGCCATTCAATCATGGCTGCTGGGTCTCTCATCTCCATTTTCTTGCTTTCTCCCTGTAACCTTTGATCCTCTTGATGATCAATAACCTATCAAAACGTCAGCTTTTGTGCTCCTGAAAATATCAATGTGGACTTCACCAGCTTCAAAATCTCCCCTTCCCCCACTGCATCCCAAAACCAGCCCAGCCTGTCTCTACCTCCCTAACCTGTTCTTCCTCTCACCTATCCCCTCCTCCCACCCCAAGCCGCACCTCCATCTCCTACCTACTAACCTCATCCCACCTCCTTGACCTGTCTGTCTTCCCTGGACCGACCTATCCCCTCCCTACCTCCCCACCTATACTCTCCTCTCCACTTATCATCTTTTCTCTCCATCTTTGGTCCGCCCTCCCCCTCACTCCATATTTATTCCAGAACCCTCTCCCCGTCCCCCACGCTGATGAAGGGTCTAGGCCCGAAACGTCAGCTTTTGTGCTCCTGAGATGCTGCTTGGCCTGCTGTGTTCATCCAGCTTCACACTTTATTATTAACCTATCAAAATACCTGGTTTAAAATGTAAACAAAGCCTGAGAGTTAACTGTCAATCAATCGGTGCATGCTCCATGGCCGTGTCTCTACCAATCAGATATGGCTTGCCAATCAATCAATCAATCTTGTCCTCCCATGCAGGATAAGGGCTTTCCCCTTGAATTGGTATTCTTGCAAATTGTCCTGATCAGTTGATCAACTTGAATGGGTTCAGAAAAGATTAACAAGTATGTTGCTGGGGATGGAAGGCTTGAGTTTTAAGCAGAGGCTGAATAGGCTCGGTAAAACCTGAAAGAACTGTGGATGCTATAAATCAGGAACAAAAACAGAAGTTGCTGGAAAAGCTCAGGGCTGAGTTCTAAGTTCTGAGGAAGGATCACCAGACCTGAAACATTAACTCCGATTTTTTTTTTTTCTTCACAGATGCTGCCAGACCTGCTGAGCTTTCCCAGCAACTACTGTTTTTGTTCCTGAATAGGCTGGGACTATTTTCGCTGACGCATTGGAAGCTGAGGGCTGTTCTTTTAGAGGTTTATAAAAATTTGAGGAGCGTGGATAGGATTAATAGCCAAGTTCTTTTTCCTTGGGTGGGGGGAGTCAAAAATTAGAGAGCATTGGTTTAAGGTGAGAGGGGAAAGATGTCAAAGAGACCCAAGCTGCAATGTTTTCACATGGAAGCTAATGCGTGGAAGGAATGACCTGCCAGAGGAAGGATGGAGGCTGGTACAATTACAATAATTAAAAGGTATCTTAATGGGTATTTGAATAGAAAGGGTTTAGAGGGATAGGGGCCAAATGCTGGCATATGGGACTAGATTATTTTAGGATATCTGATCAGCATGGACAAGTTAGACTGAAGGGTCTGTTTCCATGCTTCACAGATCTATGATTCAGTGCTTCAACAAGGTGTGTTCTTTTTCAGCAATCCTCAAGCTCTAAACAGGTTAATAACTGCTTCAGAGATAATGGGAACTGCAGATACTGGAGAATCTGAGATAACAAGGTGTAGAGCTGGATGAACTCAGCAGGCCAGGCAACATCTGAGGAGCAGGAAGGCTGACGTTTCGGGCCTGGACGCTTCTTCAGAAATGCCATTCAGAAACCCGTTTTCTGAAGAAGGGTCTAGGCCCGAAACATCAGCCTTCCTGCTCCTCTAATGCTGCTTGGCCTGCTGTATTCATCCAGCTCTACACCTTGTTATCTTAAGTTAATAACCGCATTAGGTTCCACTTACCTGACAATATACAATGGATCTCAACAGAGATGAATGTGTCATTATTATCTCCTGTTAATTATTATATGTAAATAGGTAACATAACTTGTACCTATTGCAATAAATTAAGGCTCACTAATGGCTTAGTCTTAGCATCGTCAAACAACGATGCCCTTCGACCCAGGTTAGAAACGGGGGACTGGTGACAGCACTCTATCCCAAAAATTAGCTGATTTTTGGTTTGTTCTTAAGTGCCTACAACAGCCTTTAGTTCGCTGTCTACTAACCTCCCTGCCTACAAAAGCTTTGGCTCCTTTAGCATTTATCTAACTCAGCTTTAAAGCTATTTAGTGACCTTGGCTCCACTGCTGCCTGCAGAACAGATTGCTGCAACAGAGCGATCATGTCTGAGAGGGAAAAAAACAAAATTCTCCTTAGCTCCATTTTAAATGGGAGAGTCCTAATTTTTAAACTGTGACCACAGTTCTAGCTTCTTCCACAAAGACAAACCTGCTTTCAGCGTTAAGATCATTTATCCAACCATTTCCCATAGGAGAACAACTCATCCCTAACAGAGTCGAGCGAGCTTTCAACTGATTTTAAAGCAAATATACTTTTTCTTTAATGATGAAAATAAAACTGTACATGGTTCTCTGGTGATCTCACCAATGTGTTGCAGAACCACAACACAACCCCCTTACTTTATTTTGCATTCTTTTTGCTACAAATGCCAATGCTCCAATTTGCCTTCTTTATCACTTGCTGCACCTGCAAACCAGCTATTTTTTGCTTCATGTAGATGGGCACCCAAATTCCTCTGTACACTACTTCTTCCTCCATGGAACTAATATATTGCTTTCCTATTCTGTCTGCCAAAGTGGACAGGTCACATTTTCCAACATTGTTCTCCACCTGCCAAGATTTTGCCAGTTCACTTTACTTATTTATCTCTTTGTAGATTCTCTGCTCCCTCTTACTACTAATGTTTTTCCTTGCCTTTGTGTCAATAGCAAATGGAGCAGCCATACATTTGGGCCGTTCATCAAAGTAATTGATATAATTTGTTGAGGCCCCAGCAGTGATCCACTGGAGCTTGCTTGATTGATTGTTAAGATCCAAGGGTCCATAATCTCCACTTCCTGTTTGTTACCCAAAACACATGCGCACACACAGACACACATATACGCAGACGCAGACCCATGGACCGACATGCACGCAGACACACACAACCACACAGACGTGCATGCACACGCGCGCACAAGCATGCACGTGCACACAGGTGCAGGCACACACTCACACATATATATGCATATGCGCGGCACATATGCACACTCACAAACGTAAACGTGCGCACACACGTGCACACATTGATTTAATTAATTTGATTTGATTGGTTTATTGTCACTTGTGCCAAAGTCCAGTGAAAAGCTTTTTGTGAGTAATACAGGCAGATCATAGTAAGCAAGGACAGGTGAAAAAACACAACTAGACAGAGGCCACATAAGTTACATTGCACAGGGCATGAGCTAGGCAAGACCACCATTAGCAAGATCAGAAATATTTGAAGTTAGAGAACGCATTCATCAGTCTAATAACAGCCAGGAAGGAAGTGTTCCTGAACCTGCTGGTGCATACATTCAAGCTTCTGTATCTACTGCCTGATGTTGGAGGAGGTTATTACTGGGGTGTCACGCGTATTTCATGACGTTGGTCGCCTTGCTGCAGCAAAGAAACGTGTAAGTCGAGTCCATGGGATGGGACGTTGACTTTCGTGATAGTCTGGGCTGTGCATACCACCTTCTGCAGTTTCTTATGGTCCTGGGCAGAGCAGTTTTCATA